>NC_068440.1:24692408-24754908 GCF_023373465.1 Oncorhynchus keta | reverse complement strand
GCTATGACAACGAGTGCAGACACAGGCAACTACACATAGACAATAACCCACGAACCACAATACAAAACAGGCTACCTAAATATGGTTCCCAATCAGAGACAACGACAAACACCTGCCTCTGATTGAGAACCATATCAGGCCAAAACACATAGAAATAGACTAACTAGACATGCAACATAGAATGCCCGCTCATATCACACCCTGACCAAACAAAACATAGAAACAAACAACGCAAATAATGGTCAGAGTGTGACAGTTATATTCTTCAAGTATCAATGAGTACATTAGATTATAAGCCAATTTGTATTTTTTGTATTTTTTAGAGGGTAGATCAGCTTTGATATATTGCAAATAGATTGTGGCTTCTATCAATATAATGTCTGCATAATTTCCAATCCCTGATACATATTTTTTTGTAAATATATATTTTTTAAAATATATATTTTGAAATATATTTTTAATACTTTATTATTTTTCCCTAACCCTACCACCCCTCCCCTAATTGGAGTAAACTAGTGGACAACAATATTTAGGCTTCGACTTCCAGCTTATACATACTATATACATTTCACTGACAGTACATCTTTTGTTTGTTTTTAGTCCCAGCCTTCAGCTACCTTCAATACCTCCCATCTACAGTGCCTTCAAAAAGTATTCATCCCCCTTGGCGTCTTTCCTATTTTGTTTCATTACAACCTGTAATTTAAATAGATTTTTATTTGGATTTCATGTAACGGACATACACAAAATAGTCCAGTGAAATGTGAAGAAAAAAGAAGTGAAATGAAAAAATGACTTGTTTCCAAAAATTAAAAACAATTAAAAATGGAAAAGTCGTGCATGCATATGTATTCACTCCCTTTGCTATGAAGCCCCTAAATATGATCTGGTGCAACCAATTACCTTCAGAAGTCACATAATTAGTTAAATAAAGTCCACTAGTGTGCAATCTATTGTATGTGTCACATGATCTATCACATGATCTCAGTATATATACACCTCTTCTGTAGGTATCTGTCCATAGGACCACTTTAAGCCACACTCTCCACACAGCTGGGCTTTGCAGAAGAGTGACCAGAAAAAAAGACATTGCTTAAAGAAAAAAATAGGTCAAACACATTTGGAGTTAGCCAAAATGCATGTGAGAGACTCTCCAAACATATGGTAGAAGGTACTTGGGGTGATGAGAGCTTTTGGGCCATCAAGGAAAATGCTATGTCTGGTGCAAACCTAACACCTCTCATCACCTCGAGAACACCATCCCCACAGTGAAGCATGGTGGTGGCAGCATCATGCTGTGGGGATGTGTTTCATTGGCAGGGATTGGGAAACTGGTCAGAATTGAAGGAATGATGGATGGAACTAAATACTGGGAAATTCTTGAGGGAAACCTGTTTCAGTCTTCCATAGATTTGAGACTGGGATGGAGGTTCACCTTCCAGCAGGACAATGACCCTAAGCATACTGCTAAAACAACACCTGAGTAGTTTAAGGGGAAACTTTTAAATGTCTTGGAATGGCCTAGTCAAAGCCCAAACCTCAATCCAATTGAAAATATATGTGAATATGTGGCATCACTTTAAGATTGCTGTACACCAGCAGAACCCATCCAACTTGAAGGAGCTGGAGCAGTTTTGCCTTGAAGAATGGGCAAAAATCCCAATGTGCCAAGCTTATAGAGACATACCCGAAGAGACTTGCAGCCTTAATTGCTGCAAAAGGTGGCTCTACAATGTATTGACTTTGTGGGGGTGAATAGTTATGCCACTCAAGTTTACAGTTCTGTTTGTTTCACCTGAAAAAATATTTTTCTTTTTTTATAACTAGGCAAGTCAGTTAAGAACAAATTCTTACTTACAATGACAGCCTAGAAAAAGTGGGTTAACTGCCTTGTTTAGGGGCAGAATGACATATCTTTTCCTTGTCTGCTCAGGAATTTGCTCTAGCAATCTTTCGGTTACTGGCCCAACACTCGAACCACTAGGCTACCTTCAAAGTGGTTAGAATGTTGTGTAAATCAAATGATACAAACCCCAAAAATATCCATTTTAATTCCAGGTTGTAAGGCAACAAAATTGTAAAAATGCCAAGGGGGATGAATACTTTTGCAAACCACTGTATCTCTGAAGAACATCCAATTTTGATTTCTAGCTGCCATATATTTTTCCACTGTGCTGTGATGTTTCAGAACAGTTCTGAACCTTTCTATTATCATAGTTTGTACAGGTTGTAAATGAAAGATAGACATAATTGCTAAGAGTATTATTATATTATTGATCGATTGACTATGACTTTTCAAATCACCCATCAGTGCTATTTGCAGAAGTAAATGTTGCAATCTTTCAGCCACTCCTGAACCTGTGACCAAAAACAAGCTATATACAGGTATATATATACACTACTGTTCAAAAGTTTGGGGTCACTTAGACATGTCCTTGTTTTTGAAAGAAAAGCAAAAGTGTTGTCCATTAAAATACCATAAAATTAATCAGAAATACAGTGTAGGCATTGTTAATGTTGTAAATGACTATTGTAGCTGGAAACTACATAGGCGTACAGAGGCCCATTATCAGCAACCATCACTCTTGTGTTCCAATGGCACATTCTGTTAGCTATAATTTTAAAAGTCTAATTGTTCATTAGAAAACCCTTTTTGCAATTATGTTACTACAGCTGAAAACTGTTGTTCTGATAATATGTGTAATAATATAAACACTTCTATGAACGATTGTTACCTATAACGGGTTTAAATTGGTTTTGTTTTAACCCGATCCAAAACCTTTACCCTTACCTTAACCAATCGGAATGAGTACCTAAACTTAACCCTTAGCAATGACATTTTACGTTTGGAGAAATGGAACAATACAGAGCAGCAGGAGTCAACACAGAGTGTCAAAAACACTTCAGAATTTGACGTTTGGAGAACATGGATGAAGGTCTAATTCTGCAGTGCGACTTGTCTTCTCAACTTACCATCACATACTTTTATTGAGGGGCTATGACAATCAAATGCAATATAGTCTGACATAATGTATCTTATCTCACCACCACTAATGAGATGGGTGTGCTTGCTCCATGTCTCGTCAGAGCTTCTCAAAGTCAGGGGGCGTTGTCGAAAGTGCGCACCTCATCTCTGCTGTTGCATCCAGCCTGGATCCATATTTGGTTTTAATGCAGACGAGAACACTGAATCTAGCTTCACACAGTTTAAAAAAAAAAAAATTGAAAGCTAGTTGCACTCTGTAATCCAACATAGCAAGATGCTCACTGTCAGGGTTGTGGTTAACGTAGTTAGTTAGCTAGCTAGCTGTCACGTTCTGACCTTAGTTCTTTTGTTATGTCTTTGTTTTAGGTTGGTCAGGGCATGAGTTGGGGTGGGTTGTCTATGTTTGTTTTTCTATGTTGTGTTTTGTGTTTGGCCTGGTATGGTTCTCAGTCAGAGGCAGGTGTCGTTAGACGTCTCTGATTGAGAATCATACTTAGGTAGCCTTTTCCCACCGTTGTGGGGTGGGTGATTGTTTCCTGTTTTGTTGTTTGTGTCACCATTCAGGACCTTTTCAGTTTTAATTTTCATTCACTTTGTTATTTTTGTATTTTGTCGTATCATGGACACTTAATAAAGTATCATGGACACTTAACACGCTGCGTATTGGTCCGATATTGGTCCCAAATAAATGAAGCCACACTGCAGTTTTCCTAATGTTCAATTGTTTTCTTAATGCAAATAAAGGCCTGTATTATTCAATCATAACTCAAAGTATAATAATGTATTAGTCCATGTTTTTTGTTTTATATTTGAGTATTTCTAGTCAAACAATATAAACCACCAAGACATCCTTGCTTCCACAGCATTGTCCATGTGTGAGTGGTTACATGTTCCAACCCCAACCCTGTGTTTATCAGACAGGGGCAGGCTATAGAAAATTAAACATACAGTGGGGAGAACAAGTATTTGATACACTGCCGATTTTGCAGGTTTTCCTACTTACAAAGCATGTAGAGGTCTGTAATTTTTTTGTATCATAGGTACACTTCAACTGTGAGAGATGGATACTGAAAAAAAAATCCAGAAAATCACATTGATTTTTAAGTCATTAATTAGCATTTTATTTTAACTGCAGACATTGGTCTGCTATAACAGAAGCTTCTTCAGCATGATATGCCACTGGATTGAGGAGGGCACCTTGGAGAGGACATCAGCTGCTTTGTCCTGTGCAGACTGAGAGGACGTCATACCTATGATGTGATTGCTGCCAAGTTAAGTAAAATAGATGCAGACCATAAAATTCAGCACAAAGAAAGGGCCACGGCAACTTTGTTAAGGCATTCCGGGAGTTCAGTGGAAATGAAGAGGGGCAAAATGAGACAGGTGATGTAGTGAGGTTTAATGATGTGGGTGCGAGGAGGTAGAGAAAAAAACATAACTTTTTTCTCCCTCCACATCAACATTGTGTAGCGCACATCCTCAACCTCATCGCCACCAATGAGGTGGACAAAGCTGCATCCCTAGGTACATCACATGAATTGTATAGAAGTGCAATGCCAAAATGTTCCAGCATTTGAAACAAAACACACAGGTCCACATTAGCTTCAGAGGCAATAGAGGATATTGCAAGCCTGAAAATATCTGTGCCATGTGTGACAAGATGGAGCTCAGAGTACCGTGCCATCTCTAAAATCATAGCCGTCAAAGATGACCAGCTGGGGAAAATCTGTGAAGACCTTGGTGTGAGCAGCAAACTACATTCTCGTGAGATTGCTTTTCTCAAGGAGTACAGAACAGTCTCACAGCCACTCACATTCTCTATTGATCTTCTTCAGGGAAAGAAACAGTGTTTTCTTGGTTTTCTTATCCCAACAATAATAAACTTGAAGTCTAAGCTCTCAGAGAAAATACCTCTTGCAACATTCTCTGCACAAATCATCACCGTGGTCATTGAGGCTATAGACCGCCAGTTTGGACCTATGCTAAGCACCCATGAAGCAAAAATAGCAACTGCTACCATGCCAAAGTTTCGACTGTGTTGGCTCAACATTAGTTCAAGAAGCATCTTCTACGGAGAACACACACTATGAAGAGGTTGATGAGGGAGCACCGAACGAATGTGATGAGTCAGAAGACAATTCTTTGGTGTTCGGAGGTGCAACATTAAGGGCCAGTGGCACTGCAGAGGATGAGGTGAGGAAGTACCTGGAAGAGAAAGAAAAGTCTTTAGACTCCTTGAAATCGTTCCCCATTTTCTGTAGAAACAAATCAAATCAAATTGTATTGGTCACATACATATGTTAAGCAGATGTTATTGCGAGTGTAACGAAATGATTATGCTTCTAGATCTGACAGTGCAGCAGTATCTAACAGGTAATATCTAACAACTCCACAACAAAACCTAATATCTAACAATTCCACAACAAAACCCAATACACACAATCTCGTAAGGAATGGGATAAGAATATATGAGAATAAAATATAAGGATGAGCAGTGACAGAGCGGTTAAGATGCAATAGATAGTAAGTAATAGATAGTGAAGGATACAGTATACAGTATATGCATATGAGATGAGTAATACGAGGTATGTAAACATTCTTAAAGTGGCATTATTAAAGTGACTTATGTTCGATTTATTAAAGTGGCGAATGATATCAAGTCTGTAGGTAGACAGCCGCCTCTCTGTGCTAGTGGTGGCTGTTTAACAGTCTGATGGCGATGAGATAGGAGCTCTTTTTCAATCTCTCTGTTCCAGCTTTGATGCACCTATACTGACCTCACCTTCTGGATAGAAGTGGGGTGAACAGGTAGTAGCTCGGGTGGTTATTGTACTTGATGATCTACCTGGAGGGCAGCTCAGCGTTCAATGGTCAAGTGCGGCCTTTTCCCTTGGTCTAAGGGCACCCCTTCGCTGAATTTTAACATTTAGATTAGAATAATGTTCATGAAAATGTTTAAGGTTAACCACATTACAATGATTTTGAGATGCAAAGACGATATTATAATATTTTATTTCTTTCGGATTTTAAAACATTTCCCGCCACCGAATTTTCATATCAGGTGACCCCACATGGGAACCTCTGGTCTACTTGATGGTAAAAGCACTCATAGTTGCCTCTAGTGGCTGGTATTAATGGCATATTCCAACGTCCTGGGGACCTGGACGAACGTTGAATACTGCATCGTATCTGGTGTGACCTGAATGGTTATTCTCCATGGCGACCTTTCTCTCCTTAGAGAGTAAAAATCCATGCAGAGCATTACAGTTCCTGTCCCCTCTTATCCTATCTGATCAAAGACTGGACCAGAGCAGCGTTTCCACAACCCCTTCACACCCATCAATAGCTAGTGTGTGTGTGTGTGTGAGTGTGTGAGTGTGTGTGTGTGTGTGTGTGTGTGTGTGTGTGTGTGTGTGTGTGTGTGTGTGTGTGTGTGTGTGTGTGTGTGTGTGTGTGTGTGTGTGTGTGTGTGTGTGTGTGTGTGTGTGTGTGTGTGCGTGTGAGTGTGTGTGCGTGCGTGTGTTTGTGTGTCTGTAAAGCGTATTACAGGAGACTTTATCCATTCCTCTCTCACCCATCATCAGATAATCACAAATCCAGGCTGATTCCTGGTCTGTGGCAGTGTTCCCAGCTGCTTCCAGTAGTATCCATCAAGCTCACCGAGGAATAACATTTCCTAAGCTGTGAACTTGGCCACCTCGACACCTGTGAGCGTTTACAATAAAAGGGTATGATAAGACACATGTTCGGAACGGGGACCCACTAAATATTTATGTATTGTCCCCTGAGAAAGGGCAGGGAAAACCACCTGACATGAACATTATGTAGAGTTTAAGCTAGAAGTTAAACAAGAGGGAGACAAAGACAGAAAGACAGCGAGAGAAGGAGAGAGAGCTAGAAAAGGGGAAAGAAGGAGGAAAGAATGCAAGCTTGTCCTTGAACGACAGAGAAAGAAAATGTGTTTCACATTGAAGAACACGGCAACCAAATGCACAAGATCTCATAGTTTCCCTTCGAAATTTGATGTATTATGGATGAACGTCTATTTTTGACGCAGTAATTCTGCGTGGTAACAGGGTTAATTCTGCATGGTTACAGGGTTAATTCTGCATGGTTACAGGGTTCAAACAGGAACAACTTAAAGTTTTAGCAGTTTAAACATTAATTCCGAATGGTAAGGTTAGTGGTATGGTTTGGGGAAGGCTTCAAACAAAATAATTAATAATGATGCGCTAGATATCATCAGTATTTTTTGTATTCTCATAGCTTGCTAAAGCATCGTGAACTGCTGTACCACAGTGGGCTAAGCAGTGTGCTTTGGCTCTAAGCCACATGAGTTCGCACCCAGTGCTGGCCAATACTTTGTAAACATTTTGTGAGCACTTAGGAAGGCATCTATTGACGTTCTCAGGACTTTTTCAAACTTCCGAAATCACTGTCTATTTCTCGTGAACAGCCTGATCAAATTCATGGTGTTTGTTTTCTCTCCTTTGTTTTTTCTCTCTCTCTTTGACAAAAATTGCTTTTCTTGACCTAATCAAATACACAGACGTCACTTTTCCAAATATCCAATGTTCAGTAGAGAAGTACAATATGTGGATTATCTGCCCAAACACATTCCAACATCAGACAACCTCCCATGTTTTCATCCACACATCTCATCCATTAGCTTCTGAGAAATGAATGCAGTTACTGGCCCTGATGAAATCCTTTCTTTCTTTCTTTCTTTCTTTCTTTCTTCTTTCCTTCCTTCAGAGAGGTAATCACTACTTCAAGGAAGGGAGAAACAAAGGATGCATTTTAGATAACACATGAATAATATACATGCACCATGGGGATGTGGAAGTTTTTGTTTTAACTCAATAAGTTTTGGAAAAATGTGCAAGACAATGTTGGGGTAGAACAAAAGCCTGCCCAACACAATACTGGAGTTATAGAACACTGCACTAGAAGGAGGATGGGCCTGAGAGTCGGGTTTGGGAAACACCATTCGGAGTTAATGCCTAAACTTAAAATGTTGGAGTTACAGTTTTTTACAATCACTTTGGCACTAATTTCGGAACCTTTGATGTAATTTTTCAAAACTTTAGACACAAAACTAACAACCAATGATCAAAATGAAAAATGTTCAACACTAACACTTTTTCTAATTGCTTGGATACAATACACATAAAGCTAAGATCATTTGTTCATTGAACTAAAATCACCTATTCAAAATGACTCAACTTAATATCAAAGTATTACCATTTCAAAATGCAATTCACACATTACATCTGAGATGACTGTCTATTAATTTCATTACAATGATACAACTGCTCAGAATGATAAGCAAAATGCTAAAACTTAACTTTAAAACTTCAAAATTTGACCTTTGCAAGAACTTTGAAAATGTGACGTTTGAGAAACATGGATGAACGTCTAATTCTGACGTGAGACTGTGAGAGCTAGTTGCATTTTTACCCTTCCTGGTTTCGCCAATGTTCGTGTGTGCGTTTGTGCCCTCCTCTAGCTTTACCTTCTTCATACTTTCCATACTTTCCACCCTTTCCTCCTCTCCCTCCCTCTCTCCTTCTCCTCCTCCTGTCTACCCCTACACCCTTTCCTCCTCTCCCTCCCTCTCTCCTTCTCCTCCTCCTGTCTACCCCTACATCCTTTCCTCCTCTCCCTCCCTCTCTCCTTCTCCTCCTCCTGTCTACCCCTACACCCTTTCCTGCTCTCCCTCCCTCTCTCCTTCTCCTCCTCCTGTCTACCCCTACACCCTTACCTCCTCTCCCTCCCTCTCTCCTTCTCCTCCTGTCTACCCCTACACCCTTTCCTCCACTCCCTCCCTCTCTCCTTCTCCTCCTCCTGTCTACCCCTACACCCTTTCCTCCTCTCCCTCCCTCTCTCCTTCTCCTCCTCCTGTACTTTTACCTGCGTTTGCTTTCTAAGTATTTCCATTTATTTCTGTTCTCACACATTACATTAGATATATGTATATGTGTGTGTAACCCCTACAGCCGAATTAAAATAGTTTCAGTTTGCAGTTATTGCCTTGTGTTCCTAGGGGACATCGATGTTCAAACTCTATGTCTGCATCTCAAATGGCCCCTTATTCCCTATATAGTACACTACTTTTGACCAGAGACCCTGTATGGAGCAGGGTGCCATTTAGGACAAGCCTATGTTCCTCCCTGCTGAGTAACAGGTCTATGATTGATGCAGGGGGAGAAGGAATAGCGGCTGGACCATGGGACCTTTAGCTGCTACAGAGTCAAAGGATCATTGGTCTACAACATGTGTGTGTGTGTTCTGTGTGTGTGTGTTCTGTGTGTGTGTGTTCTGTGTGTGTGTGTGTTCTGTCTGTCTGTCTGTCTGTCTGTCTGTCTGTCTGTCTGTCTGTCTGTCTGTCTGTCTGTCTTTATATGTCTCCATGTTTGCACACATGTTCATGGCTTGCACTGTACCCACTGACCTACA
The DNA here is from genome assembly GCF_023373465.1 of Oncorhynchus keta. Classification (NCBI taxonomy): domain Eukaryota; kingdom Metazoa; phylum Chordata; class Actinopteri; order Salmoniformes; family Salmonidae; genus Oncorhynchus; species Oncorhynchus keta. Next base: position 24,745,463 of record NC_068440.1, on the reverse strand, counting down.
GCCTGTTACTCAGTGTTTGGCAGCATTAATTCAATATGACTGGGCTTTGCCTTGGGCTGTGGCGATCACAAAATTTCATCAGCCGGTGATTGTCAAATAACTGTCGGTCTCACGGTAATTGACTGTCAATTAACATAAACACATTTACCATCTCCTGAATTCCACACATAGCCTACAAGCCACTGATGCAGACCTTTGGAAAATCTACATTTGACAAAAGTCTATTAAATTCATGTAATATAGCCTACACCTTCACAGTAAATCCATTATTTATTTTAGACAGGTCTAATGAAGCATGATATGAAGAAAATGTAGTCTATTTCAGAAGAACAGAGTAGCATACTCTGAGTTGTCCTTATGCTAGGTCCTGATCTGGCTAAGCCAATTGGCTGTGGGCTACACTAGTTCATTTAGCAGACAAGATTTGCTAAACATTCCGTGGCATTATTTTATAGTATGAAAAATACAATTGAACAAAGCTGAAAGGATATTTTCTCCAAATGATTCGAGGGGGTGTGCACACGCGGCTATTCTGTGTTGAGTGGTTAACAAAGAAATAGTTATTCCTACATGCTTAATTTTGAGTTATTTTTGGGGGAGAGAAGTGATGAAGTCATATTTCAAATGACTGTAGCAAATGTATTTCCATACTGCTCAGCATGGTGAGTACAATGGCTTATGATCTAGAGAGAGAGAGAGAGAGAGAGAGAGAGAGAGTGTGTGTGTACAATATGTTTGCTATGCCCTATGCTGTATGAGTCTGCATGTGTCACTCTCTCTCACTACACATTCTCTCCTGGAACCCAAGTCCAATCCCAGGGCAGTTTGGAGAAGTTTGGAGCGTCACAAGCAGAGTGCGTGGCCAGCAAGTCATTCGTGGTATTTGCTGTGGATATAAGATAGGTCCAGATTGGGAACGCAGTGAGCCAGAGGAATGGTAATTACTGGTGGAAATCAAACACCATCAATTGTAGGGATTCAACATTTCTGACTGTCTTCCTCTTAGCCATTCTCTCCCCTCTCCCTCTCCGCTTAGTCACTCCCTCCACCCTATTTAAATTATAAGACTTTCTCTCCCCTCTCCCTCTCCGCTTAGTCACTCCCTCCACCCTATTTAAATTATAAGACTTTCTCTCCCCTCTCCCTCTCCGCTTAGTCACTCCCTCCACCCTATTTAAATTATAAGACTTTCTCTCCCCTCTCTCCCTCTCCGCTTTCTCCCCTCTCCGCTTAGTCACTCCCTCCACCCTATTTAAATTATAAGACTTTCTCTCCCTCTCCCTCTCCGCTTAGTCACTCCCTCCACCCTATTTAAATTATAAGACTTTCTCTCCCTTCTCCCTCTCCGCTTAGTCACTCCCTCCACCCTATTTAAATTATAAGACTTTCTCTCCCCTCTCCCTCTCCGCTTAGTCACTCCCTCCACCCTATTTAAATTATAAGACTTTCTCTCCTCTCCCCTCTCCGCTTATAAGACTTTCTCTCCCCTCTCCCTCTCCGCTTAGTCACTCCCCTCATTTAAATTCCTCCACCCTATTTAAATTATAAGACTTTCTCTCCCCTCTCCGCTTAGTCACTCCCTCCACCCTATTTAAATTATAAGACTTTCTCTCCCCTCTCCCTCTCCGCTTAGTCACTCCCTCCACCCTATTTAAATTATAAGACTTTCTCTCCCCTCTCCCTCTCCGCTTAGTCACTCCCTCCACCCTATTTAAATTATAAGACTTTCTCTCCCCTCTCCCTCTCCGCTTAGTCACTCCCTCCACCCTATTTAAATTATAAGACTTTCTCTCCCCTCTCCCTCTCCGCTTAGTCACTCCCTCCACCCTATTTAAATTATAAGACTTTCTCTCCCCTCTCCCTCTCCGCTTAGTCACTCCCTCCACCCTATTTAAATTATAAGACTTTCTCTCCCTCCTCCCACTTTTAGTCACTCCCTCCACCCTATTTAAATTATAAGACTTTCTCTCCCCTCTCCCTCTCCGCTTAGTCACTCCCTCCACCCTATTTAAATTATAAGACTTTCTCTCCCCTCTCCCTCTCCGCTTAGTCACTCCCTCCACCCTATTTAAATGATAAGACTTTCTCTCCCCTCTCCCTCTCCGCTTAGTCACTCCCTCCACCCTATTTAAATTATAAGACTTTCTCTCCCTCTCCCTCTCCGACTTAGTCACTCCCTCCACCCTATTTAAATTATAAGACTTTCTCTCCCCTCTCCCTCTCCCTCCACCCTATTTAAATTATAAGCTTTCTCTCCCTCTCCCTCTCCGCTTAGTCACTCCCTCCACCCTATTTAAATTATAAGACTTTCTCTCCCTCTCCCTCTCCGCTTAGTCACTCCCTCCACCCTATTTAAATTATAAGACTTTCTCTCCCCTCTCCCTCTCCGCTTAGTCACTCCCTCCACCCTATTTAAATTATAAGACTTTCTCTCCCCTCTCCCTCTCCGCTTTTAGTCACTCCCTCCACCCCCTATTTAAATTATAAGACTTTCTCTCCCCTCTCCCTCTCCGCTTAGTCACTCCCTCCACCCTATTTAAATTATAAGACTTTCTCTCCCCTCTCCACCCTCTCCTCTCCGCTTAGTCACTCCCTCCACCCTATTTAAATTATAAGACTTTCTCTCCCCTCTCCCTCTCCGCTTAGTCACTCCCTCCACCCTATTTAAATTATAAGACTTTCTCTCCCTCTCTCCGCTTAGTCTCCGCCACCCTATTTAGTCACTCCCTCCACCCTATTTAAATTATAAGACTTTCTCTCCCCCGCTTAGTCTCCCTCTCCCTATTAGTCACTCCCTCCACCCTATTTAAATTATAAGACTTTCTCTCCCCTCTCCCTCTCCGCTTAGTCACTCCCTCCACCATATTTAAATTATAAGACTTTCTCTCCCCTCTCCCTCTCTGCTTAGTCACTCCCTCCACCCTATTTAAATTATAAGACTTTCTCTCCCCTCTCCCGCTTAGTCACTCCCTCCACCCTATTTAAATTATAAGACTTTCTCTCCCCCTCTCCCTCTCCGCTTTTAGTCACTCCCTCCACCCTATTTAAATTATAAGACTTTCTCTCCCCTCTCCCTCCCTCTCCGCTTTCTCTCCCCCTCTCCCTCTCTCCGCTTAGTCACTCCCTCCACCCTATTTAAATTATAAGATTCCCTACTTTCTCTCCCCTCTCCCTCTCCGCTTAGTCACTCCCTCCACCCTATTTAAATTATAAGACTTTCTCTCCCCTCTCCCTCTCCGCTTAGTCACTCCCTCCACCCTATTTAAATTATAAGACTTTCTCTCCCCTCTCCCTCTCCGCTTAGTCACTCCCTCCACCCTATTTAAATTATAAGACTTTCTCTCCCTTCTCCACCCCTCCTTTTCCTCTTCTCCACCCCTCCTTTTACTCTTCTCCACCCCTCCTTTTCCTCTTCTCCACCCCTCCTTTTACTCTTCTCCACCCCTCCTTTTACTCTTCTCCACCCCTCCTTTTCCTCTTCTCCACCCCTCCTTTTCCTCTTCTCCACCCCTCCTTTTCCTCTTCTCCACCCCTCCTTTTCCTCTTCTCCACCCCTCCTTTTCCTCTTCTCCACCCCTCCTTTTCCTCTTCTCCACCCCTCCTTTTCCTCTTCTCCACCCCTCCTTTTACTCTTCCCACCCCTCCTTTTACTCTTCTCCACCCCTCCTTTTCCTCTTCTCCACCCCTCCTTTTACTCTTCCCACCCCTCCTTTTCCTCTTCTCCACCCCTCCTTTTACTCTTCCCACCCCTCCTTTTACTCTTCTCCACCCCTCCTTTTCCTCTTCTCCACCCCTCCTTTTACTCTTCTCCACCCCTCCTTTTCCTCTTCTCCACCCCTCCTTTTACTCTTCCCACCCCTCCTTTTACTCTTCTCCACCCCTATTTCTACTCTTCTCTGCACCTTCATTTACTCATCTTTATCATCCACAACTTTCCAGTTTCCACTCTCCTTAAAATCCTGTAACATGCTGTCCAACACCCTTCTGTCTAGTCCCTTTACCCACCCCTTAACCTTCCTAAATCAAATCAAATCTATTTATATAGCCCTTCGTACATCAGCTGATATCTCAAAGTGCTGTACAGAAACCCATCCTAAAACCCCAAACAGCAAGCAATGCAGATGTAGAAGCACGGTGGCTAGGAAAAACTCCCTAGAAAGACCAAAACCTAGGAAGAAACCTAGAGAGGAACCAGGCTATGTGGGGTGGCCAGTCCTCTTCTGGCTGTGCCGGGTGGAGATTATAACAGAACATGGCCAGGATGTTCAAATGTTCATAAATGACCAGCATGGTCGAAATAATAATAAGGCAGAACAGTTGAAACTGGAGCAGCAGCACGGTCAGGTGGACTGGGGACAGCAAGGAGTCATCATGTCAGGTAGTCCTGGGGCATGGTCCTAGGGCTCAGGTCCTCTGAGAGAGAGAAAGAAAGAGAGAAGGAGAGAATTAGAGAACGCACACTTCGATTCACACAGGACACCGAATAGGACAGGAGAGGTACTCCAGATATAACAAACTGACCCTAGCCCCCCGACACATAAACTACTGCAGCATAAATACTGGAGGCTGAGACCGGAGGGGTCAGGAGACACTGTGGCCCCATCCGAGGACACCCCCGGACAGGGCCAAACAGGAAGGATATAACCCCACCCACTTTGCCAAAGCACAGCCCCCACACCACTAGAGGGATATCTTCAACCACCAACTTACCATCCTGAGACAAGGCTGAGTATAGCCCACAAAGATCTCCGCCATGGCACAACCCAAGGGGGGGCGCCAACCCAGACAGGATGACCACATCAGTGAATCAACCCACTCAGGTGACGCACCCCCTCCAGGGACGGCGTGAGAGAGCCCCAGCAAGCCAGTGACTCAGCCCCTGTAATAGGGTTAGAGGCAGCGAATCCCAGTGGAAAGAGGGGAACCGGCCAGGCAGAGAGCAAGGGCGGTTCGTTGCTCCAGAGCCTTTCCGTTCACCTTCCCACTCCTGAGCCAGACTACACTCAATCATATGACCCACTGAAGAGATAAGTCTTCAGTAAAGACTTAAAGGTTGAGACCGAGTTTGCGTCTCTGACATGGGTAGACAGACCGTTCCATAAAAATGGAGCTCTATAGGAGAAAGCCCTGCACCCAGCTGTTTGCTTAGAGATTCTAGGGACTATTAGGAGGCCTGCATCTTGTGACCGTAGCGTACGTGTAGGTATGTACGGCCGGACCAAATCAGAGAGATAGGTAGGAGTAGGCCCATGTAATGCTTTGTAGGTTAGCAGTAAAACCTTGAAATCAGTCCTTGCTTTGACAGGAAGCCAGAGTAGAGAGGCTAGCACTGGAGTAATATGATCACTATTCTCCACCCTTTACCCACCCCTTCACCTTTCTCCACCCTTTACCCACCCCTTCACCTTTCTCCACCCATCCTTTCACTATTCTCCACCCTTTACCCACCCCTTCACCTTTCTCCACCCATCCTTTCACTATTCTCCACCCTTTACCCACCCCTTCACCTTTCTCCACCCATCTTTTCACTATTCTCCACCCTTTACCCACCCCTTCACCTTTCTCCACCCATCCTTTCACTATTCTCCACCCTTTAGCCACCCCTTCACCCTTCTCCACCATTATCCACCCATTCCCTCAACATTTTCCACCCTCCACCCACCCCTTCACCACCCTCCACCCCTTTACCATTCTCTACCCTCCCTCTATCCCTCTTTTAGCCCTCCTCCTGTACTTTTACCTGCGTTTGTGCCCTCCTCTAGCTTTACCATCTTCATACTTTCCATACTTTCCACCCTTTCCTCCTCTCCCTCCCTCCCTCTCTCCTTCTCCTCCTCCTGTCTACCCCTACACCCTTTCCTCCTCTCCCTCCCTCTCTCCTTCTCCTCCTCCTGTCTAGCCCTACACCTTCTTTCCTCCTCTCCCTCCCTCTCTCCTTCTCCTCCTCCTGTCTACCCCTACACCCTTTCCTCCTCTCCCTCCCTCTCTCCTTCTCCTCCTCCTGTCTACCCCTACACCATTTCCTCCTCTCCCTCCCTCTCTCCTTCTCCTCCTCCTGTCTACCCCTACACCCTTTCCTCCTCTCCCTCCCTCTCTCCTCCTCCTGTCTATCCCTACACCCTTTCATTTACATTACATTTACATTTAAGTCATTTAGCAGACGCTCTTATCCAGAGCGACTTACAAATTTGTCCTCCTCTCCCTCCCTCTCTCCTTCTCCTCCTCCTGTACTTTTACCTGCGTTTGCTTTCTAAGTATTTTCATTTCTTTCTGTTCTCACACATTACATTAGATATATGTCTATGTGTGTGTAACCCCTACAGCCAAATTAAAATAGTTTCAGTTTGCAATTATTGCCTTGTGTTCCTAGGAGACATCGAACTCATCAAACTCTATGTCTGCATCTCAAATGGCCCCCTATTCCCTATATAGTGCACTACTTTTGACCAGAGACCCTGTATGAAGTAGGGTGCCATTTAAGACAAGCCTATGTTCCTCCGTTCATCACACCCCCCTCTCATTTCATCCTCCACAGTCTCCATTGCTATCCAGTGGGGAGTGTAAAAGACCAAGTTCTTGAAGAATATCCTAAACTCTAAGCAATACATCCCATAGAGCAGAGGATTCGTCTCAAATGGCACCTTTTCCCAATATAGTCCACTAGGCCCAATAGGCCCAGGTTAAAATTAGTGCACTATATAGGGAATATGGTACCATGTGGGTTGTAGCCAGAGTTGTGGGATTAGCCCACAGGCTGAAATGTTGGTTAATTGTCCATGTCCCCAAAGAGCAGCTTTAATGACTTAGTGCCTCGCTGTCCAGTGCCTCCTACAGCCTGACTTGGTACCTGAACCTAACCAGCCTGTAAAGCATCTGTGTGTAGCTGGTGAGATGAGTCAGGCACAGGACAGCAGATATGAGTAATGAAAGCCACAAATACGGACTGCAATACAATAAACAATTACTCACAAACAAACATGGGGGAACAGAGGTTTAAATAATGAACAACTAATTGGGGGATTGAAACCAGGTGTGTAAGACAAAGACAAAACGAACGCCGCCCGAACAAGAAGAGGGACCGACTTCGGCGGAAGTTGTGACACTGCCAGTGTGCAATCAAAATAATTTTCTGACAACCGTGTGTGTGTGTGTGTGTGGGTGTGGATATCAAAGCATTACACTGTTATATAAAAAACACCCCCTCCCCTCTCCCCCGTTCACTCTTACATTGGGTTTGACAAAGAGCAAATATGAATTGGACAAATGAGGACTGAGGTAGAGGTGACTTCCAGAGAGCACTGAAGACAGGGCTCCAGAGTGGGAGTGCTGCAGATTCCAATTCCCACACTTCATTAATCTTCTCTGGGACATCAACCCAGCACAGAGCCCTAGCCCTGTCCAGGCTCAGCTAAGACCGACACCAAACTCCTTTTTTCTTAGTGGTTGTAACAATATCAGAGTGTGTGTGTGTGTGTGTGTGTGTGTGTGTGTGTGTGTGTGTGTGTGTGTGTGTGTGTGTGTGTGTGTGTGTGTGTGTGTGTGTGTGTGTGTGTGTGTGTGTGTGTGTGTGTGTGTGTGTGTGTGTGTGTGTGTGTGTGTGTGTGTGTGTGTGTGTGTGAAATTTATTCTGGATGTATTTTGGATGAATGTCTATTTTTTAGCTTTCATTTTGCGTGGTTACTGGGTTAATTCTGCATTGTTACAGGGTTAATTATGTGTGGTTACAGGGTTAATTCTGCGTGGTAACAGGGTTAGTTATGTGTGGTTACAGGGTTAATTCTGTGTGGTTACAGGGTTAATTACGTGTGGTTACAGGGTTAATTCTGCGTGGTAACTGGGTTAGTTATGTGTGGTTACAGGGTTAATTCTGTGTGGTTACAGGGTTAATTATGCGTGGTTACAGGGTTAATTCTGCGTGGTAACAGGGTTAGTTATGTGTGGTTACAAGGTTAATTCTGCGTGGTTACAGGGTTAAAACAGAAACAACTCAAAGGTTAACAGTTTAGACATGAACTCAGAGTGGTTAAGGTTAGGGCTCCCAATCACATCCGGACGTGATTGGGAGTCCCATAAGGCGGCGCACAATTGGCCCAGCGTCATCCAGGTTTCGCGGGGGGAGGCCGTCATTGTAAATAAGAATGTGTTCTTAACTGACTTGCCTAGTTAAATGAAGGATAAATACATTTAAAACATTTCAAATTAAAAGTGCTAATTTCTGGGAATAATTAAAAAACAACGTGTTGTGCTCAAATATCATCAAATATGCACAGCTTGCTCGAGGTCTATGAACTGCGGTGACACAGTGGTCTAAGCAGCATGCTCCGGCTCTGAGCATCATGAGCTTGAGGGCAACTGTTGTTCTTTTTTTTAAATTGCGTTCTGGGAACCTTTTCAAATGTCTGAAATTGATGTGTATTTGTAGTGATCAGCCTGCTGGACCAGGGCAGAATGTTGGCAAACAGACAGGGAGAGTGTTTTACGAGTTGACTCTTGACCCCTCTTATCGCCCATCATTCCTTTGAGTTACAGCAGCCACCCACCCATCTGGATGAAGACAAATAGCAGGAGGAAGAGATACATTAACAGACATACACAGAAGGGGTGTGACAAATGGACATTTTTTCTTAATGTTTAAACAGCCATAAAATTCCATGTGAATTCACAATGCAGCTGTGCTGCTGCCAGCAACGGTTTGGGTCTCATGGTGCATCTGTAATGGATGTTGGTGGAAGAAGGTGAGGAACAAAGCGCAGCCTGGTATGTGTTCGTCATTTATTAAATAGAACTTAACACTAAATAAAAAGTAACAAAAAGAACAACCGAAACAGCTCTGTCAGGTGCAAAACACAAAACAGAAAGCAACTACCCACAAAACCTATGTGGGCAAGAGCTACCTAAGTATGGTTCTCAATCAGAGACAACGACAGACAGCTGTCCCTGATTGAGAACCATACCCAGCCAAAAACAAAGAATTACAAAAACATAGAAAAAATAACATAGAATGCCCTAGCCTCTCTATGGCCAGGGCGTGACAGTACCTCCCGCCAAAGGAGCGGACTCCGGCCGCAAAACCTGACTCTAAAGGGGAGGGTCCGGGTGGGCCTTCTTTACGGCGACGGCGACCCCGCTCCACCTCAGTCTCCACCCTTGCAGCGGGCCCCGGACTGAGGGCGCCACTGGACTGAAGGGCAACACTGGACTGAGGGACGCCTCTGGGCTGAGGGGTGCCTCTGGACTGAGGGGCTACGATTCTGGCGACTCCGTAGTGAAGGGTGACTCTGGCGGCTCCGGAGTGAAGGATGACTCTGGCGGCTCCTGAGTGAAGGGCGGCTCTGGCGCCTCTGGACTGACGGGTGGCTCTGGCAGCTCCGGACTGACGGGCGGCTCTGGCGCCTCCGGACAGGAGGGCGGCTCTGGCAGCTCCGGACAGGAGGGCGGCTCTGGCAGCTCCGGACAGGAGGGCGGCTCTGGCAGCTCCGGACAGGAGGGCGGCTCTGGCAGCTCCGGACAGGATGGCGGCTCTAGCAGATCCGGACTGGAGGGAGACTTGGTTCTGGGAGCAAGCACAGGACTCACCAGGCTGGGGACTGAAGGGCACGTCCTTATTAGTCTGAAATAGTTTGCAAGCCCTGCCTGTTTGATGATTTGTCGGAGGGGATTTCTTATAAGCTTCCGGATTAGTGTCCCGCTCCTTGAAAATGGCAGCTGTACCCATTAGCTCAGTGCAAATGTTGCCTGTAATCCATGTGTTACGTCCTGACCTTAGTTCCTTTTTATGTATCTCTTTTAGTTTGGTCAGGGCGTGAGTTGGGGTGGACATTCTATGTTTTTGTTCTATGTTTTGTATTTCTGGTTTTGGCCTGGTATGGTTCCCAATCAGAGGCAACTGTCAATTGTTGTCTCTGATTGAGAACCATACTTAGGCAGCCTGTTTTCCCACTATGGGTTGTGGGTAGTTATTTTCTGTTTAGTGTGCTTTGCTCCTGACGGAGCTGTTTCGGTTGTTTCTTTTGTTTCTTGTTGTATTTAGTGTTCAGTTTATTAAAATAATGATGAGCACTTACCACGCTGCGTCTTGGTCCTCACATTCTTCCACCAACGGTCGTTACACCATGACTTCTGGTTGAGGTGTGTACATACAGTCACTGTGGGGACGACATCATTGATGCACTTATTGATGAAGCCAGTGACTGATGTGGTGTACTCCTCAATGGCATCGGATGAATCCCGGGACATATTCGAGTCTGTGCTAGCAAAACAGTTCTGTAGTTTAGCATCTGCTTCATATGACCACTTTTTTTATGGACCGAGTCACTGGTGCTTCCTACTTTAATTTTAGCTTGTTAGCAGGAATCAGGAGGATTCTGGTCAGATTTGCCAAATGGAGGGTGAGGAAGATCTTTGTAGGTGTCTCTGTGTGTGTAGTAAAGGTGGTCTAAAGTGGTTTCCCTCTGATTGCCTATTTGTCATGCTGATAGAAATTAGGTGAAACTGATTTAAGTTTCCCTGCATTAAAGTCCCTGGCCAGTAGGAGCGCCGTCTCTGGATTAACATTTTCCTGTTTTCTTATGGCTGTATACAGCTCACTGAGTGCGGTTTTAGTTTCAGGATCGTTCTGTGGTGGTATGTAGACATCTACGAAAAATACAGATAAACTCTCTAGGTAGATTGTGTGGTCTTCAGTTTATCATGAGATTCTCTAACTCAGACGAGCAAAACCTTGAGACTTCCTTAGATATTGTGCACTAGCTGTTGTTTACAAATATACATAGGCCCGCCACCCCGTGTCTTACCAGAAGCTACTATTCTATCCTGCCGATAGTGTTTAATCCACCAGCTGTATGTTATTAATGTTGTCGTTCAGCCATGACTCTGTGAAACATAAGATATTACAGTTTTTAATGTCCCGTTGGTAGGATAAACATGCTTTCAGTTCGTCCCATTTATTTTCCAGCGATTGAACGTTGGCTAACAGTACGGATGGCAAGATCCTCACAAGGCACGCCAATCTCTTTCCGCAAAACCTCAGTTTCTTTCTCCAGCAAATGACGGGTATGAGGGCCTGTTCGGGTACTTGGAGGACATCCTTTCCGACTGACTCATGAAAGAAAAAAAATCTTCTTCCAATTCGAGGTGAGTAATCGCTGTTCTGATGTCCAGAAGCTCTTTTCGGTCATAAGAGACGGTAGCAGCAACATTATGTACAAAATAAGTTACAAATAACTAAAAAAAAACTAACAAATTAGCACCGATGGTTAAGAGCCAATAAAACAATAGCCACCCTCTCCGGCACCATCTCTCATGCTTTTATGTTTGCAGAGAATGACAGGGTGTTGTTCATGGTCACGCCAAGGTTCTTTGCACTCCGGGAGGGTGACACTGTGGAGTTGTCAACCGTGATGGAGAGCTCTTTGAGATGGCAGGCCTTCCCTGGCAGGAAGAGCAGTTCCATCATGTCAAGGTTGAGCTTGATGTGGTGTGAGAAATTTTCCAGACACGCAGAGATGCATGTCATCACCTGGGTGTAAGAAGGGGAGAATGAGAAAAGTAGTTGAGTGTCATCCACATAGCAATGATAGGAGATACCATGTGAGGATATGACGGAGCTGACTGACTTGGTGTATAGAGAGAAAAGGAGAGGGCCTAGAACCGAGCCCTGGTGAACACCAGTAGTGAGAGTACGTGGTGCAGAGTCAGATCCTCTCAACGTCACCTGGTAGGAGCTGCCTGCCAGGTAGGATGCAATCCAAGAGTGTGTATAACCTGAGACGCCCAGCCCTGAGAGGGTGGAGAGGAGGATCTGATGATGTGTCGAAGGCAGAGAATAGATCAAGGAGGATGAGAACAGAGGAGAGAGAGTCAGAAGTGGCAGTGTGGAGAGCCTCCATGACACAGAGAAGAGCAGTCTCAGTCGACTGACCTGTCTTGAAGCCTGACTGGTTTGGGTCAACAAGATCATTCTGAGAGAGATAACGAGAAAGTTAATCAAAGAAAGCACACTCAAGTGTTTTGGAAAGTAAAGAGGAATGAGAGAAAGTCTCCAGAGATAGTCTGGAGAAGGGAGGAGGGGATGGGTTCGAGATGGCAGGTTGTCGGGTGGCCAGACCTCACTAGGGGTCTGGGGCAGCAGGTTGCCTAGTGGTTAGAGCATTGGGCCAGTAACCAAAAGGATGCTGGATCAAATCCCCTTCTGACAAGGTAAAAATATGTTGTTCTGCCCCTGAACAGGGCAGTTAAAACCCACTGTTCTCTAGTAGGCTGCCATTGTAAATAAGAATGTGTTCTTTACTGGCTTGCCTAGTTAAATAAACATTTTTTAACATTTTTTAGTTTAAAACTAGTCACAGGATGTATGTCATCTGGAGAGAGAGGGGAGAAAGAGGTCAAGGCATAAGCTAGTTCTGTGTGAGTGAGACCAGTTGACTCAATAGGATGAGTGAATGAGTAGCAGATGTCTTCAACCTTGTTTTCAAAGTGGTGGACAAAGTCGTCCACGGAGAGGGAGGAGGGAGGGGGAGGGGTGGAGGATTAAGGAGGGAGGTGGAAAATAAGGATAAGGTGGGAAATCATTTCCTAGAGTTCGGCAGAAGCTTGAAATTTGGAGTGGTAGAAAGTTGCTTTAGCAGTGGATATAGGGGAAGGGAAGGTAGAGAGGAGGGAGTAAAAGGATGATAGGTCCTCCGGAAGTTTAGTTTTCCTCCATTTTCACTCAGCTGCCCGCAGCTGTTCTGTAAACTCGCCTTGAGTCACTCAGCCACGGAGCAGAATGGGAGGGCCGAGCCGGCCAGGAGGAAAGAGAACAGTGCGAGTCATAGGATGCGGAAAGGGAGGAGAGTAGGGTCAAAGAGAAAGAATCAGGAGACAGGAGGGAGAAGGATTTACCAGAAGGGAGATATGATAGGATAGAAGAGGAGAGAGTAGTGGGAGAGAGAAAGTGAAGATTGCGACAGTGCATGACCATCTGGGTAGGGGCTGAGTGGTTAGGGATCAAAGGCATGGAGGGGGTTGAAGGGAGATTAGGTGAGCAATCTCTAGTAACAATGAGGTCAAGCGTATTGCCTGCCTTGTGAGTTGGAGGGGACTGGGAAAGGGTGAGGTCGAGCGTATTGCCTGCCTTGTGAGTTGGAGGGGACTGGGAAATGGTGAGGTCAAGCGTATTGCCTGCCTTGTGAGTTGGAGGGGACTGGGAAAGGGTCAGGTCAAGCATATTGCCTGCCTTGTGAGTTGGAGGGGACTGGGAAAGGGTCAGGTCAAGCGTATTGCCTGCCTTCTGAGTTGGAGGGGACTGGGAAAGGATGAGGTCAAGCGTATTGCCTGCCTTGTGAGTTGGAGGGGACTGGGAAAGGATGAGGTCAAGCGTATTGCCTGCCTTCTGAGTTGGAGGGGACTGGGAAAGGATGAGGTCAAGCGTATTGCCTGCCTTGTGAGTTGGAGGGGACTGGGAAAGGGTGAGGTCAAGTGTATTGCCTGCCTTGTGAGTTGGAGGGGACTGGGAAAGGGTGAGGTCAAGCATATTGCCTGCCTTGTGAGTTGGAGGGGACTGGGAAAGGTTGAGATCAAGCGTATTGCCTGCCATGTGAGTTGGAGGGGACTGGGAAAGGGTGAGGTCAAGGATATTGTCTGCCTTCTGAGTTGGAGGGGACTGGGAAAGGGTGAGGTCAAGCATATTGTCTGCCTTCTGAGTTGGAGGGGACTGGGAAAGGGTGAGGTCAAGCGTATTGCCTGCCATGTGAGTTGGAGGGGACTGGGAAAGGGTGAGGTCAAGCATATTGCCTGCCTTCTGAGTTGGAGGGGACTGGGAAAGGGTAAGGTCAAGCATATTGTCTGCCTTCTGAGTTGGAGGGGACTGGGAAAGGGTGAGGTCAAAAGAGTCAAGGAGGGGAGAAAGAGTTGGAAAGAAATAAACCGAAGCCAGACAACGGGAGGTTGAAGGTTCAAAGTACGAAGACCGGTGAGCCGTCATCAGTAAATGACACAATCAAGGTGTCAAGCTCATTGAGGAGATCTCCAAGGGCACCTGGTGGGAGATAGATGACCATAATATTAAGCTTGAGTGGACAAGTGACTGTGATAGCATGGAATTCAAATGAGGAGAAAATAAAAAAATCCCCACTTAGGAGAAATGATTAGACCTGTGCCACCACTGTGATGACCAGATGCTCTCGGACTATGAGAGAAAACATAGTCAGATGAAGAAAGAGCAGCTGGAGTAGCAGTATTCTCTGGGAAGATCCATGTCTTCATCAGGGCCAAAGAGTCAAGGGACTGAAGAGAAGCATAGGCTGAGATGAACACGGAATTCTTGACTGCTGATCGGCAGTGCCAGAGACGCAGAATTCCACATAGGTTGTGTGCGCAGGGTACACTAGCGTCTGTAAAGCCTACAGGGAGAGATGCGAACAGGTATAAAAAACACACATAGTTAAAGCTACAAAAGAGCAAAATAAGATAATCTGTAAATAACTAGGTAAGATAATAAAGTGAGAGAGTAGTGTGAAGATTTCCTCTCTTTCCTTGCTTGAATAACTTAGTAGAACAACTCGGCAGAACTGTTTTTGGCGAAGGTCCTAGTTTTGCGACAAAACAGACACTGACACAATCTCCGCTTACAGCTACCGCTGAGAAACCAGGGGAGACTCAAGAACGAACAATAATTGCTAATTGCCAAGCAGAGGTGATAGTACAGTCCTCCGGTTTGTTATTCAGGGTGGATATGAGGCTTTCTAGATGGATGAATTTTATTTCCAGGACACAATGAAAAGAGGGCACAGACATTATCCCAAAATTATCTTAAATTGTAGTAGTTTATGTCTTAGGTTGTAGGAGCATGTATGAACATTTGTACATATCGGTGACCAATGATTTTCTTTTTTCCTTAGGTTCTGAACCAGCAGGTAGAGTTTCAATCAACCCTTGATATACAGTAACTTGGCAATCAACTTCTTTGGCGTAGCAGCTTCTTTCATTATTTTTCTATTCTAGATGCCTTAGGTTCATCCAGATTTTGTTGAAACGTTTTAATAATATTTCTGAGTTGAAAGGCCTTAGATAATCAAAATCTTTCTTTTAATTGATTGAATGACAGTAGAGAGCCATCATAGTATACATATTCAAAATTCATGATGCCACTTTGAAACCAGTACTTAATTAAGTTTGGGTTATTCCAAATAGGTGTGCCTGGCGATATTGGTTCTTTCCACCTTTTGCATTTATGTACATTTTCCCAAATACGAATGGAATTGAAAATCATTGGATTGTCATTTTTTATCTTCAACGCCTTGGACCTGAAGTAGTGAATCTATTTTAGATCATAAGGAATTGCATGAATGGCTTCAATAGGGACGGTAGCGTCCCAATTGGCCAACATCCAGTGAAAATGCAGAGCGCCAAATTCAAAATGTCCATTTATTTGACGCGTTTGATCCAGAAAAACACCGGTTCCAACTTACTCAATGTGACTACAAAATATCTCAAAAGTTACCTGTCAACTTTGTCATAACATTTCAAACTACTTCTGTAATACAACTTTAGAGTATTTTTAAAGTAAATAATCGATAAAATTGAAGTGCTGTGTTCAATATAGGAAGAAAACAAACTAAAGCATGCTTTCTGGTCACGCGCCTCTATCTAACAGTACACTTCAAGTGACCCTCATTCAAGATGGCCGTACTTCTTCATTACACAAAGGAATAACCTCAACCAATTTCTAAAGACTGTTGACATCCAGTGGAAGCGGTAGGAACTGCAAGAAGGTCCCTTAGAAATCTGGATTCCCAATGAAAACCCATTGAAAAGAGAGTGACCTCAAAAAAAATCTGAATGGTTTGTCCTCTGGGTTTCGCCTGCTAACTAAGTTCTGTTATACTCACAGACATGATTCTTCATTTTCTTTAACAATTGCTTGCTCATTAAAGTTTTTTAGCAAGCGTCTATGACAAATCAGGACAGGTCGTTTCACTGAGCTGCCCTTACGAACACAGGCGGTAAAACAGTGATCACTAAGGTCATTACAGAAAACACCAGACTGATACCTATCAGGATTATTTGTGAGGATAACATCAAGGAAAGTAGCCTTTTCTGGGGGGTTGGAGTCATACCTTGTTGGATTGGTGGTAATCTGAGAAACATTTAGGGAGTCCCATTGCTTTAGGACTTGGTCAGGTGGTTTAAATGTCCCAGTTTAGGTCACCTAGCAGGACAAATTCAGACTTAGTGTAAGGGGCCAGGAGATAGTTTAGGGTAGGTAGGGTACATGCAGGTGCTGATAGAGGACGATAGCACCCAGCAACAGTCAACAAATAGCTATTTGAAAGTTTCATGCTTAAAATCAAATTGTTTGGGGACAGACTTGGTGGAGACAACCGAGCACTGAAGGCGATCATTGGTAAAGATTGCCACTCCCCACCTATACCAGCTTCATCTGATGACAAAAATGTTGACAGCTGCGCCATACAGGTTGCAAAATAAATGGGAGAAGCTTTTCGATGTACCAATTCCATGGCATATGGTTTATGAACTTATACAAAAAAGGGGCAATACCAGAATAAATGATCGATGCAGCTTGTTTCTGGTCACAGGTTCAAGAATAGTTAAAAAATCACAATGTGCACTTAAAATTAACTTTAAAATAGCAGTGTTGGGCGATTTGGAAAGCCATAGTCAATAAATAATAGAATAATACTTGTAGGAAAGGTTTTCACCTTTAGTTCACAATCTATGGATAACATACGATTAGAAAGGAAAAAACTGTGCTGTGTATGTAAAACATCACAGCACAATTGAAAAACATATGACACATTGAAACCATATGAGGGTGTTCTATGGTGATAGGTGGGATGGGCTGAGTGGCTGAGGGTTGGGATTAAGAGCTGAGGTCTATGGTGATAGATGGGATGGGCTGAGTGGCTGAGGGTTGGGATTAAAGAGCTGAGGTCTATGGTGATGTGATAGATGGGATGGGCTGAGAGTAGCTGAGGGTTGGGATTAAAGAGCTGAGGTCTATAGTGATAGGTGGGATGGGCTGAAGGGTAGGATTAAAGAGCTGAGGTCTATGGTGATAGTTGGGATGGTCTGAGGGGTGGGATTAAAGAGTTTATGTTTGGTAATGTATTATTGGCATTTCTACATCATAGCTTTAGCCGGTGGTAACTGGTGGAATAGACACCAGCTAGAATGCGGTTTGAACCAATCGGCATCCAGGATTAGACCCACCCGTTATATAAACACTCACACACACGCACACACACACATTGATTTGAGAGCATTAGTCCAGACAGCAACATTGCGCCTTGCACATTGTCAGACAGGACCGTTCCCACTGCACCATGGCAACAAGCACTTCCTCTTTCCTGTTTCCTCCGGTGGGCGAGGAGACAATCTGAGGAAATCCTTCTGCTGCGATGGTGCGAATGAGAGGTGGTCACCCAGACCCCCACACACATCAGCGCACACATACCACCCACGCACTGCGCACATGCACTTTCTCACACACATACACACTCACGCCCATGCAGCAGCAAAGTCAAAAGAGTTGAGAGACATCATTTGGTAGCATGATAGAGTGAGGAGAGTTCATGACCAAATGAAACTCTCTGAAGTTGGTTTTATTTGTCTGATAGAAATTAGCGGTGCATTGTCAATGTTGACATAGGGATGATGGTTTACACTAAGTACAGTAAAATGACTCTCTGGTTGCACGTCTTTTTTACTCTATATAAAGACATCACTGCCAAGCACTCTACTAATCACAATGTGTTTCGCTTAATAAGATGTGTTGAAAACAAAGATTCCCTTTCCTCATTGGTTGGTGCAGTAAAAACCAACCAAAATATTTCTACATTCTGCAAAAGAAAAAATGTCTGGAAAACCCCCAGTGAGTCGACTATCTGATGATGAAATTTAAAAAACAACAAGCACAACTGTCAGCACGTTAAATGGATCCACAGACTGTCTGGCCACTCAACACAAACACACACACAAATAATCAAAACAGAGCTCCGTGATGATAGAGTTGTCTGAGGCCTCCGTCGCACGACCTCTGATTGTAAAGTCTGCTCCCATGGTAACCCTCGCTCTCTGTTCACGTCTCACTCATAAAGCGGTTCTGATTCCGCGTAAATACAAACAGGTTGCGGTCAACTATGGCAGTATGGTCAGAAACGTTGTTGATATATCTGGCCCCTAAGAATTTTCTTTCTGCTATTTTTCTCATAAAATGTTCTTGTTTTTTGTAGTTTTCCGTTCCAACGTTTCAACAGGACTGTGTTTGTGTCTCTTAATGTGTAGCCAGCACATGAGAAAATTTAACCTGATTTATATAGCAGCCTGATAGGTGGTCGAGTGACTGGTAGGGTCGTGTGTGTATATCTGTCTTTCTGTGTGTGTGTGCGTGCGTACATGCGTGTGTGTGTTATTGTAGTAATAAACTAAGGCACTGTCAGGTCTATGTCCAACTACTTGACCTCCTAACAGTGGTCAAGACCCATACTACAGGCTATAAAAAAAGACCTACTGTATATCAAAATAATTTAGGTGTCAATTGATATTCAAAATTCCAATGGTTGGTATGTGATTCCTCAGGTATCCATGTCACATTTGGAAGATTGCAAAATACTGGACTGATGGAAGGCAAATCATGAAGCTGGAATCCGTAATGGTGAAACTGTCCGTTTGGAATATTACAACAACTAAGAAGTTACTGCAAACCTACCACTGGGGTATGTGGCCAAATATCTCTGTTTTCAATTCATCTGACCATACCACTGCCTGGAGTTTGATAGACCGCATTGGCACTTGGATTGGACCCCGTGCTATGGTGAGATTACATGAAAATAGAGCACTTTTGCCACGTGCACCAGTGATGTGTTTGCTGCTGAAAAACAGAAGCATATGCAGAAAAGTACCTCATTTATTTATCTTTATTTAACTATACAAGTCAGTTAAGAGCAAATTCTTATATACAATAACGGCCTACCCCAGGCAAACCTGGACGACACTGGGCCATTTGTGCGCCGCCCTATGGGACTCCCAATTACGGCCGGTTGAGATACAGCCTGGAATCAAACCAGGGTCTGTAGTGGCACCTCTAGCACTGAGATGCAGTGCCTTAGACCGCTGCGCAACTCAGGAGCCTCTACCTATTGCAAAATATGGTGGTGGATCATTGATGTTATGGGTTATTTTGCTTCCACTCGTCCTGGAGCCATTGTTAATGTCAACCTTTACCAAATACCAAGACATTTTAGCCAAAAACCTGGTTGTCTCTGCCAGGAGGTTGAAACTTGGCCGCAAGTGGATCTTCTAGCAAGACAATAACCACAAGCACTAATAAAAATCCACAAAGAAATGGTTAATTGCAGACAGGTCACTCGTAATTTAAGTCAGTATTCGACGTCCATCCATGTCTGAGTAATAATTACAAGTCAGTATTCGATGTCCATCCATGTCTGAGTAGTAATACAAGTCAGTATTCGATGTCCATCCATGTCTGAGGAGTAATACAAGTCAGTATTCGATGTCCATCCATGTCTGAGTAATAATTACAAGTCAGTATTCGATGTCCATCCATGTCTGAGTAGTAATACAAGTCAGTATTCGATGTCCATCCATGTCTGAGGAGTAATACAAGTCAGTATTCGATGTCCATCCATGTCTGAGTAGTAATACAAGTCAGTATTCGATGTCCATCCATGTCTGAGGAGTAATACAAGTCAGTATTCGATGTCCATCCATGTCTGAGGAGTAATACAAGTCAGTATTCGATGTCCATCCATGTCTGAGGAGTAATACAAGTCAGTATTCGATGTCCATCCATGTCTGAGGAGTAATACAAGTCAGTATTCGATGTCCATCCATGTCTGAGGAGTAATACAAGTCAGTATTCGATGTCCATCCATGTCTGAGTAGTAATACAAGTCAGTATTCGATGTCCATCCATGTCTGAGGAGTAATACAAGTCAGTATTCGATGTCCATCCATGTCTGAGGAGTAATACAAGTCAGTATTCGATGTCCATCCATGTCTGAGTAGTAATACAAGTCAGTATTCGATCTCCATCCATGTCTGAGGAGTAATACAAGTCAGTATTCAATGTCCATCCATGTCTGAGGAGTAATACAAGTCAGTATTCGATGTCCATCCATGTCTGAGGAGTAATACAAGTCAGTATTCGATGTCCATCCATGTCTGAGGATGTCAGGAGATGATGTAGAAACCGGCGACTAGGGGCAACAGGGAGCAATGTTTCCTTCAGTTTCGGTTTTCTAGAGCATTGTAGATGGGGATGACAGATGGACATAAGCAACTGCTTCTGATTCCAAAGGTTGCACATTCGAATCCAGTGTTTTTGATATTTTAGTTTTAAGCCTATCCCAAACCTTAACTCTTACCTTAACCACTCAGAGTTAATGCCTAATCTTAACCACTCAGAGTTAATGCCTAATCTTAACCACTCAGAGTTAATGCCTAATCTTAACCACTCAGAGTTAATGCCTAATCTTAACCACTCAGAGTTAATGCCTAATCTTAACCACTCAGAGTTAATGCCTAATAATCTTAATTCTAACCTTAAAAAATGATAGTTCAATTTAACCTTAAACATTTAGAATTTTGACAAATACAACATTTTACATTTGAGAAACATGGATGACCGTCTAATTCTGACGTGAGACTGAGAGCTTGTAGTTATTTGACCACAAAATCTACATTTTGCAATGGCCATCTCAGTCTCCGGACTTGAACCCCATTGAAAACCTGTGGTTTATATTGAAGAGGGCGGTCCATAAGCACAGAGGAAGGATATCAAAGATCTGGAAAGATTCTGTATGGAGGAATGGTCTAAGATCACTCCCAATGTGTTCTCCAACTCATAAAACATTTGAGAAAACGGGTTAGTGCAGTTATCATCGCAAGGGAAGGGTGCTAGAGTATTGAAAACAGGGGTGCCAATAATTTTATTTAAAAAATGATTACTATTATTACTTTTATATTTTTCTCTAAGCAATTGTATAAAATAATATAATTTCCAAATTTTTTTTTTTGCATACAATATTTCTCAGTGTTGGTGTTATTTATTTATACTGTTTTTTGTTTTTCCTCATCTTTATCAATGATGCTAATAATTATGGAACAATTCCTTAGTTTCCTGTCAAATTATTGTTCACATCCAAACACAAATCACAGGTCAGACTCTTTAACCTCATTGTGCAGTGTTTACCATTAATCTCAATTGCAGTGTATATAGCTAGAAACCCAACAATCTCTGTTATACCACAGCAGTGCATTTCAGCCCCATTAATCATTTGACACAGTGGAGAGGACTTGGGGGATAACTTCAGGAAATATCTATATTTTTCCCATCTTTGTTCCTCGTTTCTGTGTGTGTGTGTGTGTGTGTGTGTGTGTGTGTGTGTGTGTGTGTGTGTGTGTGTGTGTGTGTGTGTGTGTGTGTGTGTGTGTGTGTGTGTGTGTGTGTGTGTGTGTGTGTGTGTGTGTGTGAGTGCTCCTGTGTGTGTGTGTGTGTGTGTGTGTGTGTGTGTGTGTGTGTGTGTGTGTGTGTGTGTGTGTGTGTGTGTGTGTGTGTGTGTGTGTGTGTGTGTGCGTGTGTGTGTGTGTGTGTGTGTGAGTGCTCCTGTGTGTGTGTGTGTGTGTGTGTGTGTGTGTGTGTGTGTGTGTGTGTGTGTGTGTGTGTGTGTGTGTGTGTGTGTGTGTGTGTGTGTGTGTGTGTGTGTGTGTGTGTTTCTTCTGTGTGTGTGTGTGTGTGTGTGTGTGTGTGTGTGTGTGTGTGTGTGTGTGTGCTCCTGCCTTCTTCTACATTTCACAACGTCCATTCCTTCACAGTTTGCTTTACCACGGGTGTGCAAAATGGTGGATCGAGGAAAAACGTAAATGTAAAACAGCTACAACAAGGTACAGTGCCTTCAGAAAGATTTCACACCCCTTGACTTGTTCCATATTTTGTTGTGTTACAGCCTAAATTGAACATTAATTCCATTTAGATTTTGTTTTGTCACTGGCCTACACACAATACCCCATAATGTCAAAGTGGTATTATGTTTTTCACAATTTTTTACAAATCAATTAAAAACAAATATCTTGAGTCAATAAGTATCCAACCACAAACCTAAATAAGTTCAGAGGTAAAGATTTTCCCATAACAAGTCCCATAATAAATTACATGGACTCACTCGATGTGAAATAATAGTGTTTAATTATTTAGTCTCAGACAACATATGGAATTGTTTTAATGGTTGTACTATAGATCATTTAGCTATTTGATGTAGAATTTTAAGAACCCTACAAGAAATGTTACATTTTTTGGGGGGATAAAATATTGATTTTGGCCTTTACTACTAAAGCCCATAGAACCACATTGAATAACACATTCATAAGTTGCAAAACGCACAGTCAAAATGTAAATCATAAGAAACACGGTTTTGATGTGTCTTCTCACGTAATGGTTTGAGTCTGAAGGTAATCGGTACCGGTTTTTAAAAATGATATGAAGTATAAAGATAGTTTTGTGGCTACACCCAAAACATTTTTAAATATGTGTAAAAACAAAAACATATATTTCCTGAGTTTCTTTATATCTCCTAGATGGAGATTTAAAAAAAAATGTTTATGTAAGACGACAAATTTTCAGGATGTCTCATGGTCTGACAAACATCGCTCTAGCTCTGACACCTTTCACCGCAGATGTCTCATGGTCTGACAAACATCGCTCTAGCTCTGACACCTTTCACCGCAGATGTCTCATGGTCTGACAAACATCGCTCTAGCTCTGACACCTTTCACCGCAGATGTCTCATGGTCTGACAAACATCGCTCTAGCTCTGACACCTTTCACCGCAGATGTCTCATGGTCTGACAAACACATCGCTCTAGCTCTGACACCATTCACCGCAGATGTCTCATGGTCTGACAAACATCGCTCTAGCTCTGACACCTTGCACCGCAGATGTCTCATGGTCTGACAAACATCGCTCTAGCTCTGACACCTTTCACCGCAGATGTCTCATGGTCTGACAAACATCGCTCTAGCTCTGACACCTTTTGCCGCAGATGTCTCATGGTCTGACAAACATCGCTCTAGCTCTGACACCTTTCACCGCAGATGTCTCATGGTCTGACAAACATCGCTCTAGCTCTGACACCTTTCACCGCAGATGTCTCATGGTCTGACAAACATCGCTCTAGCTCTGACACCTTTCACCGCAGATGTCTCATGGCCTGACAAACATCGCTCTAGCTCTGACACCTTTCACTGCAGATGTCTCGTGGTCTGACAAACATCGCTCTAGCTCTGACACCTTTGGACTGACAGTGAAATGCTTCATAAACAACAGGTGTAGACTGACAGTGAAATGCTTCATAAACAACAGGTGTAGACTGACAGTGAAATGCTTCATAAACAACAGTTGTAGACTGACAGTGAAATGCTTCATAAACAACAGTTGTAGACTGACAGTGAAATGCTCCATAAACAACAGGTGTAGACTGACAGTGAAATGCTTCATAAACAACAGTTGTAGACTGACAGTGAAATGCTTCATAAACAACAGTTGTAGACTGACAGTGAAATGCTTCATAAACAACAGTTGTAGACTGACAGTGAAATGCTCCATAAACAACAGGTGTAGACTGACAGTGAAATGCTTCATAAACAACAGTTGTAGACTGACAGTGAAATGCTTCATAAACAACAGTTGTAGACTGACAGTGAAATGCTTCATAAACAACAGGTGTGGACTGACAGTGAAATGCTTCATAAACAACAGGTGTAGACTGACAGTGAAATGCTTACTTACGGACCCTTCCCAACAATGCAGAGAGAAAAATAGAAATAGTATACAAATAATAACATGAGGAATAAATACACAATGTGTAACGATAACCTCGCTATATACACGGGGTACCAGTACCGAGTCGATAAAAGGCACAGCCATGTTCTTCTGACCATCCATCTACAGAGAAAGTCCCATGGCTCAAACACCCTTATACCACAGTGTCTGCCAATAGATCCAGCTCACATAGCAGTCCAATGGCCGCAGTGGGAGACCGGCATCTCTCAACAAACGCTCCTCTGTGTCTGCAGGCACTTCTACTGAACAACTGGGAGAAAAATAAAGAGACATTGTCGGCATTGTTGAGTTCAGTGTTCTTGCCTGTGTTTGGTTACCTGATAAAATATTAGCTCTGGAGAGTCCAGGGGAGTACGCTGGGTTTATGAAGGGGGAAGGGTGGCATTGTCTACAGGGCAAGGACATATGCACACAAACACACACACAGACACACACACACATACACAGTGGTGCGCGCGCGCACACACACACACACACACACACACACACACACACACACACACACACACACACACACACACACACACACACACACACACACACACACACACACACACACACAAACACACACACACACACACACACACACACACACACACACACACACACACACACACACACACACACACACACACACACACACACACACACACACACACACACACACACACAGAGACAGAGTCACGCACACACACACATACAGTGTAGATACTAGATACACAAATGCATAGATACTGAATGTGGACCCACATACTCACCATGTTGAAACCTAAACAGCAGACGTCGCCTGGAGGAGAGTTTTCAGCTGCAGCCCAGATGTGCTGGGCAGGGCAGATGGACAAAACACACACACTCACACACACTGACACACACACTCACACACGCAGTTATCTACAACTAGTAAAGGTTTAGGGAGTAAAGTTTAAAACAACAAAGGAAGCTGGGTGTGAAGAAGCCAGGTTGAGAGAGAGACAGGGTGAGAGGAAGACAGCTGAGAGGAAGACAGGGTGAGAGGAAGACAGCTGAGAGGAAGACAGGGTGAGAAGAAGACAGGGTGAGAGGAAGACAGGGTGAGAGGAAGTGAGGAGTGAGAGGAAGACAGCTGAGAGGAAGACAGGGTGAGAGGAAGACAGCTGAGAGGAAGACAGGGTGAGAGGAAGTGAGGAGTGAGAGGAAGACAGCTGAGAGGAAGACAGGGTGAGAGGAAGTGAGGAGTGAGAGTGAGAGGAAGACAGGTGAGAGGAAGAAAGGAAGACAGCTGAGAAGAAGACAGGGTGAGAGGAAGACAGGGTGAGAGGAAGACAGGGTGAGAGGAAGACAGAATGAGAGGAAGACAGCATGAGAGGAAGACAGGTGAGAGGAAGACAGGTGAGACGAAGACAGGGTGAGAAGAAGACAGGGTGAGAGGAATACAGGGTTAAAGGAAGATAGGGTAAGAGGAAGACAGGGTGAGAGGAAGCCAGGGTGAGAGGAAGAAGGAGTGAGAGGAAGACAGGTGAGAGGAAGAAAGGAAGACAGCTGAGAGGAAGACAGGGTGAGAGGAAGACAGCTGAGAGGAAGACAGGGTGAGAAGAAGACAGGGTGAGAGGAAGACAGGGTGAAAGGAAGACAGTGTGAGAGGAAGACAGGGTGATAAGAAGACAGGGTGAGAGGAAGACAGGGTGAGAGGAAGACAGGGTGAGAGGAAGAAAGAGTGAGAGGAAGACAGGGTGAGAGGAAGAAAGAGTGAGAGGAAGACAGGGTGAGAGGAAGACAGGGTGAGAAGAAGACAGGGTGAGAGGAAGACACAGTGATAAGAAGACAGGATGAGAGGAAGACAGGGTTAGAGGAAGACAGCGTGAGGAAGACAGGTGAGAGGAAGACAGGTGAGACGAAGACAGGGTGAGAAGAAGACAGGGTGAGAGGCAGACAGGGTGAGAGGAAGACAGCTGAGAGGAAGACAGGGTGAGAAGAAGACAGGGTGAGAGGAAGATAGCTGAGAGGAGGACAGGGTGAGAGGAAGAAAGAGTGAGAGGAAGACAGGGTGAGAAGAAGACAGGGTGAGAGGAAGACAGGGTGAGAGGAAGACAGTGTGAGAGGAAGACAGGGTGATAAGAAGACAGGGGGAGAGGAAAACAGGGTGAGAAGAAGACAGGGTGAGAGGAAGACAGGGTTGGAGGAAGACAGGGTGAGAGGAAGACAGGGTGAGAGGAAGAAAGTGTGAGAGGAAAAAAGAGTGAGAGGAAGACAAGGTGAGAGGAAGAAAGAGTGAGAGGAAGAAAGTGTGAGAGGAAGAAAGTGGGAGAGGAAGAAAGAGTGAGAAGAAGAGAGCTGAGAGGAAGAAAGAGTGAGAGGAAGAAAGTGTGAGAGGAAGATAGCTGAGAGGAAGAGTGTGAGAGGAAGAAAGAGTGAGAGGAAGAAAGAGTGAAAGGAAGAAAGAGTGAGAGGAAGACAGCTGAGAGGAAGAAAGAGTGAGAGGAAGAAAGTGTGAGAGGAAGAAAGTGTGAGAGGAAGAAAGAGTGAGAGGAAGACAGCTGAGAAGAAGACAGGGTGAGAGGAAGACAGGGTGAGAAGAAGACAGGGTGAGAGGAAGACAGGGTGAGAGGAAGACAGGGTGACAAGAAGACAGGATGAGAGGAAGACAGCGTGAGAGGAAGACAGGTGAGAGGAAGACAGGTGAGACGAAGACAGGGTGAGAGGAAGACAGTGTGAGAGGAATACAGGGTTAAAGGAAGATAGGGTAAGAGGAAGACAGGGTGAGAGGAAGCCAGGGTGAGAGGAAGACAGGTGAGAGGAAGACAGGTGAGAGGAAGAAAGGAAGACAGCTGAGAAGAAGACAGGGTGAGAGTAAGAAGGAGTGAGAGGAAGACAGGTGAGAGGAAGAAAGGAAGACAGCTGAGAAGAAGACAGGGTGAGAGGAAGACAGGGTGAGAAGAAGACAGGGTGAGAGGAAGACAGGGTGAGAGGAAGACAGGGTGACAAGAAGACAGGATGAGAGGAAGACAGCGTGAGAGGAAGACAGGTGAGAGGAAGACAGGTGAGACGAAGACAGGGTGAGAAGAAGACAGGGTGAGAGGAAGACAGGGTGAGAAGAGGACAGGGTGAGAGGAAGACAGGGTGAGAGGAAGACAGGGTGACAAGAAGACGGTCCTCCCCTCCCGCTCCGTGGCTCGACGACTCATTGCGAGCTCACAGAACAGGGCACCGGGCAGCCGAGCGGAAATGGAGGAAAACTCGCCTCCCTGCGGACCTGGCATCCTTTCGCTCCCTCCTCTCTACATTTTCCTCCTCTGTCTCTGCTGCTAAAGCCACTTTCTACCACTCTAAATTCCAAGCATCTGCCTCTAACCCTAGGAAGCTCTTTGCCACATTCTCCTCCCTCCTGAATCCTCCCCCCCCCTCCTCCCTCTCTGCAGATGACTTCGTCAACCATTTTGAAAAGAAGGTCGACGACATCCGATCCTCGTTTGCTAAGTCAAACGACACCGCTGGTTCTGCTCACACTGCCCTACCCTGTGCTCTGACCTCTTTCTCCCCTCTCTCCAGATGAAATCTCGCGTCTTGTGACGGCCGGCCGCCCAACAACCTGCCCGCTCGACCCTATCCCCTCCTCTCTTCTCCAGACCATTTCCGGAGACCTTCTCCCTTACCTCACCTCGCTCATCAACTCATCCCTGACCGCTGGCTACGTCCCTTCCGTCTTCAAGAGAGCGAGAGTTGCACCCTTCTGAAAAACCTACACTCGATCCCTCCGATGTCAACAACTACAGACCAGTATCCCTTCTTTCTTTTCTCTCCAAAACTCTTGAACGTGCCGTCCTGGCCAGCTCTCCCGCTATCTCTCTCAGAATGACCTTCTTGATCCAAATCAGTCAGGTTTCAAGACTAGTCATTCAACTGAGACTGCTCTTCTCTGTATCACGGAGGCGCTCCGCACTGCTAAAGCTAACTCTCTCTCCTCTGCTCTCATCCTTCTAGACCTATCGGCTGCCTTCGATACTGTGAACCATCAGATCCTCCTCTCCACCCTCTCCGAGTTGGGCATCTCCGGCGCGGCCCACGCTTGATTGCGTCCTACCTGACAGGTCGCTCCTACCAGGTGGCGTGGCGAGAATCTGTCTCCTCACCACGCGCTCTCACCACTGGTGTCCCCAGGGCTCTGTTCTAGGCCCTCTCCTATTCTCGCTATACACCAAGTCACTTGGCTCTGTCATAACCTCACATGGTCTCTCCTATCATTGCTATGCAGACGACACACAATTAATCTTCTCCTTTCCCCTTCTGATGACCAGGTGGCGAATCGCATCTCTGCATGTCTGGCAGACATATCAGTGTGGATGACGGATCACCACCTCAAGCTGAACCTCGGCAAGACGGAGCTGCTCTTCCTCCCGGGGAAGGACTGCCCGCTCCATGATCTCGCCATCACGGTTGACAACTCCATTGTGTCCTCCTCCCAGAGCGCTAAGAACCTTGGCGTGATCCTGACAACACCCTGTCGTTCTCAACTAACATCAAGGCGGTGGCCCGTTCCTGTAGGTTCATGCTCTACAACATCCGCAGAGTACGACCCTGCCTCACACAGGAAGCGGCGCAGGTCCTAATCCAGGCACTTGTCATCTCCCGTCTGGATTACTGCAACTCGCTGTTGGCTGGGCTCCCTGCCTGTGCCATTAAACCCCTACAACTCATCCAGAACGCCGCAGCCCGTCTGGTGTTCAACCTTCCCAAGTTCTCTCACGTCACCCCGCTCCTCCGCTCTCTCCACTGGCTTCCAGTTGAAGCTCGCATCCGCTACAAGACCATGGTGCTTGCCTACGGAGCTGTGAGGGGAACGGCACCTCAGTACCTCCAGGCTCTGATCAGGCCCTACACCCAAACAAGGGCACTGCGTTCATCCACTTCTGGCCTGCTCGCCTCCCTACCACTGAGGAAGTACAGTTCCCGCCTCAGCCCAGTCAAAACTGTTCGCTGCTCTGGCTCCCCAATGGTGGAACACACTCCCTCACGACGCCAGGACAGCGGAGTCAATCACCACCTTCCGGAGACACCTGAAACCCCACCTCTTTAAGGAATACCTAGGATAGGATAAAGTAATCCTTCTCACCCCCCCCCCCTTAAAAGATTTAGATGCACTATTGTAAAGTGGCTGTTCCACTGGATGTCATAAGGTGAATGCACCAATTTGTAAGTCGCTCTGGATAAGAGCGTCTGCTAAATGACTTAAATGTAAATGTAAATGTAAGACAGGATGAGAGGAAGACAGCATGAGAGGAAGACAGGTGAGAGGAAGACAGGTGAGACGAAGACAGGATGAGAAGAAGACAGGGTGAGAGGAAGACAGGGTGAGAGGAAGACAGTGTGAGAGGAAGACAGGGTGATAAGAAGACAGGGGGAGAGGAAGACGGGGTGAGAGGAAGACAGGGTGAGAGGAAGACAGGTGAAACGAAGACAGTGTGAGAGGAAGACAGGGTGAGAGGAAGACAGGGTGAGAGGAAGACAGGGTGAGAGGAAGACAGGGTGAGAGGAAGAAAGAGTGAGAGGATGACAGGGTGAGAGGAAGAAAGTGAGAGGAAGACAGCTGAGAGGAAGACAGGGTGATAAGAAGACAGGATGAGAGGAAGACAGGGTTAGAGGAAGACAGGTGAGAGGAAGACAGGGTGATAAGAAGACATGATGAGAGAAAGACAGCGTGAGGAAGACAGGTGAGAGGAAGACAGGGTGAGAAGAAGACAGGGTGAGAGAAAGATAGCTGAGAGGAAGACAGGGTGAGAGGAAGACAGCTGAGAGGAAGACAGGGTGAGAGGAAGACAGCTGAGAGGAAGACAAGGTGAGAGGAAGACAGCTGAGAGGAAGACAGGGTGAGAAGAAGACAGGGTGAGAGGAAGACAGGGTGAGAGGAAGACAGTGTGAGAGGAAGACAGGGTGATAAGAAGACAGGGGGAGAGGAAGACGGGGTGAGAGGAAGACAGGGTGAGAGGAAGACAGGGTGAGAGGAAGAAAGAGTGAGAGGAAGACAGGGTGAGAGGAAGAAAGAGTGAGAGGAAGACAGCTGAGAGGAAGACAGGGTGATAAGAAGACAGGATGAGAGGAAGACAGGGTTAGAGGAAGACAGGTGAGAGGAAGACAGGGTGATAACAAGACATGATGAGAGGAAGACAGCGTGAGGAAGACAGGTGAGAGGAAGACAGGGTGAGAAGAAGACAGGGTGAGAGAAAGATAGCTGAGAGGAAGACAGGGTGAGAGGAAGACAGCTGAGAGGAAGACAGGGTGAGAGGAAGACAGCTGAGAGGAAGACAGGGTGAGAAGAAGACAGGGTGAGAGGAAGACAGGATGAGGGGAAGACAGGTGAGAGGAAGACAGGGTGATAAGAAGACAGGATGAGAGGAAGAAAGCGTAAGAGGAAGACAGGTGAGAGGAAGACAGGTGAGACGAAGACAGGGTGAGAAGAAGACAGGGTGAGAGGAAGACAGGGTGAGATGAAGACAGGTGAGATGAAGACAGGGTGAGAAGAAGACAGGGTGAGAGGAAGACAGTGTGAGAGGAATACAGGGTTAAAGGAAGATAGGGTGAGAGGAAGACAGTGTGAGAGGAATACAGGGTTAAAGGAAGATAGGGTGAAAGGAAGACAGGGTGAGAAGAGGACAGGATGAGAGGAAGATAGGGTGAGAGGAAGACAGCTGAGAGGAAGACAGGGTGAAAGGAAGACAGCTGAGAGGAAGACAGGGTGAGAGGAAGACAGCTGAGAGGAAGACAGGATGAGGGGAAGACAGGTGAGAGGAAGACAGGGTGATAAGAAGACAGTTTGAGAGGAAGACAGGTGAGAGGAAGACAGGTGAGAGGAAGACAGGGTGAGAAGAAGACAGGGTGAGAGGAAGACAGGGTGAGAGGAAGACAGTGTGAGAGGAAGACAGGGTGATAAGAAGACAGGGGGAGAGGAAGACGGGGTGAGAGGAAGACAGGGTGAGAGGAAGACAGGTGAAACGAAGACAGTGTGAGAGGAAGACATGGTGAGAGGAAGACAGGGTGAGAGGAAGACAGGGTGAGAGGAAGAAAGAGTGAGAGGAAGACAGGGTGAGAGGAAGACAGCTGAGAGGAAGACAGGGTGATAAGAAGACAGGATGAGAGGAAGACAGGGTTAGAGGAAGACAGGTGAGAGGAAGACAGGGTGATAACAAGACATGATGAGAGGAAGACAGCGTGAGGAAGACAGGTGAGAGGAAGACAGGGTGAGAAGAAGACAGGGTGAGAGAAAGATAGCTGAGAGGAAGACAGGGTGAGAAGAAGACAGGGTGAGAGGAAGACAGGATGAGGGGAAGACAGGTGAGAGGAAGACAGGGTGATAAGAAGACAGGATGAGAGGAAGAAAGCGTGAGAGGAAGACAGGTGAGAGGAAGACAGGTGAGACGAAGACAGGGTGAGAAGAAGACAGGGTGAGAGGAAGACAGTGTGAGAGGAATACAGGGTTAAAGGAAGATAGGGTGAGAGGAAGACAGTGTGAGAGGAATACAGGGTTAAAGGAAGATAGGGTGAAAGGAAGACAGGGTGAGAAGAGGACAGGATGAGAGGAAGATAGGGTGAGAGGAAGACAGGGTGAGGAAGACAGGTGAGAGGAAGACAGGTGAGACGAAGACAGGGTGAGAGGAAGACAGCTGAGAGGAAGACAGGGTGAGATGAAGACAGGGTGAGAGGAAGATACCTGAGAGGAGGACAGGGTGAGAGGAAGAAAGAGTGAGAGGAAGACAGGGTGAGAAGAAGACAGGGTGAGAGGAAGACAGGGTGAGAGGAAGACAGGGTGAGAAGAAGACAGGGTGAGAAGAAGAAAGTGTGAGAGGAAGACAGGGAGAGAGGAAGACAGCTGAGAGGAAGACAGGGTGAGAAGAAGACAGGGTGAGAGGAAGACAGGGTGAGAGGAAGAAAGAGTGAGAGGAAGACAGCTGAGAGGAAGACAGGGTGATAAGAAGACAGGATGAGAGGAAGACAGGGTTAGAGGAAGACAGGTGAGAGGAAGACAGGGTGATAACAAGACATGATGAGAGGAAGACAGCGTGAGGAAGACAGGTGAGAGGAAGACAGGGTGAGAAGAAGACAGGGTGAGAGAAAGATAGCTGAGAGGAAGACAGGGTGAGAGGAAGACAGCTGAGAGGAAGACAGGGTGAGAGGAAGACAGCTGAGAGGAAGACAGGGTGAGAAGAAGACAGGGTGAGAGGAAGACAGGATGAGGGGAAGACAGGTGAGAGGAAGACAGGGTGATAAGAAGACAGGATGAGAGGAAGAAAGCGTAAGAGGAAGACAGGTAAGAGGAAGACAGGTGAGACGAAGACAGGGTGAGAAGAAGACAGGGTGAGAGGAAGACAGTGTGAGAGGAATACAGGGTTAAAGGAAGATAGGGTGAGAGGAAGACAGTGTGAGAGGAATACAGGGTTAAAGGAAGATAGGGTGAAAGGAAGACAGGGTGAGAAGAGGACAGGATGAGAGGAAGATAGGGTGAGAGGAAGACAGCTGAGAGGAAGACAGGGTGAAAGGAAGACAGCTGAGAGGAAGATAGGGTGAGAGGAAGACAGCTGAGAGGAAGACAGGATGAGGGGAAGACAGGTGAGAGGAAGACAGGGTGATAAGAAGACAGTTTGAGAGGAAGACAGGTGAGAGGAAGACAGGTGAGACGAAGACAGGGTGAGAAGAAGACAGGGTGAGAGGAAGACAGGGTGAGAGGAAGACAGTGTGAGAGGAAGACAGGGTGATAAGAAGACAGGGGGAGAGGAAGACGGGGTGAGAGGAAGACAGGGTGAGAGGAAGACAGGTGAAACGAAGACAGTGTGAGAGGAAGACATGGTGAGAGGAAGACAGGGTGAGAGGAAGACAGGGTGAGAGGAAGAAAGAGTGAGAGGAAGACAGGGTGAGAGGAAGACAGGATGAGAGGAAGAAAGCGTAAGAGGAAGACAGGTGAGAGGAAGACAGGTGAGACGAAGACAGGGTGAGAAGAAGACAGGGTGAGAGGAAGACAGGGTGAGATGAAGACAGGTGAGATGAAGACAGGGTGAGAAGAAGACAGGGTGAGAGGAAGACAGGGTGAGAGAAAGATAGCTGAGAGGAAGACAGGGTGAGAGGAAGACAGCTGAGAGGAAGACAGGGTGAGAGGAAGACAGCTGAGAGGAAGACAGGGTGAGAAGAAGACAGGGTGAGAGGAAGACAGGATGAGGGGAAGACAGGTGAGAGGAAGACAGGGTGATAAGAAGACAGGATGAGAGGAAGAAAGCGTGAGAGGAAGACAGGTGAGAGGAAGACAGGTGAGATGAAGACAGGGTGAGAAGAAGACAGGGTGAGAGGAAGACAGTGTGAGAGGAATACAGGGTTAAAGGAAGATAGGGTGAGAGGAAGACAGTGTGAGAGGAATACAGGGTTAAAGGAAGATAGGGTGAAAGGAAGACAGGGTGAGAAGAGGACAGGATGAGTGGAAGATAGGGTGAGAGGAAGACAGGGTGAGGAAGACAGGTGAGAGGAAGACAGGTGAGACGAAGACAGGGTGAGAAGAAGACAGGGTGAGAGGAAGACAGCTGAGAGGAAGACAGGGTGAGAAGAAGACAGGGTGAGAGGAAGATAGCTGAGAGGAGGACAGGGTGAGAGGAAGAAAGAGTGAGAGGAAGACAGGGTGAGAAGAAGACAGGGTGAGAGGAAGACAGGGTGAGAGGAAGACAGGGTGAGAAGAAGACAGGGTGAGAAGAAGACAGGGTGAGAGGAAGACAGGGAGAGAGGAAGACAGCTGAG
The DNA here is from genome assembly GCF_023373465.1 of Oncorhynchus keta. Classification (NCBI taxonomy): domain Eukaryota; kingdom Metazoa; phylum Chordata; class Actinopteri; order Salmoniformes; family Salmonidae; genus Oncorhynchus; species Oncorhynchus keta. The sequence goes on along the minus strand of NC_068440.1, from coordinate 24,711,858 downwards.
AGGAAGACAGGGTGAGAAGAAGACAGGGTGAGAGGAAGATAGCTGAGAGGAGGACAGGGTGAGAGGAAGAAAGAGTGAGAGGAAGACAGGGTGAGAAGAAGACAGGGTGAGAGGAAGACAGGGTGAGAGGAAGATATAGTGAGAGGAAGACAGGGTGAGAGGAAGACAGCTGTGAAGAAGACAGGGGCAGAGGAAAACAGGGTGAGAAGAAGACAGGGTGAGAGGAAGACAGGGTGAGAGGAAGACAGGGTGATAAGAAGACAGGGGAGAGGAAGACGGGGTGAGAGGAAGGCAGGGTGAGAGGAAGACAGGTGAAACGAAGACAGGGTGAGAGGAAGACAGGGTGAGAGGAAGACAGGGTGAGAGGAAGAAAGTGTGAGAGGAAGAAAGAGTGAGAGGTAGACAAGGTGAGAGGAAGAAAGAGTGAGAGGAAGAAAGTGTGAGAGGAAGAAAGTGGGAGAGGAAGAAAGAGTGAGACGAAGAGAGCTGGGAGGAAGAAAGAGTGAGAGGAAGAAAGTGTGAGAGGAAGACAGCTGAGAGGAAGAAAGAGTGAGAGGAAGAAAGTGTGAGAGGAAGAAAGTTTGAGAGGAAGAAAGAGTGAGAGGAAGACAGGGTGAGAGGAAGACAGGGTGAGAGGAAGAAAGAGTGAGAGGAAGACAGGGTGAGAGGAAGACAGGGTGAGAAGAAGACAGGGTGAGAAGAAGACAGGGTGAGAGGAAGACAGGGAGAGAGGAAGACAGCTGAGAGGAAGACAGGGTGAGAAGAAGACAGGGTGAGAGGAAGATAGCTGAGAGGAGGACAGGGTGAGAGGAAGAAAGAGTGAGAGGAAGACAGGGTGAGAAGAAGACAGGGTGAGAGGAAGACAGGGTGAGAGGAATATATAGTGAGAGGAAGACAGGCTGAGAGGAAGACAGGTGAAACGAAGACAGGGTGAGAGGAAGACAGGGTGAGAGGAAGAAAGATTGAGAGGAAGACAGGGTGAGAGGAAGAAAGTGTGAGAGGAAGAAAGAGTGAGAGGTAGACAAGGTGAGAGGAAGAAAGAGTGAGAGGAAGAAAGTGGGAGAGGAAGAAAGAGTGAGACGAAGAGAGCTGAGAGGAAGAAAGAGTGAGAGGAAGAAAGTGTGAGAGGAAGACAGCTGAGAGGAATTAAGAGTGAGAGGAAGAAAGAGTGAGAGGAAGACAGCTGAGAGGAAGAAAGAGTGAGAGGAAGAAAGTGTGAGAGGAAGAAAGTGTGAGAGGAAGAAAGAGTGAGAGGAAAACAGCTGAGAGGAAGAAAGAATGAGAGGAAGAAAGAGTGAGAGGAAGACAGGGTGAGAAGAAGACAGGGTGAGAGGAAGACAGGGTGAGAGGAAGAAAGAGTGAGAGGAAGACAGGGTGAGAAGAAGACAGGGTGAGAGGAAGACAGGGTGAGAGGAAGACAGGGTGAGAAGAAGAAAGGGTGAGAGGAAGACAGGGTGAAAGGAAGACAGGGTGACAAGAAGACAGGGTGAGAGGAAGACAGGGTGAGAGGAAGACACAATGATAAGAAGACAGGATGAGAGGAAGACAGGGTTAGAGGAAGACAGGTGAGAGGAAGACAGGGTGATAAGAAGACAGGATGAGAGGAAGACAGCGTGAGAGGAAGACAGGTGAGAGGAAGACAGGTGAGACGAAGACAGGGTGAGAAGAAGACAGGGTGAGAGGAAGACAGTGTGAGAGGAATACAGAGTTAAAGGAAGATAGGGTGAGAGGAAGACAGGGTGAGAGGAAGACATGATGAGAGGAAGACAGGGTGAGGAAGACAGGTGAGAGGAAGACAGGGTGAGAAGAAGACAGGGTGAGAGAAAGACAGGGTGAGAGGAAGACAGGGTGAGAAGAAGACAGGGTGAGAGGAAGACAGGGTGAGAGGAAGACAGGGTGAGAGGAAGACAGGGTGATAAGAAGACAGGATGAGAGGAAGACAGCGTGAGAGGAAGACAGGTGAGAGGAAGACAGGTGAGACGAAGACAGGGTGAGAAGAAGACAGGGTGAGAGGAAGACAGGGTGAGAGGAAGACAGTGTGAAAGGAAGATAGGGTGAGAGGAAGACAGGGTGAGAGGAAGACAGGGTGAGAGGAAGACAGGGTGAAAGGAAGACAGGGTGAGAGAAGACAGGATGAGAGGAAGATAGGGTGAGAGAAGACAGGGTGAGAGAAGACAGACTGAGAGGAAGACAGGTGAGAGGAAGACAGGTGAGAGGAAGACAGGTGAGAGGAAGACAGGGTGAGAGGAAGAAGAGAGGGACAGGGTGAGAGGAAGAAAAAGTGAGAGGAAGACAGGGTGAGAGGAAAACAGAGAGGAAGACAGGGGGTGAGAGGAAGAAAGAGTGAGAGGAAGACAGGGTGAGAGAAGACAGGGTGAGAGGAAGACAGGGTGAGAGGAAGACAGGGTGAGGAAGAAGCGTGAGAAGAGGAAGACAGGGTGAGAGGAAGAAAGATGTGAGAGGAAGACAGGGTGAGAGGAAGACAGGGTGAGAGGAAGACAGGGTGAGAAGAAGACAGGGTGAGAGGAAGACAGGGTGAGAGGAAGAAAGAGTGAGAGGAAGACAGGTGAGAGGAAGAAAGAAGAGGAAGAGGGTGAGAGGAAGACAGGATGAGAGGAAGACAGGGTGAGAGGAAGACAGGTGAGAGGAAGACAGGGTGATAACAAAGACAGGGAAGACAGTGTGAGAGGAAGACAGGGAGAGGAAGAAAGAGTGAGAGGAAGACAGGGTGAGAGGAAGACAGGGTGAGAGGAAGACAGCTGAGAGGAAGACAGGGTGAGAGGAAGACAGCTGAGAGAGAAGACAGGGTGAGAGGAAGGAAGACAGCTGAGGAAGAAGACAGAGGAAGACAGGTGAAGAAGAAGACAGGGTGAGAGGAAGACAGGGTGAGAGGAAGACAGGGTGAGAGGAAGACAGGGTGATAAGAAGACAGGATGAGAGGAAGACAGCTGAGAGGAAGACAGGTGAGAGGAAGACAGGGAGAGGAAGACAGGGTGAGAGGAAGAAGACAAGACAGAGAGGAAGACAGGAGAGGAAGACAGGGTGAGAGGAAGGAAGATAGGGGGTGAGAGGAAGACAGTGAGAGGAAGACAGGGTTAGGGAAGATAGGGTGAAAGGAAGACAGGGTGAGAAGAAGACAGGATGAGAGGAAGATAGGGTGAGAGGAAGACAGGGTGAGGGAAGACAGGGTGAGAAGACAGAAGAAGACAGGTGAGAGGAAGACAGGGTGAGAGGAAGACAGGGTGAGAGGAAGACAGGGGTGAGAAGACAGGTGGAAGACAGGGTGAGAAGAAGACAGGAAGAGGAAGATGAGAGGAAGAAGACAGGGTGAGGGAAGAGAGGAAGAAAGAGTGAGAGGAAGACAGGGTGAGAGGAAGACAAGAGTGAGAGGAAGACAGGGTGTGAGAGGAAGACAGAGTGAGAGGAAGACAGGGTGAGAGGAAGAAAGGGAGACAGGATGAGAGGAAGAAGACAGGAGAGAGGAAGACAGGGAAGAGAGGAAGACAGGGTGAGAAGAAGACAGAGTGAGAGGAGAGGAAGACAGGGTGAGAGGAAGACAGAGAGAGGAAGACAGGGTGAGAGGAAGACAGGGTGAGAAGAAGACAGGGTGAGAGAAGGAAGAGGAAGACAGGGTGAGAGGAAGACAGGTGAGAGGAAGACAGGGTGATAAGAAGACAGGATGAGAAGAAGACAGAGGTGAGAGGAAGACAGGTGAGAGGAAGACAGGGTGAGAAAGAAAGACAGGGTGAGAGGAAGAAAGAGTGAGAGGGTTAAGAAAGGTGAGAGGAAGACAGAGTGAGAGGAAGAAAGGGTGAGAGGAAGACAGGGTGAGAGGAAGACAGAGTGAGAGGAAGACAGGGTGAGAGGAAGACAGGGTGAGAGGAAGAAAGGTGAGAGGAAGACAGGGTGAGAGGAAGAAAGAGAGAGGAAGAAAGGAGAGGAAGAAAGACAGACAGCTGAGAGGAAGACAGGTGAGGAAGAAAGATGAGAGGAAGACAGGGTGAGAAAAGAAGACAGAGGAAGAAAGAGTGAGAGGAAGACAGTGGGTGAGAGGAAGACAGGGTGAGAGGAAGAAAGGGTGAGAGGAAGACAGGGTGAGAGGAAGACAGGGTGAGAGGAAGAAAGGGAAAGGAAGACAGGGTGAGAGGAAGAAGAGGACAGGAAGAGAGGAAGAAGAGAGTGAGAGGAAGAAAGGGTGAGAGGAAGACAGGGTGAGAGGAAGACAGCTGAGAGGAAGACAGGGTGAGAGGAAGACAGCTGAGAGGAAGACAGGATGAGAGGAAGACAGGTGAGAGGAAGACAGGGTGAGAAGAAGACAGGGTGAGAGGAAGACAGGTGAGAGGAAGACAGGTGAGAGGAAGACAGGGTGAGAAGAAGACAGGGTGAGAGGAAGACAGGGTGAGAGGAAGACAGGTGAGAGGAAGACAGGGGAAGATAAGAAGACAGGGGAGAGAGGAAGAGGAAGACAGGTGAGAGGGAAGACAGGGTGAGAGGAAGACAGGAAGACAGGGTGAGAACAGAAGACAGTGTGAGAGGAAGACAGGGTGGTGAGAGGAAGACAGGGTGAGAGGAAGACAGGGTGAGGAAGAAAGAAAGAGTGAGAGAAGAGGAAGACAGGGTGAGAGGAAGAAAGCTGAGAGGAAGAAAGAGGTGAGAGGAAGAAAGGTGAGACAGGAAGAAGAAAGGGTGAGAAGAAGACAGGGTGAGAGGAAGACAGGGTGAGAGATGAAGACAGGGTGAGAGGAAGACAGGTGAGAGGAAGACAGGGTGAGAGGAAGACAGGGTGAGAGAAAGATAGGAAGACAGGTGAGAGGAAGACAGGGTGAGAGAAGACAGGAAAGACAGGGTGAGAGGAAGACAGCTGAGAGGAAGACAGGGTGAGAAGAAGACAGGGTGAGAGGAAGACAGGAGGAAGACAGGGTGAGAGGAAGACAGGTGAGAGGAAGACAGGGTGAGAAGAAGACAGGATGAGAGGAAGAAAGGGTGAGAGGAAGAAGGGGAGAGAGGAAGAGGAAGAAGTGAGAAGAAGACAGGGTGAGAAGAAGACAGGGTGAGAGGAAGACAGTGTGAGAGGAATACAGGGTGAAAGGAAGATAGGGTGAGAGGAAGACAGGAGAGGAAGACAGGGTGAGAGGAAGACAGGGTGAGAAGGAAGACAGGGTGAGAAAGAAAGACAGGAGAGAAGAGGAGAGGAAGAAAGAGTGAGAGGAAGAAAGAGTGAGAGGAAGAAAGAGTGAGAGAAGACAGGGTGAGAAGAGAGGAAGACAGGTGAGAGGAAGACAGGTGAGAAGGAAGACAGGGTGAGAGGAAGACAGGTGAGAGGAAGACAGGGTGAGAGGAAGACAGGGTGAGAAGACAGGGTGAAGAAGACAGGGAAGACAGGGTGAGAGGAAGACAGGTGAGAAGACAGGAGAGGAAGACAGGGTGAGAGGAAGACAAGAGTGAGAAGACAGAAGAAGACAGGGTGAGAAGAAGAGAGGAAGACAGGGTGAGAGGAAGACAGGGTGAGAGGAAGACAGGGTGAGAGGAAGAAGAGAGGAAGACAGGGTGAGAAGAAGACAGGGTGAGAGGAAGACAGGGTGAGAGGAAGAAAGGGTGAGAGGAAGACAGGGAGAGGAAGAAAGGGTGAGAGAAGAAAGAGGAGGAAGAAGAGTGAGAGGAAGACAGGGTGAGAGGAAGAAAGAGTGAGAGGAAGACAGGGTGAGAGGAAGACAGGGTGAGAGGAAGAAAGGAGAGGAAGACAGGGTGAGAGGAAGAATAGGGTGATAAGAAGGAGGTGAGAGGAAGACAGCTGAGAGAAGAAGACAGGGGAGAGGAAGACAGGGTGAGGGTGAGAAGAAGACAGAAAGAGTGAGAGGAAGACAGGAGTGAGAGGAAGACAGGGTGAGAGGAAGAAAGACAGAGGAGAGGAAGAAAGGTGAGAGGAAGAAGGGTGAGAGGAAGAAGGTGAAAGAAGACAGGGTGAGAGGAAGAAGACAGGGTGAGAGGAAGACAGGGAAAGAGGAAGAAAGGTGAGAGGAAGAAAGGGTGAGAGGAAGAAAGAGTGAGAGGAAGAAAGAGTGAGAGGAAGACAGGGTGAGAGGAACACAGGGTGAGAGGAAGAAAGAGTGAGAGGAAGACAGATGAGAGGAAGAAAGTGTGAGTGGAAGAAAGAGTGAGAGGAAGACACGTGTGAGAGGAAGAAAGAGTGAGAGGAAGACAGCTTAGAGGAAGAAAGAGTGAGAGTAAGACAGCTGAGAAAAAGACAGGGTGAGAGGAAGACAGCTTGAGAAGAAGACATGGTGAGAGGAAGACAGGGTGAGAGGAAGACAGGGTGATAAGAAGACAGGGTGAGAGGAAGACAGGGTGATAAGAAGACAGGGTGAGAGGAAGACAGGGTGAGAGGAAGAGGAAGACAGGTGAGAAGAAGGGTGAGAGGAAGAAAGAGTGAGAGGAAGATAGACAGAGGAAGACTGAGAGGAAGACAGGGAGAGGAAGAAAGAGAGAGGAAGAAAGAGTGAGAGGAAGACAGGAGAGGAAGACAGTGAGAGGAAGACAGGGTGAGAGGAAGACAGGGTGAGAGGGAAGGGTGAGGGTGAGACAGGGTGAGAGGAAGACAGGGTGAGAGGAAGACAGGGTGAGAGGAAGACAGGGTGAGAGGAAGACAGGGGATGAGAGGAAGAAGGGTGAGAGGAAGAAAGAGTGAGAGGAAGACAGGGTGAGAGGAAGAAGGAGTGAGAGGAAGAAAGGGTGAGAGGAAGAAAGGTGAGAGGAAGACAGGGTGAGAGGAAGACAGGGTGAGAGGAAGAAAGAATGAGAGGAAGACAGGGTGAGAGAAGAAAGGAAGAAGACAGCTGAGAGGAAGAAAGGTGAGAGGAAGAAGGGTGAGAGGAAGAAAGAGTGAGAGGAAGAAAGAGTGAGAGGAAGAAAGGGTGAGAGGAAGAAAGGAAGAAGAGGAAAGAAAGTGAGAGGAAGAAAGGGTGAGAGGAAGAAAGAGGTGAGAGGAAGACAGTGAGAGGAAGAAAGAGAGAGAGGAAGACAGGGTGAGAGGAAGACAGAGTGAGAAGAAGGGTGAGAGGAAGAAAGGAGTGAGAGGAAGAAAGGGTGAGAGGAAGAAAGAGGAGAGGAAGACAGGGTGAGAGGAAGACAGGGTGAGAGGAAGACAGGGTGAGAGGAAGACAGGGTGAGAGGAAGACAGGGTGAGAGGAAGAAAGGGTGAGAGGAAGACAGGGTGAGAGGAAGACAGGGTGGGTGAGAGGAAGACAGGGTGAGAGGAAGACAGGGTGAGAAAGAAGAAGACAGGATGAGAGGAAGACAGGGTGAGAGGAAGACAGGTGAGAGGAAGACAGGGTGATAAGGAAGAAGACAGGGTGAGAGGAAGACAGAGTGAGAGGAAGAAAGAGGTGAGAGGAAGACAGGTGAGAGGAAGAAAGGGGTGTGAGAGGAAGACAGGGTGAGAGGAAGACAGGGTGAGAGGAAGACAGGGTGAGAGGAAGATTGAGGGACAGCTGAGAGGAAGACAGGGTGAGAGGAAGAAAGGGTGAGAGGAAGAAAGAGAGAGAGGAAGACAGGAGTGAGAGGAAGAAGAGGGTGAGAGGAAGAAAGAGTGAGAGGAAGACAGGGTGAGAGGAAGAAAGAGTGAGAGGAAGACAGCTTGAGAGGAAGACAGAGTGAGAGGAAGACAGGGTGAGAAGAAGAAAGACAGGGTGAGAGGAAGACAGGGTGATGAGAGGAAGAAGACAGGGTGAGAGGAGAGGAAGAAAGACAGTGAGAGGAAGACAGGGTGAAGAGGAAGAGGAAGACAGCGTGAGAGGAAGACAGGGTGAGAGGAAGAAAGGGTTAGAAGAAGACAGAGAGGAAGACAGGGTGAGAGGAAGACAAACAGGGTGAGAAGAAGACAGGGTGAGAGAGACAGGGTGAGAGGAAGAAAGAGGAGAGAGGAAGAAGGGTGAGAGGAAGAAGACAGACAGATGAGAGGAAGAGGAAGAAAGACAGGAGAGGAAGACAGGGTGAGAGGAAGACAGGGTGAGAGGAAGACAAGAGTGAGAGGAAGAGGAAGACAGGTGAGAGGAAGACAGGGTGAGAGGAAGACAGGAGTGAGAAGAAGACAGGGTGAGAGGAAGAAAGGGTGAGAGGAAGACAGAGTGAGAGGAGAGGAAGACAGGGTGAGGAAGAAGAACACAGGGTGAGAGGAAGAAAGAATGAGAGAAGACAGGGTGAGAGGAAGAAAGGGTGAGAGGAAGAAAGGTGAGAGGAAGAAAGGGAGAGAAGGAAGAAGGGTGAGAGGAAGAAAGGGTGAGAGGAAGAAAGAGTGAGAGGAAGACAGGGTGAGAGGAAGAAAGAAGAGGAAGAAAGATGAGAGGAAGACAGGGTGAGAGGAAGACAGGGGAGAGAGAAAGAAGAAGAAAGAGTGAGAGGAAGACAGAGTGAGAGGAAGACAGCTGAGAGGAAGAAAGGTGAGAGGAAGACAGGGTGAGAGGAAGACAGGGTGAGACAGGATGAGAGGAAGAGAAGAAAGATGAGAGGAAGACAGGTGAGAGGAAGACAGGGAGAGAAGACAGGGTGAGAAGAAGACCGGGTGAGAGGAAGACACGTGTGAGAGGAAGAAAGAGTGAGAGGAAGACAGTTGAGAGGAAGAAAGAGTGAGAGGAAGACAGGTGTGAGAGGAAGAAAGAGTGAGAAGAAGACAGGGTGAGAGGAAGAAAGGGTGAGAGGAAGACAGGGTGAGAGGAAGACAGGGTGAGAGGAAGACAGGGTGAGAGGAAGACAGGGTGAGAGGAAGACAGGGTGAGAGGAAGACAGGGTGAGAGGAAGACAGGGTGAGAGGAAGACAGCTGAGAGGAAGAAGGAGTGAGAGGAAGAAAGAGTGAGAGGAAGAAAGAGTGAGAGGAAGACAGCTGAGAGGAAGAAAGTGTGAGAGGAAGACAGCTGAGAGGAAGAAAGAGTGAGAGGAAGAAAGTGTGAGAGGAAGACAGCTGAGAGGAAGAAAGTGTGAGAGGAAGACAGCTGAGAGGAAGAAAGAGTGAGAGGAAGAAAGTGTGAGAGGAAGAAAGAGTGAGAGGAAGACAGCTGATAGGAAGAAAGAGTGAGAGTAAGACAGCTGAGAAGAAGACAGGGTGAGAGGAAGACAGGGTGAGAAGAAGACAGGGTGAGAGCAAGACAGGGTGAGAGGAGAACAGGGTGATAAGAAGACAGGGTGAGAGGAAGACAGGGTGATAAGAAGACAGGATGTGAGGAAGACAGTGTGAGAGGAAGACAGGATGAGAGGAAGACAGGGTGATAAGAAGACAGGATGAGAGGAAGACAGCGTGAGAGGAAGACAGGTGAGAGGAAGACAGGGTTAGAAGAAGACAGGGTGAGAGGAAGACAGGGTGAGAGGAAGACAGTGTGAGAGGAAGACAGGGTGAGAGGAAGACAGGGTGAGAAGAAGACAGGGTGAGAGGAAGACAGGGTGAGAGGAAGACAGTGTGAAAGGAAGACAGGGTGAGAGGATGACAGGGTGAGAAGAAGACAGGATGAGAGGAAGAAAGAGTGAGAGGAAGAAAGAGTGAGAGGAAGAAAGAGTGAGAGGAAGATAGGGTGAGATGAAGAAAGGGTGAGAGGAAGAAAGGGTGAGAGGAAGAAAGGGTGAGAGGAAGAAAGAGTGAGAGGAAGAAAGAGTGAGAGGAAGATAGGGTGAGAGGAAGAAAGAGTGAGAGGAAGACAGGGTGAGAGGAAGAAAAAGTGAGAGGAATCAAGTGTGAGGGGAAGAAAGAGTGAGAGGAAGAAAGAGTGAGAGGAAGAAAGAGTGAGAGGAAGACAGGGTGAGAGGAAGAAAGTGTGAGTGGAAAAAAGAGTGAGAGGGAGACAGGGTGAGAGGAAGAAAGAGTGAGAGGAAGAAAGAGTGAGAGGAAGATAGGGTGAGAGGAAGAAAGATTGAGAGGAAGACAGCTGAGAGGAAGAAATAGTGAGAGGAAGACAGGGTGAGAGGAAGAAAAAGTGAGAAGAAGAAAGTGTGAGAAGAAGACAGGATGAGAGGAAGAAAGAGTGAGAGGAAGACAGCTGAGAGGACGAAAGATTGAGAGGAAGAAAGGGTGAGAGGAAGAAAGGGTGAGAGGAAGAAAGAGTGAGAGGAAGACAGGGTGAGAGGAAGACAGGGTGAGAGGAAGAAAGAATGAAGAGGAAGACAGGAGAGGAAGAAAGAGAAGAAGACAGGGTGAGAGGAAGGGAAGAAAGAGTGAGAGGAAGACACGTGTGAGAGGAAGAAAGAGTGAGAGGAAGACAGCTTAGAGGAAGAAAGAGTGAGAGTAAGACAGCTGAGAAAAAGACAGGGTGAGAGGAAGACAGCTTGAGAAGAAGAGATGGTGAGAGGAAGACAGGGTGAGAGGAAGACAGGGTGATAAGAAGACAGGGTGAGAGGAAGACAGGGTGATAAGAAGACAGGATGAGAGGAAGACAGCATGAGAGGAAGACAGGTGAGAGGAAGACAGGGTGAGAGGAAGACAGGTGTGAGAGGAAGACAGACATGTGAGAAGAAGGGTGAGAGAAGAAAGGGAGAGAAGAGGAAGGAAGAAAGGGTGAGAGGAAGAAAGAGTGAGAGGAAGACAGGGTGAGAGGAAGAAAGAGTGAGAGGAAGACAGGTGAGAGGAAGACAGGGTGAGAGGAAGACAGGGTGAGAGGAAGAAAGGGTGAGAGGAAGAAAGGGAGAGGAAGAGGAAGACAGGGTGAGAGGAAGACAGGAGGAAGAAAGGGTGAGAAAGACAGGGTGAGAGGAAGACAGGGTGAGAGGAAGAAAGTGAGAGAAGACAGGTGAGAGGAGAGGAAGAAAGGAGAGAGAAGAAAGAAAGAGGTGAGAGGAAGAAAGAGTGAGAGGAAGAACAGGGTGAGAGGAAGAAAGAATGAGAGGAAGAAGACAGGAAGAAAGGGTGAGAGGAAGAAAGAGTGAGAGGAAGACAGGGTGAGAGGAAGACAGGGTGAGAGGAAGAAAGTGTGAGAGGAAGACAGGGTGAGAGGAAGAAAGAGTGAGAGGAAGAAAGTGTGAGAGGAAGACAGGGTGAGAGGAAGAAAGAGGAAGACAGCTGAGAGGAAAGAGAGGAAGACAGCTGAGAAGAAGACAGGGTGAGAGGAAGACAGGGTGAGAGGAAGAAAGAGTGAGAGGAAGACAGGGTGAGAGGAAGAAGAAAGGTGAGAGGAAGACAGGGTGAGAGGAAGAAGAAGAAGACAGGGTGAGAGGAAGACAGGGTGAGAGGAAGAAAGAGTGAGAGGAAGAGGGTGAGAAAGAAGGGAAGAGAGGAAGACAGGGAGAGGAAGAAAGGGTGAGAGGAAGAAAGTGAGAGGAAGACAGGGTGAGAGGAAGACAGGGTGAGAGAGGAAGAAAGGGTGAGAGGAAGACAGGGTGAGAGGAAGAAAGGGTGAGAGGAAGAAGACAGGATGAGAGGAAGAAAGGTGAGAGGAAGAAAGAGTGAGAGGAAGACAGAGTGAGAGGAAGAAAGGGTGAGAGGAAGAAAGAATGAGAGGAAGACAGGGTGAGAGGAAGAAGGGTGAGAGGAAGAAAGAGTGAGAGGAAGAAAGAGTGAGAGGAAGATAGGGTGAGAGGAAGAAAGAGGGTGAGAGGAAGAAGGGTGAGAGGAAGAAAAGAGAGGAATCACAGGGTGAGGGGAAGAAAGAAGTGAGAGGAAGAAAGAGTGAGAGGAAGAAAGTGTGAGAGGAAGACAGGGTGAGAGGAAGACAGGGTGAGAGGAAGAAAGAGGAAGAAAGGGGTGAGAGGAAGACAGGGTGAGAGGAAGAAAGAGTGAGAGGAAGAAAGGGTGAGAGGAAGACAGGGTGAGAGGAAGAAAGATTGAGAGGAAGACAGCTGAGAGGAAGAAATAGGAGAGGAAGACAGGGTGAGAGGAAGAAAGGGTGAGAAGAAGAAAGTGTGAGAAAGACAGGGTGAGAGGAAGAAAGAGGAGAGGAAGAAAGAGGAAGATGAGAGGAAGAAAGGGTGAGAGGAAGAAAGGGTGAGAGGAAGAAAGGTGAGAGGAAGAAAGGGTGTGAGAGGAAAGACAGGGTGAGAGGAACACAGGGTGAGAGGAACACAGGTGAGAGGAAGAAAGAGTGAGAGGAAGACAGGGTGAGAGGAAGAAAGGGTGAGAGGAAGAAAGGGTGAGAGGAAGAAAGAGTGAGAGGAAGAAAGAGTGAGAGGAAGAAAGAGTGGAAGAAAGAGGGAGAGGAAGACAGGGTGAGAGGAAGAAAAAGTGAGAGAAGTGTGAGGGGAAGAAAGAGTGAGAGGAAGAAAGAGTGAGAGGAAGAAAGAGTGAGAGGAAGACAGGGTGAGAGGAAGAAAGTGTGAGAGGAAAAAAGAGTGAGAGGGAGACAGGGTGAGAGGAAGAAAGAGTGAGAGGAAGAAAGAGTGAGAGGAAGATAGGGTGAGAGGAAGAAAGATTGAGAGGAAGACAGCTGAGAGGAAGAAATAGTGAGAGGAAGACAGGGTGAGAGGAAGAAAAAGTGAGAAGAAGAAAGTGTGAGAAGAAGACAGGATGAGAGGAAGAAAGAGTGAGAGGAAGACAGCTGAGAGGACGAAAGATTGAGAGGAAGAAAGGGTGAGAGGAAGAAAGGGTGAGAGGAAGAAAGAGTGAGAGGAAGAAAGAGTGAGAGGAAGACAGGGTGAGAGGAACACAGGGTGAGAGGAAGAAAGAATGAGAGGAAGACAGGGTGAGAGGAAGAAAGGGTGAGAGGAAGAAAGTGTGAGAGGAAGACAGGGTGAGAGGAACACAGGGTGAGAGGAAGAAAGAATGAGAGGAAGACAGGGTGAGAGGAAGAAAGGGTGAGAGGAAGAAAGTGTGAGAGGAAGACAGGGTGAGAGGAACACAGGGTGAGAGGAAGAAAGAGTGAGAGGAAGACAGGGTGAGAGGAAGAAAGGGTGAGAGGAAGAAAGGGTGAGAGGAAGAAAGTGTGAGAGGAAGACAGGGTGAGAGGAAGATAGGAATGAAGATAGAAAGACTGAGGGGGTGGTAAGCAGAACACATGTTGGAAGCCAAACATGTGGTTCAAATTATAAACCTCATGCCATGAAAACCCACCAAAACGAGAAGCTTTCTGGAGTGGAGAGAGAGAACAATGACAAGGTGTGGTTGGAGGTGGAGGGGCATGGACTGAATCCACAGGAGCGTGTAACAACAGTAAACAAACAGCACACGGGGTTAATTTTTTAAACACAAACATCCTCACGCTCTCTTAATTAAAAACTCCATGCCCAACTGTAGAGAAAGGAGTTTCTCTTCTGCTTCTCTCATGTAAACTATTTGTATAATCCCAAACAAAACACCACCTTCTTTCTCACCACTTGGAATTACTTCTCATCCACTGTGATGCTGAAGGTACATCTGTCTGACTTGGAGAAACACTGTTTAGTCATTCCTTGAGGGGTTTGGTCATTCACTAGCAATGTAGTCAGCAATAACAAGACAACTGGACACAGAACAAGAGATTAACATTATATTAATGTTAACGTTAAATGAAATGAAATGTTCTCATTGTTAAAAGTATTTGCGTTGACCGTTAGTCCTTTTCACAGGCTATAACTAAGGCCCTGTGTCATACTGGGCTGTTAAATCACGTGCTGAGAAAAAACTCCTAGTCTGCTCTATCGATGCAGCAAAACCCATTTTCTTCTATGAAACCCAATGGCTGGGATTCAATCAAAGGCATGTTGTCAATAAGCGTGTTGTACTTGACTTTTAAAGGTCATTAACACTTGCGCCTATGTCCACATTGTTAACAGCCCAGACCTTGTTTGACTGGGGTTATTGGTTCCAGGCGAACTCACAGACGTACAGCACAAACACTAAAGGCATCATGTGCACCGCACTGCCGACAATGTGCCTTTTAAAGGTAATTTCCCAGATGTTTGAGGAGATCACACTCTTGGTTAAAGTGTCATATATTATGATAATCCCATCCGTTTACACCCATTCAGTTTAACACCTATCCCATTCACATCATCCTGAATGGGTTTAGCGAGCCAGTGGCAGCCATTTTCACATTTCCATTCTCTCTGTGTTGGACTGTCTTTACCATTGGGGCCAGACTGGATGTGGGCTCTTCTAGGTCTGTTTCTGATATAAACAAATGCAAAACCAGAGTCAAAGAGAAGAAAGATGGGCCGCAGGACCAATATGAACCCATCAGCACCATAGAGACGGACAGACAGACAGGGAGTTATCTACTTCTTGTTTCCAGTGTGGAGGACATACATTCCCAGAGGCCTAGTTTCCCCTTTGACCTCATTATGAACAGGAGGTCCTCCCACTAAAAGCCAGGGTGAGGTCCTCCCACTAAAAGCCCAGGTGAGGTCCTCCAACTAAAAGCCCAGGTGAGGTCCTCCCACTAAAAGCCAGGGTGAGGTCCTCCCACTAAAAGCCCAGGTGAGGTCCTCCCACTAAAAGCCAGGGTGAGGTCCTCCCACTAAAAGTCCAGGTGAGGTCCTCCCACTAAAAGCCCAGGTGAGGTCCTCCCACTAAAAGCCAGGGTGAGGTCCTCCCACTAAAAGCCAGGGTGAGGTTCTCCCACTAAAAGCCTGGGTGAGGTCCTCCCACTAAAAGCCAGGGTGAGGTCCTCCCACTAAAAGCCCAGGTGAGGTCCTCCCACTAAAAGCCCAGGTGAGGTCCTCCCACTAAAAGCCAGGGTGAGGTCCTCCCACTAAAAGCCAGGGTGAGGTCCTCCCACTAAAAGCCCAGGTGAGGTCCTCCCACTAAAAGCCAGGGTGAGGTCCTCCCACTAAAAGCCAGGGTGAGGTTCTCCCACTAAAAGCCTGGGTGAGGTCCTCCCACTAAAAGCCAGGGTGAGGTCCTCCCACTAAAAGCCCAGGTGAGGTCCTCCCACTAAAAGCCCAGGTGAGGTCCTCCCACTAAAAGCCAGGGTGAGGTCCTCCCACTAAAAGCCAGGGTGAGGTCCTCCCACTAAAAGCCCGGGTGAGGTCCTCCCACTAAAAGCCCAGGTGAGGTCCTCCCACTAAAAGCCCGGATGAGGTCCTCCCACTAAAAGCCAGGGTGAGGTCCTCCCACTAAAAGCCCAGGTAAGGTCCTCCCACTAAAAGCCAGGGTGAGGTCCTCCCACTAAAAGCCCAGGTGAGGTCCTCCCACTAAAACCCAAAACATTGTAGGTAGAAATATTGCCATTGTGTGAATGTTGCAATTGTGTGAACATTTTCTATCCATGTTTAAAGCCCCCATGGTTTCAATTCAGTAATGCTCGTCACATTGGAATGCTTTGGCATGACACGACCTGCAAAATACCAACTCTTTCCATTGAATGGAAAATGCCAGCCTCATAGAGCATTGTTCCCACAACAACTAAGTGCCAAGACTGCCACAATGTTGCCACATTCCGACATTGACTCCTCCCCCTTAAGGTTGAGTAATGAGTCAAGCAAAAACAAAGACAACACATTTGGATGGACCCCACAATCCCACAGATGCAATCACCCCTGGAAGACACTGCACTAGTCTGTTTCCTATTTGAAACCTCAATGAATCCTATCCTCATGCTTTATAGGAAGTCACACACAGAGCGAGCCATGGCCAGAGATGCAGCCTGCGTCCTGAATGGCACCCTATTCTGATGTAGATCATTTAGTTTGACCAGGACCACAGGGCTCTAAGTCAAAAGTAGAGCACTATATAGGGAATATGGCGAGATATGGGACACACCCACAAGCCACAGTTCTATGTCAGCTCGGTGGAAAATTCGAGAACTACAGAAACAAAGGGAGATCCACTACATTCCAGTAAGACATTAGAAGGCATAGTGTTCTATCTCTAAGGGAGATTTGGAATGTAGTCTTATTGTATGGTAGGAGCATTGCAATGTAGTGAATCGAATCATTATCATCAATACAATGTATATTTGATTAAGTTCCAGCCAGACCACTAACCAAAGGAGATAGATTGGACTCCACAGATAATGTATTGCTCACTACAATTGTGTAGGCCACAGTGATAAGACTATGCTCATTATGTGGATGATGTATGCAATAGTATGCATTAGTTAATTTATTCCATGATTTCACACCGACATGTTGTGTGGGGTGGAGCACCATGTTAATCGTCATACTCTGGTGTAGAATGTTGCCTGATAGAGATATCATCAATTGTTGTTTGTAACTGGGACCAATCATAATTGTGACAAAGAGAAACTTGAGAAGACCATGACAGAAAAAAGGTATGTCCCAAATGGCACCCTATTCCCTATATAGTGCACCACTAGCCCTGGGGTGCCATTTGGGACGCAAGCAATGTGTTTCTATTAGGAATTCCCTCAATAGGAACAGCCAGGACCTCACAGAAGTTACACTAGATCCATCACAAACCACCACAAGCATGTGTGTTAAAGCGTACAGTTTTCCATTCAGTCAATATCACCCACACATCCAAAACTCAAACATGTTTTTTCCTTATTTTCAAAGATTCAGTCAGAGTTGTTTGTTTTCAAAATGCTCCTGGCTCGGGACCTACATTTCCAGAGTGGGTTCTCAGGACAAAAGTGAAAACATACTGGAGAGTGGTGAGTTATGAAGCACACTCCTAACTTACGGTACCCATCTACACTTTTCTTGTTTGCCATGAGTACTGTCAAAAATTAAAACGTGTAAATCCATGGTTTCTCCACTATCTATTTCCTTAGTATCTTGGCTACTTGAGAACCTCCTTTTGCCACGTTTTTTATAAAGCTATCTCATGCTATGCATTCAATGTCTCCTACCATGTGAGACATTGCAGGGACTCTCAAAGTCCAAATCCTAACAGTAAGACCAAGGTGTGATTTTACCCTACTATCACTGTCTCTGCAGTCAAAGCTAAAAATAAAAATAAAAAGTCAAAGAAGGCCATAATAATTAGGTATTGGAAAGGACCTGTCTCTCCAGTGGAAAACGGGTTTGGCAGGGTGGACCAACAGCCACAGCCGTGTGGCAACAAGTCCAACAGTCTTTTCATGTAAACAGTGGAAATTATCGACTCATTAATGTCCTGCGTGTTTAGAATTCATATCAAAAAGAGCCCAAATTTACCGCAGACCATGCAACCCCAAACCCCTACAAAAAGCACGCCCATACACTCTGATTAAAATCAAACGGTGCAGTCGGCGGCAGAAATGGTTTTACCATGCGGCCGGGTTGTGTTGTGATTGTGTGTTGTAAGAAGGGGGAGGAAAGCAGTGGAACAAAATATTTTATTCGTCTGAGGGAGAGAGTCACAAGTTGAATGTGAAGCTTTGAATTGATTTAAATATATAAGGAGACTCAGAGAAAGACACCCAGTGAGGTTCACAAACAGCTGTATCGTCCCATACATTGTCTGCATCCTGTATGCCAAACTATTCCCTAGATAATGCACTACATTTGGACCTATAGGCCTAAGTCTGTCGTTCCCAATGTTTTTAGACTACAATCATCATTACAGTGCATGTTAAGTCTGTTTTTGATACTACAGTACCATGTATTGTATTGTCTCAGCTTCATAACCGTGCCTCGCGATGTTTGCAAAGACTTCAAATGGAATTATGCACCATGAAAGAGTCTTCTTCGGCCCTCAGATCGAAGTGTTTGTGTTGTTATTGTGCCTGACCAGTTTGTTTTGGATACATCTATGAGTTCTATCATCCTTCACAACTATTTCCAGACAGTACATTTAGTCATAATAGCAGAAACATCATGCTGCATATTCCACCCCTCCACCGCCCTGAAGCAACCCGTTGCATACACTATAACAACATTTAACATGTCTGTTAGCATTACTTAACGAGGGAAATGTCTGCCCCCATGTCACGCTTTGTGCTTAGGAATCATTTAAAAAAATCAGCATAATGAAAAGAAAAGAAAATAAACTTTGAATGGTATGTAATAGAAGAGAAGGGAGACTGGTTGTGCACAAGGCTGGGCAAACACATCTCCATTCAGCTTTTATTGGGAACATTCTTCCATCTCTGCATAGCTTGGTGAAATCCAATGTACCCTACGAATATGATCGGCTATCACAAAACAATATGTAAATATAGCCGATTCAGCGTCTTTCTCATTAGTGAACAGGAAACATGTGTATTGGAAACCCTTTGCCAATGTGAAAGTTCTACATGAAAAACATTTCCAGACAGACTTCCAGCTTCAAAGCCAACAGGGCTGCAGCACTAAACCTGTCTGTAATGAGAAAATCATGCAGAGATATTCATAGACACATTAATATTCCCTTGGACAGAATGATGCAACAAGGCCACTGAGGGGTTATACATGACGCTTTATCTCACCATCTCTGTTTCACGTTGTGTGTGTGTGTGTGTGTGTGTGTGTGTGTGTGTGTGTGTGTGTGTGTGTGTGTGTGTGTGTGTGTGTGTGTGTGTGTGTGTGTGTGTGTGTGTGTGTGTGTGTGTGTGTGTGTGTGTGTGTGTGTGTGTGTGTGTGCATTTGTGTGCATGAGTGTCTGTGTGCCGTTGGCAGTGTTGGCTAGCATTTCATGCAGTGATGTCACCTACCTAGAAACATCTCCCAATCAAAGCCAAAGGTAGACCGGTTTATTACCCATTTTTATGGATGATGGTTCACATCATAAAGGCAACGGACCAGCGTTACCCATGATCATCCCTGTGTGTGCTTACGTAGGTGCGAACCAAATGGGTAAAATGGCAGGTCAACAGTAACTTTTAAATGTGTCTGTTTTGGCTCACAGATGTTCCTCTCACCCATCCACTTCTCCTTCATCCACATGCTGCCTTTCTAAACGCCAAGCTCAGCTGCCAAGTCAGCATCTGAATAGAGTTCAGCAGGTAGGGTAAATACCATTTTAGAACCCGCCGCTGAAATCCGCCTCAGCCCTTCAAAACGCTCCCCAAATCCCCAGATCACCATGAGAGGGAACATCTGCGGCCAGAGAGCGGCTCCAGATGAGAATGGACATGACCTTGATTGTGTGTGTGTGTGTGTGTGTGTGTGTGTGTGTGTGTGTGTGTGTGTGTGTGTGTGTGTGTGTGTGTGTGTGTGTGTGTGTGTGTGTGTGTGTGTGTGTGTGTGTGTGTGTGTGTGTGTGTGTGCGTGTGTGCGTGCGTGTGCGCGTGCGCGCGCGTGCGCGTGTGCGTGTGTGTGTTTGTTTCCCAGCGGCACAGTTTCTGATTCCCCACAGTTATAATATTTCTCATTGGGAAGAGGAAGAACAAGGATGTCCGTCGGGCAGACTGCTGTAGTTCATTTGGAAGAGGGAGAACAAGGCTGTCCGTCGGGCAGACTGCTGTAGTTCATTTGGAAGAGGGAGAACAAGGCTGTCCGTCGGGCAGACTGCTGTAGTTCATTTGGAAGAGGGAGAGCAAGGCTGTCCATCGGGCAGACTGCTGTAGTTCATTTGGAAGAGGGAGAACAAGGCTGTCCGTCGGGCAGACTGCTGTAGTTCATTTGGAAGAGGAAGAACAAGGCTGTCCGTCGGGCAGACTGCTGTAGTTCATTTGGAAGAGGAAGAGCAAGGCTGTCCGT
>NC_068440.1:24632408-24687408 GCF_023373465.1 Oncorhynchus keta | reverse complement strand
TGTTCTAGCTGACCTCCACCCAGTACCCTGCCCTGAACCTTAGTCACTGTTCTAGCTGACCTCCACCCAGTACCCTGCCTTGAACCTTAGTCACTGTTCTAGCTGACCTCCACCCAGTACTCTGCCCTGAACCTTAGTCACTGTTCTAGCTGATCTCCACCCAGTACTCTGCCCTGAACCTTAGTCACTGTTCTAGCTGACCTCCACCCAGTACTCTGCCCTGAACCTTAGTAACTGTTCTAGCAGACCTCCACCCAGTACTCTGCCCTGAACCTTAGTCACTGTTCTAGCTGACCTCCACCCAGTACTCTGCCCTGAACCTTAGTCACTGTTCTAGCTGACCTCCACCCAGTACTTTGCCCTGAACCTTAGTCACTGTTCTAGCTGACCTCCACCCAGTACTCTGCCCTGAACCTTAGTAACTGTTCTAGCAGACCTCCACCCAGTACTCTGCCCTGAACCTTAGTCACTGTTCTAGCTGACCTCCACCCAGTACTCTGCCCTGAACCTTAGTCACTGTTCTAGCTGACCTCCACCCAGTACCCTGCCTGGAACCTTAGTCACTGTTCTAGCTGACCTCCACCCAGTACCCTGCCTGGAACCTTAGTCACTGTTCTAGCTGACCTCCCCCCAGTACCCTGCCCTGAACCTTAGTCACTGTTCTAGCTTACCTCTCCCCAGTACCCTGCCCTGAACCTTAGTAACTGTTCTAGCTGACCTCCACCCAGTACCCTGCCCTGAACCTTAGTCACTGTTCTAGCTGACCTCCACCCAGTACCCTGCCCTGAACCTTAGTCACTGTTCTAGCTGACCTCCACCCAGTACTCTGCCCTGAACCTTAGTCACTGTTCTAGCTGACCTCCCCCCAGTACCCTGCCCTGAACCTTAGTCACTGTTCTAGCTGACCTCCACCCAGTACCCTGCCCTGAACCTTAATCACTGTTCTAGCTGACCTCCACCCAGTACCCTGCCCTGAACCTTAATCACTGTTCTAGCTGACCTCCACCCAGTACTCTGCCCTGAACCTTAGTCACTGTTCTAGCTGACCTCCACCCAGTACCCTCCCCTGAACCTTAATCACTGTTCTAGCTGACCTCCACCCAGTACCCTGCCCTGAACCTTAATCACTGTTCTAGCTGACCTCCACCCAGTACCCTGCCCTGAACCTTAATCACTGTTCTAGCTGACCTCCACCCAGTACCCTGCCCTGAACCTTAATCACTGTTCTAGCTGACCTCCACCCAGTACCCTGCCCTGAACCTTAATCACTGTTCTAGCTGAACTCCACCCAGTACCCTGCCCTGAACCTTAGTCACTGTTCTAGCTGACCTCCACCCAGTACCCTGCCCTGAACCTTAATCACTGTTCTAGCTGAACTCCACCCAGTACCCTGCCCTGAACCTTAGTCACTGTTCTAGCTGACCTCCACCCAGTACTCTGCCCTGAACCTTAGTCACTGTTCTAGCAGACCTCCACCCAGTACTCTGCCCTGAACCTTAGTCACTGTTCTAGCTGACCTCCACCCAGTACTCTGCCCTGAACCTTAGTCACTGTTCTAGCTGACCTCCACCCAGTACCCTGCCTGGAACCTTAGTCACTGTTCTAGCTGACCTCCACCCAGTACCCTGCCTGGAACCTTAGTCACTGTTCTAGCTGACCTCCCCCCAGTACCCTGCCCTGAACCTTAGTCACTGTTCTAGCTGACCTCTCCCCAGTACCCTGCCCTGAACCTTAGTAACTGTTCTAGCTGACCTCCACCCAGTACCCTGCCCTGAACCTTAGTCACTGTTCTAGCTTACCTCCACCCAGTACCCTGCCCTGAACCTTAGTCACTGTTCTAGCTGACCTCCACCCAGTACTCTGCCCTGAACCTTAGTCACTGTTCTAGCTGACCTCCCCCAGTACCCTGCCCTGAACCTTAGTCACTGTTCTAGCTGACCTCCACCCAGTACCCTGCCCTGAACCTTAATCACTGTTCTAGCTGACCTCCACCCAGTACCCTGCCCTGAACCTTAATCACTGTTCTAGCTGACCTCCACCCAGTACTCTGCCCTGAACCTTAGTCACTGTTCTAGCTGACCTCCACCCAGTACCCTCCCCTGAACCTTAATCACTGTTCTAGCTGACCTCCACCCAGTACCCTGCCCTGAACCTTAATCACTGTTCTAGCTGACCTCCACCCAGTACCCTGCCCTGAACCTTAATCACTGTTCTAGCTGACCTCCACCCAGTACCCTGCCCTGAACCTTAATCACTGTTCTAGCTGACCTCCACCCAGTACCCTGCCCTGAACCTTAATCACTGTTCTAGCTGAACTCCACCCAGTACCCTGCCCTGAACCTTAGTCACTGTTCTAGCTGACCTCCACCCAGTACCCTGCCCTGAACCTTAATCACTGTTCTAGCTGAACTCCACCCAGTACCCTGCCCTGAACCTTAATCACTGTTCTAGCTGACCTCCACCCAGTACCCTGCCCTGAACCTTAATCATTGTTCTAGCTGACCTCCACCCAGTACCCTGCCCTGAACCTTAATCACTGTTCTAGCTGACCTCCACCCAGTACCCTGCCCGGAACCTTAGTCACTGTTCTAGCTGACCTCCACCCAGTACCCTGCCCTGAACCTTAGTCACTGTTCTAGCTGACCGCCACCCAGTACCCTGCCCTGAACCTTAATCACAGTTCTATCTGACCTTCACCCAGTACCCTGCCTTGAACCTTAGTAACTGTTCTAGCTGATCTCCACCCAGTACCCTGCCCTGAACCTTAGTCCCTGTTCTAGCTGACCTCCACCCAGTACCCTGCCCTGAACCTTAATTACTGTTCTAGCTGACCTCCACCCAGTACCCTGCCCTGAACCTTAGTCACTGTTCTAGCTGACCTCCACCCAGTACCCTGCCCTGAACCTTAGTAACTGTTCTAGCTGACCTCCACCCAGTACCCTGCCCTGAATCTTAGTCACTGTTCTAGCTGACCTCCACCCAGTACCCTGCACTGAACCTTAGTCACTGTTCTAGCTGACCTCCACCCAGTACCCTGCCCTGAATCTTAGTCACTGTTCTAGCTGACCTCCACCCAGTACCCTGCACCGAACCTTAGTCACTGTTCTAGCTGACCTCCACCCAGTACCCTGCCCTGAATCTTAGTCAATGTTCTAGCTGACCTCCACCCAGTACCCTGCACTGAACCTTAGTCACTGTTCTAGCTGACCTCCAACCAGTACCCTGCCCTGAACCTTAGTAACTGTTCTAGCTGACCTCCACCCAGTACCCTGCCCTGAACCTTAGTAACTGTTCTATCTGACCTCCACCCAGTACTCTGCCCTAAACCTTAGTAACTGTTCTAGCTGACCTCCACCCATTACCCTGCACTGAACCTTAGTAACTATTCGAGCTGACCTCCACCCAGTACCCTGCCTTTAACCTCAGACACTGTTCTAGCTGACCTCCACCCAGTACCCTGCCTTTAACCTCAGACACTGTTCTAGCTGACCTCCACCCAGTACCCTGCCTTTAAACTCAGACACTGTTCTAGATGACCTCCACCCAGTACCCTGCCTTTAACCTCAGACACTGTTCTAGCTGACCTTCACCCAGTACTCTGCCCTTAACCTCAGACACTGTTCTAGCCGGCTTCCATCTGGTATTCTACCCTACACCTTAGAGACCTTATGTACAGTAGATAGAGTCATTGCACACTGGTCACTATAATAATGGTTACATACTGTTTCCCCACGTTATATCTACTGTGTATAATGTATTCTAGTCATGGCTCAGCCTATATAACTTATTTATTTATTGTTATTTTTAACTGCACTGTTGACACTAGAACACAAGCATTTCACTGCACTGTTGACGCTAGAACACAAGCATTTCACTGCACTGTTGACACTAGAACACAAGCATTTCACTGCACTGTTGACGCTAGAACACAAGCATTTCACTGCACTGTTGACGCTAGAACACAAGCATTTCACTGCACTGTTGACGCTAGAACACAAGCATTTCACTGCACTGTTGACGCTAGCACGCAAGCATTTCACTGCACTGTTGACGCTAGAACACAAGCATTTCACTGCACTGTTGGCGTTAGAACACAAGCATTTCACTGCATCTGTGATAATATCTGCAAATCTGTGTACGTGACTGATAAACCTAGATTTTATTTTGTGTGTGGTAGGGGTAACTCTGACAGCTTAACTGGCATTGAGTCATCATCATCATAAGCGCAGCCCAAAACAGCGAAGACATACTGTATGTCTTGAGAAGCAAAAAAGCTACATGAGCCAAAAAAGCAAACAGCAGCATGTGACATGGAATGACCAGGCTGTAGAATTGCTCCCACGTGGAATGACCAGGCTGTAGAATTGCTCCCACGTGGAATGACCAGGCTGTAGAATTGCTCTCACGTGGAATGACCAGGCTGTAGAATTGCTCCCACGTGGAATGACCAGGCTGTAGAATTGCTCTCACGTGGAATGACCAGGCTGTAGAATTGCTCTTACGTGGAATGACCAGGCTGTAGAATTGCTCTCACGTGGAATGACCAGGCTGTAGAATTGCTCCCACATGGAATGACCAGGCTGTAGAATTGCTCCCACGTGGAATGACCAGGCTGTAGAATTGCTCTCACGTGGAATGACCAGGCTGTAGAATTGCTCTTACGTGGAATGACCAGGCTGTAGAATTGCTCTTACGTGGAATGACCAGGCTGTAGAATTGCTCTCACGTGGAATGACCAGGCTGTAGAATTGCTCTCACGTGGAATGACCAGGCTGTAGAATTGCTCTCACGTGGAATGACCAGGCTGTAGAATTGCTCCCACGTGGAATGACCAGGCTGTAGAATTGCTCTCACGTGGAATGACCAGGCTGTAGAATTGCTCCCACGTGGAATGACCAGGCTGTAGAATTGCTCCCACGTGGAATGACCAGGCTGTAGAATTGCTCCCACGTGGAATGACCAGGCTGTAGAATTGCTCCCACGTGGAATGACCAGGCTGTAGAATTGCTCTCACGTGGAATGACCAGGCTGTAGAATTGCTCCCACGTGGAATGACCAGGCTGTAGAATTGCTCCCACGTGGAATGACCAGGCTGTAGAATTGCTCTCACGTGGAATGACCAGGCTGTAGAATTGCTCCCACGTGGAATGACCAGGCTGTAGAATTGCTCCCACGTGGAATGACCAGGCTGTAGAATTGCTCCCATGTGGAATGACCAGGCTGTAGAATTGCTCCCACGTGGAATGACCAGGCTGTAGAATTGCTCCCACGTGGAATGACCAGGCTGTAGAATTGCTCTCACGTGGAATGACCAGGCTGTAGAATTGCTCCCACGTGGAATGACCAGGCTGTAGAATTGCTCTCACATGGAATGACCAGGCTGTAGAATTGCTCTCACGTGGAATGACCAGGCTGTAGAATTGCTCTCACATGGAATCACCAGGCTGTAGAATTGCTCTCACGTGGAATGACCAGGCTGTAGAATTGCTCCCACGTGGAATGACCAGGCTGTAGAATTGCTCCCACGTGGAATGACCAGGCTGTAGAATTGCTCTCACGTGGAATGACCAGGCTGTAGAATTGCTCCCACGTGGAATGACCAGGCTGTAGAATTGCTCTCACGTGGAATGACCAGGCTGTAGAATTGCTCCCATGTGGAATGACCAGGCTGTGGAATTGCTCCCACGTGGAATGACCAGGCTGTAGAATTGCTCCCACGTGGAATGACCAGGCTGTAGAATTGCTCTTACGTGGAATGACCAGGCTGTAGAATTGCTCCACGTGGAATGACCAGGCTGTAGAATTGCTCCCGTGGAATGACCAGGCTGTAGAATTGCTCCCACGTGGAATGACCAGGCTGTAGAATTGCTCTCACGGGAATGACCAGGCTGTAGAATTGCTCTCACGTGGAATGACCAGGCTGTAGAATTGCTCCCACGTGGAATGACCAGGCTGTAGAATTGCTCTCACATGGAATGACCAGGCTGTAGAATTGCTCTCACGTGGAATGACCAGGCTGTAGAATTGCTCCCATGTGGAATGACCAGGCTGTAGAATTGCTCCCACGTGGAATGACCAGGCTGTAGAATTGCTCCCACGTGGAATGACCAGGCTGTAGAATTGCTCTCACGTGGAATGACCAGGCTGTAGAATTGCTCCCACGTGGAATGACCAGGCTGTAGAATTGCTCCCACGTGGAATGACCAGGCTGTAGAATTGCTCTCACGTGGAATGACCAGGCTGTAGAATTGCTCCCACGTGGAATGACCAGGCTGTAGAATTGCTCCCACGTGGAATGACCAGGCTGTAGAATTGCTCCCACGTGGAATGACCAGGCTGTAGAATTGCTCTCACGTGGAATGACCAGGCTGTAGAATTGCTCCCACGTGGAATGACCAGGCTGTAGAATTGCTCCCACGTGGAATGACCAGGCTGTAGAATTGCTCTCACGTGGAATGACCAGGCTGTAGAATTGCTCCCACGTGGAATGACCAGGCTGTAGAATTGCTCTCACGTGGAATGACCAGGCTGTAGAATTGCTCTCACGTGGAATGACCAGGCTGTAGAATTGCTCCACGTGGAATGACCAGGCTGTAGAATTGCTCCCACGTGGAATGACCAGGCTGTAGAATTGCTCCCCCGTGGAATGACGTGGAATGACCAGGCTGTAGAATTGCTCCCACGTGGAATGACCAGGCTGTAGAATTGCTCCCACGTGGAATGACCAGGCTGTAGAATTGCTCTCACGTGGAATGACCAGGCTGTAGAATTGCTCCCACGTGGAATGACCAGGCTGTAGAATTGCTCCCACGTGGAATGACCAGGCTGTAGAATTGCTCTCACGTGGAATGACCAGGCTGTAGAAATTGCTCCCACGTGGAATGACCAGGCTGTAGAATTGCTCCCACGTGGAATGACCAGGCTGTAGAATTGCTCCCACGTGGAATGACCAGGCTGTAGAATTGCTCCCACGTGGAATGACCAGGCTGTAGAATTGCTCTCACGTGGAATGACCAGGCTGTAGAATTGCTCCACGTGGAATGACCAGGCTGTAGAATTGCTCCCACGTGGAATGACCAGGCTGTAGAATTGCTCTCACGTGGAATGACCAGGCTGTAGAATTGCTCTCACGTGGAATGACCAGGCTGTAGAATTGCTCCCACGTGGAATGACCAGGCTGTAGAATTGCTCCCACGTGGAATGACCAGGCTGTAGAATTGCTCCCACGTGGAATGACCAGGCTGGAATAGAATTGCTCTCACGTGGAATGACCAGGCTGTAGAATTGCTCCCACGTGGAATGACCAGGCTGTAGAATTGCTCTCACGTGGAATGACCAGGCTGTAGAATTGCTCCCACGTGGAATGACCAGGCTGTAGAATTGCTCTCCACGTGGAATGACCAGGCTGTAGAATTGCTCCCGTGGAATGACCAGGCTGTAGAATTGCTCTCACGTGGAATGACCAGGCTGTAGAATTGCTCCCACGTGGAATGACCAGGCTGTAGAATTGCTCCCACGTGGAATGACCAGGCTGTAGAATTGCTCCCACGTGGAATGACCAGGCTGTAGAATTGCTCTCACGTGGAATGACCAGGCTGTAGAATTGCTCCCACGTGGAATGACCAGGCTGTAGAATTGCTCCCACGTGGAATGACCAGGCTGTAGAATTGCTCCCACGTGGAATGACCAGGCTGTAGAATTGCTCTCACGTGGAATGACCAGGCTGTAGAATTGCTCCCACGTGGAATGACCAGGCTGTAGAATTGCTCTCACGTGGAATGACCAGGCTGTAGAATTGCTCTCACGTGGAATGACCAGGCTGTAGAATTGCTCTCACGTGGAATGACCAGGCTGTAGAATTGCTCTCACGTGGAATGACCAGGCTGTAGAATTGCTCCCACGTGGAATGACCAGGCTGTAGAATTGCTCTCACGTGGAATGACCAGGCTGTAGAATTGCTCTCACGTGGAATGACCAGGCTGTAGAATTGCTCTCACGTGGAATGACCAGGCTGTAGAATTGCTCCCACGTGGAATGACCAGGCTGTAGAATTGCTCCCACGTGGAATGACCAGGCTGTAGGCTCCCACGTGGAATGACCAGGCTGTAGAATTGCTCCCACGTGGAATGACCAGGCTGTAGAATTGCTCTCACGTGGAATGACCAGGCTGTAGAATTGCTCCCACGTGGAATGACCAGGCTGTGTAGAATTGCTCTCACGTGGAATGACCAGGCTGTAGAATTGCTCTCACGTGGAATGACCAGGCTGTAGAATTGCTCCCACGTGGAATGACCAGGCTGTAGAATTGCTCTCACGTGGAATGACCAGGCTGTAGAATTGCTCCACGTGGAATGACCAGGCTGTAGAATTGCTCCCACGTGGAATGACCAGGCTGTAGAATTGCTCTCACGTGGAATGACCAGGCTGTAGAATTGCTCCCACGTGGAATGACCAGGCTGTAGAATTGCTCCCACGTGGAATGACCAGGCTGTAGAATTGCTCTCACGTGGAATGACCAGGCTGTAGAATTGCTCCCACGTGGAATGACCAGGCTGTAGAATTGCTCCCACGTGGAATGACCAGGCTGTAGAATTGCTCTCACGTGGAATGACCAGGCTGTAGAATTGCTCTCACGTGGAATGACCAGGCTGTAGAATTGCTCCCACGTGGAATGACCAGGCTGTAGAATTGCTCTCACGTGGAATGACCAGGCTGTAGAATTGCTCTCACGTGGAATGACCAGGCTGTAGAATTGCTCCCACGTGGAATGACCAGGCTGTAGAATTGCTCCCACGTGGAATGACCAGGCTGTAGAATTGCTCCCACGTGGAATGACCAGGCTGTAGAATTGCTCTCACGTGGAATGACCAGGCTGTAGAATTGCTCCCACGTGGAATGACCAGGCTGTAGAATTGCTCCCACGTGGAATGACCAGGCTGTAGAATTGCTCTCACGTGGAATGACCAGGCTGTAGAATTGCTCCCACGTGGAATGACCAGGCTGTAGAATTGCTCCCACGTGGAATGACCAGGCTGTAGAATTGCTCCCACGTGGAATGACCAGGCTGTAGAATTGCTCTCACGTGGAATGACCAGGCTGTAGAATTGCTCCCACGTGGAATGACCAGGCTGTAGAATTGCTCCACGTGGAATGACCAGGCTGTAGAATTGCTCTCACGTGGAATGACCAGGCTGTAGAATTGCTCCCACGTGGAATGACCAGGCTGTAGAATTGCTCCCACGTGGAATGACCAGGCTGTAGAATTGCTCTCACGTGGAATGACCAGGCTGTAGAATTGCTCCCACGTGGAATGACCAGGCTGTAGAATTGCTCTCACGTGGAATGACCAGGCTGTAGAATTGCTCTCACGTGGAATGACCAGGCTGTAGAATTGCTCCCACGTGGAATGACCAGGCTGTAGAATTGCTCCCACGTGGAATGACCAGGCTGTAGAATTGCTCCCACGTGGAATGACCAGGCTGTAGAATTGCTCCCACGTGGAATGACCAGGCTGTAGAATTGCTCCCACGTGGAATGACCAGGCTGTAGAATTGCTCTCACGTGGAATGACCAGGCTGTAGAATTGCTCTCACGTGGAATGACCAGGCTGTAGAATTGCTCTCACGTGGAATGACCAGGCTGTAGAATTGCTCCCCGTGGAATGACCAGGCTGTAGAATTGCTCCCACGTGGAATGACCAGGCTGTAGAATTGCTCCCACGTGGAATGACCAGGCTGTAGAATTGCTCTCACGTGGAATGACCAGGCTGTAGAATTGCTCCCACGTGGAATGACCAGGCTGTAGAATTGCTCCCACGTGGAATGACCAGGCTGTAGAATTGCTCCCACGTGGAATGACCAGGCTGTAGAATTGCTCTCACGTGGAATGACCAGGCTGTAGAATTGCTCCCACGTGGAATGACCAGGCTGTAGAATTGCTCCCACGTGGAATGACCAGGCTGTAGAATTGCTCTCACGTGGAATGACCAGGCTGTAGAATTGCTCCCACGTGGAATGACCAGGCTGTAGAATTGCTCCCACGTGGAATGACCAGGCTGTAGAATTGCTCTCACGTGGAATGACCAGGCTGTAGAATTGCTCCCACGTGGAATGACCAGGCTGTAGAATTGCTCTCACGTGGAATGACCAGGCTGTAGAATTGCTCCCACGTGGAATGACCAGGCTGTAGAATTGCTCCCACGTGGAATGACCAGGCTGTAGAATTGCTCTCACGTGGAATGACCAGGCTGTAGAATTGCTCCCACGTGGAATGACCAGGCTGTAGAATTGCTCTCACGTGGAATGACCAGGCTGTAGAATTGCTCTCACGTGGAATGACCAGGCTGTAGAATTGCTCTCACGTGGAATGACCAGGCTGTAGAATTGCTCCCACGTGGAATGACCAGGCTGTAGAATTGCTCTCCACGTGGAATGACCAGGCTGTAGAATTGCTCCACGTGGAATGACCAGGCTGTAGAATTGCTCCCACGTGGAATGACCAGGCTGTAGAATTGCTCTCACGTGGAATGACCAGGCTGTAGAATTGTTCCCGCGTGGAATGACCAGGCTGTAGAATTGCTCCCACGTGGAATGACCAGGCTGTAGAATTGCTCCCACGTGGAATGACCAGGCTGTAGAATTGCTCCCACGTGGAATGACCAGGCTGTAGAATTGCTCTCACGTGGAATGACCAGGCTGTAGAATTGCTCCCACGTGGAATGACCAGGCTGTAGAATTGCTCCCACGTGGAATGACCAGGCTGTAGAATTGCTCTCACGTGGAATGACCAGGCTGTAGAATTGCTCTCACGTGGAATGACCAGGCTGTAGAATTGCTCTCACGTGGAATGACCAGGCTGTAGAATTGCTCTCACGTGGAATGACCAGGCTGTAGAATTGCTCCCACGTGGAATGACCAGGCTGTAGAATTGCTCCCACGTGGAATGACCAGGCTGTAGAATTGCTCCCACGTGGAATGACCAGGCTGTAGAATTGCTCCCACGTGGAATGACCAGGCTGTAGAATTGCTCCCACGTGGAATGACCAGGCTGTAGAATTGCTCTCACGTGGAATGACCAGGCTGTAGAATTGCTCCACGTGGAATGACCAGGCTGTAGAATTGCTCCCACGTGGAATGACCAGGCTGTAGAATTGCTCCCACGTGGAATGACCAGGCTGTAGAATTGCTCCCACGTGGAATGACCAGGCTGTAGAATTGCTCCCACGTGGAATGACCAGGCTGTAGAATTGCTCCCACGTGGAATGACCAGGCTGTAGAATTGCTCTCACGTGGAATGACCAGGCTGTAGAATTGCTCCCACGTGGAATGACCAGGCTGTAGAATTGCTCTCACGTGGAATGACCAGGCTGTAGAATTGCTCCCACGTGGAATGACCAGGCTGTAGAATTGCTCTCACGTGGAATGACCAGGCTGTAGAATTGCTCCCACGTGGAATGACCAGGCTGTAGAATTGCTCCCACGTGGAATGACCAGGCTGTAGAATTGCTCCCACGTGGAATGACCAGGCTGTAGAATTGCTCCCACGTGGAATGACCAGGCTGTAGAATTGCTCCCACGTGGAATGACCAGGCTGTAGAATTGCTCCCACGTGGAATGACCAGGCTGTAGAATTGCTCCCACGTGGAATGACCAGGCTGTAGAATTGCTCTCACGTGGAATGACCAGGCTGTAGAATTGCTCCCACGTGGAATGACCAGGCTGTAGAATTGCTCTCACGTGGAATGACCAGGCTGTAGAATTGCTCTCACGTGGAATGACCAGGCTGTAGAATTGCTCCCACGTGGAATGACCAGGCTGTAGAATTGCTCTCACGTGGAATGACCAGGCTGTAGAATTGCTCCCACGTGGAATGACCAGGCTGTAATTGAATTGCCAGGCTCCCCCGTGGAATGACCAGGCTGTAGAATTGCTCCCACGTGGAATGACCAGGCTGTAGAATTGCTCTCACGTGGAATGACCAGGCTGTAGAATTGCTCCCACGTGGAATGACCAGGCTGTAGAATTGCTCCCACGTGGAATGACCAGGCTGTAGAATTGCTCTCACGTGGAATGACCAGGCTGTAGAATTGCTCCCACGTGGAATGACCAGGCTGTAGAATTGCTCTCACGTGGAATGACCAGGCTGTAGAATTGCTCCCACGTGGAATGACCAGGCTGTAGAATTGCTCCCACGTGGAATGACCAGGCTGTAGAATTGCTCTCACGTGGAATGACCAGGCTGTAGAATTGCTCCCACGTGGAATGACCAGGCTGTAGAATTGCTCCCACGTGGAATGACCAGGCTGTAGAATTGCTCTCACGTGGAATGACCAGGCTGTAGAATTGCTCCCACGTGGAATGACCAGGCTGTAGAATTGCTCCCACGTGGAATGACCAGGCTGTAGAATTGCTCTCACGTGGAATGACCAGGCTGTAGAATTGCTCCCACGTGGAATGACCAGGCTGTAGAATTGCTCCCACGTGGAATGACCAGGCTGTAGAATTGCTCTCACGTGGAATGACCAGGCTGTAGAATTGCTCCCACGTGGAATGACCAGGCTGTAGAATTGCTCCCACGTGGAATGACCAGGCTGTAGAATTGCTCCCACGTGGAATGACCAGGCTGTAGAATTGCTCTCACGTGGAATGACCAGGCTGTAGAATTGCTCCCACGTGGAATGACCAGGCTGTAGAATTGCTCCCACGTGGAATGACCAGGCTGTAGAATTGCTCTCACGTGGAATGACCAGGCTGTAGAATTGCTCCCACGTGGAATGACCAGGCTGTAGAATTGCTCCCACGTGGAATGACCAGGCTGTAGAATTGCTCCCACGTGGAATGACCAGGCTGTAGAATTGCTCTCACGTGGAATGACCAGGCTGTAGAATTGCTCTCCACGTGGAATGACCAGGCTGTAGAATTGCTCCCGTGGAATGACCAGGCTGTAGAATTGCTCTCACGTGGAATGACCAGGCTGTAGAATTGCTCTCACGTGGAATGACCAGGCTGTAGAATTGCTCTCACGTGGAATGACCAGGCTGTAGAATTGCTCCCACGTGGAATGACCAGGCTGTAGAATTGCTCTCACGTGGAATGACCAGGCTGTAGAATTGCTCCCACGTGGAATGACCAGGCTGTAGAATTGCTCTCACGTGGAATGACCAGGCTGTAGAATTGCTCTCACGTGGAATGACCAGGCTGTAGAATTGCTCTCACGTGGAATGACCAGGCTGTAGAATTGCTCCCACGTGGAATGACCAGGCTGTAGAATTGCTCTTACGTGGAATGACCAGGCTGTAGAATTGCTCCCACGTGGAATGACCAGGCTGTAGAATTGCTCTCACGTGGAATGACCAGGCTGTAGAATTGCTCTCACGTGGAATGACCAGGCTGTAGAATTGCTCCCACGTGGAATGACCAGGCTGTAGAATTGCTCCCACGTGGAATGACCAGGCTGTAGAATTGCTCCCACGTGGAATGACCAGGCTGTAGAATTGTTCCCACGTGGAATGACCAGGCTGTAGAATTGCTCCCACGTGGAATGACCAGGCTGTAGAATTGCTCTCACGTGGAATGACCAGGCTGTAGAATTGTTCCCGCGTGGAATGACCAGGCTGTAGAATTGTTCCCGCGTGGAATGACCAGGCTGTAGAATTGCTCCCACGTGGAATGACCAGGCTGTAGAATTGCTCTCACGTGGAATGACCAGGCTGTAGAATTGTTCCCGCGTGGAATGACCAGGCTGTAGAATTGCTCCCACGTGGAATGACCAGGCTGTAGAATTGCTCCCACGTGGAATGACGAGGCTGTAGAATTGCTCCCACGTGGAATGACCAGGCTGTAGAATTGCTCTCACGTGGAATGACCAGGCTGTAGAATTGCTCTCACGTGGAATGACCAGGCTGTAGAATTGCTCTCCCACGTGGAATGACCAGGCTGTAGAATTGCTCCCACGTGGAATGACCAGGCTGTAGAATTGCTCTCACGTGGAATGACCAGGCTGTAGAATTGCTCCCACGTGGAATGACCAGGCTGTAGAATTGCTCCCACGTGGAATGACCAGGCTGTAGAATTGCTCCCACGTGGAATGACCAGGCTGTAGAATTGCTCCCACGTGGAATGACCAGGCTGTAGAATTGCTCCACGTGGAATGACCAGGCTGTAGAATTGCTCCCACGTGGAATGACCAGGCTGTAGAATTGCTCTCACGTGGAATGACCAGGCTGTAGAATTGCTCCCACGTGGAATGACCATGCTGTAGAATTGCTCCCACGTGGAATGACCAGGCTGTAGAATTGCTCTCACGTGGAATGACCAGGCTGTAGAATTGCTCCCACGTGGAATGACCAGGCTGTAGAATTGCTCTCACGTGGAATGACCAGGCTGTAGAATTGCTCTCACGTGGAATGACCAGGCTGTAGAATTGCTCCCACGTGGAATGACCAGGCTGTGGAATTGATCTCAGGTGGAATGACCAGGCTGTAGAATTGCTCCCACGTGGAATGACCAGGCTGTAGAATTGCTCCCACGTGGAATGACCAGGCTGTAGAATTGCTCCCACGTGGAATGACCAGGCTGTAGAATTGCTCCCACGTGGAATGACCAGGCTGTAGAATTGCTCCCACGTGGAATGACCAGGCTGTAGAATTGCTCCACGTGGAATGACCAGGCTGTAGAATTGCTCCCACGTGGAATGACCAGGCTGTAGAATTGCTCCCACGTGGAATGACCAGGCTGTAGAATTGCTCCCACGTGGAATGACCAGGCTGTAGAATTGCTCCCACGTGGAATGACCAGGCTGTAGAATGACCAGGCTTGCTCCCACGTGGAATGACCAGGCTGTAGAATTGCTCTCACGTGGAATGACCAGGCTGTAGAATTGCTCCCACGTGGAATGACCAGGCTGTAGAATTGCTCCCACGTGGAATGACCAGGCTGTAGAATTGCTCTCACGTGGAATGACCAGGCTGTAGAATTGCTCCCACGTGGAATGACCAGGCTGTAGAATTGCTCCCACGTGGAATGACCAGGCTGTAGAATTGCTCTCACGTGGAATGACCAGGCTGTAGAATTGCTCCCACGTGGAATGACCAGGCTGTAGAATTGCTCCCACGTGGAATGACCAGGCTGTAGAATTGCTCCCACGTGGAATGACCAGGCTGTAGAATTGCTCCCACGTGGAATGACCAGGCTGTAGAATTGCTCTCACGTGGAATGACCAGGCTGTAGAATTGCTCCCACGTGGAATGACCAGGCTGTGGAATTGATCTCACGTGGAATGACCAGGCTGTAGAATTGCTCCCACGTGGAATGACCAGGCTGTAGAATTGCTCTCACGTGGAATGACCAGGCTGTAGAATTGCTCCCACGTGGAATGACCAGGCTGTAGAATTGCTCTCACGTGGAATGACCAGGCTGTAGAATTG
Organism: Oncorhynchus keta; assembly: GCF_023373465.1. Lineage (NCBI taxonomy): Eukaryota > Metazoa > Chordata > Actinopteri > Salmoniformes > Salmonidae > Oncorhynchus > Oncorhynchus keta. The sequence goes on along the minus strand of NC_068440.1, from coordinate 24,671,984 downwards.
CTCTCACGTGGAATGACCAGGCTGTAGAATTGCTCTCACGTGGAATGACCAGGCTGTAGAATTGCTCCCACGTGGAATGACCAGGCTGTAGAATTGCTCTCACGTGGAATGACCAGGCTGTAGAATTGCTCTCACGTGGAATGACCAGGCTGTAGAATTGCTCCCACGTGGAATGACCAGGCTGTACAATTGCTCCCACGTGGAATGACCAGGCTGTAGAATTGCTCTCATGTGGAATGACCAGGCTGTAGAATTGCTCCCACGTGGAATGACCAGGCTGTAGATTTGCTCCCACGTGGAATGACCAGGCTGTAGAATTGCTCTCACGTGGAATGACCAGGCTGTAGAATTGCTCCCACGTGGAATGACCAGGCTGTAGAATTGCTCTCACGTGGAATGACCAGGCTGTAGAATTTCTCCCACGTGGAATGACCAGGCTGTAGAATTGCTCCCACGTGGAATGACCAGGCTGTAGAATTGCTCTCACGTGGAATGACCAGGCTGTAGAATTGCTCCCACATGGAATGACCAGGCTGTAGAATTGCTCCCACGTGGAATGACCAGGCTGTAGAATTGCTCTCACGTGGAATGACCAGGCTGTAGAATTGCTCCCACGTGGAATGACCAGGCTGTAGAATTGCTCCCACGTGGAATGACCAGGCTGTAGAATTGCTCCCACATGGAATGAATGAATTTTGACATCCCAAATGGCACCCTATTCCCTACAATGTGCACTAGTTTTGAACAGATCCCTATGGACCCTGGTCAAAAGTAGTGCCTATATAGTGAACATAGTGCTGTTTGGCATGCAACACAAGTGTGCCAGAATGCTTAGCATTTACAAACACAACCGCAGTGTTTTTTTTTATGATGATAAGGTCTTAACTCAGAGGCATTGTGCACTGTTAAACAATCCTTTCAGGCTTACTACAGACCCTGACTGAGGTGGGAGGAGAGGGGGAGGACGGGAGAGAAAAGGAGGGAGAAAACGAGGGGGAGATCGGTTTCACTGCAGCTCCCTTCTTCATTGGTTAATAATTCAATCAATTATCTAATTGAATGAATAATTTCTGCTGGCTCGTGACTCATAGTGTTTTGAATCCAGTTGCTTTACTATGTAACTGCCTGTAGCCAGGTCTGAGAAACGTCTGTGGATATGTATCTAATAGAACATTGACTAAGGTTCATCTGATTTGTATTTAAAAAAAACATTTAATAGTACAAAATGCTTAAGAGCAAATTTAGGAACCAACCACCTACAGAGAAGCATAGAACCAACCACCTACAGAGAAGCATAGTACCAACCACCTACAGAGAAGCATAGAACCAACCACCTACAGAGAAGCATAGTACCAACCACCTACAGAGAAGCATAGTACCGACCACCTACAGAGAAGCATAGTACCAACCACCTACAGAGAAGCATAGTACCGACCACCTACAGAGAAGCATAGTACCAACCACCTACAGAGAAGCATAGTACCAACCACCTACAGAGAAGCATAGTACCAACCACCTACAGAGAAAGCATAGTACCAACCACCTACAGAGAAGCATAGTACCAACCACCTACAGAGAAGCATAGAGAAGCATACCAACCACCTACAGAGAAGCATAGTACCAACCACCTAGTACCAACCACCTACAGAGAAGCATAGTACCAACCACCTACAGAGAAGCATAGTACCAACCACCTACAGAGAAGCATAGTACCAACCACCTACAGAGAAGCATAGTACCAACCACCTACAGAGAAGCATAGTACCATACAGAGAAGCATAGTACCAACCACCTACAGAGAAGCATAGTACCAACCACCTACAGAGAAGCATAGTACCAACCACCTACAGAGAAGCATAGTACCAACCACCTACAGAGAAGCATAGTACCAACCACCTACAGAGAAGCATAGTACCAACCACCTACAGAGAAGCATAGTACCAACCACCTACAGAGAAGCATAGTACCAACCACCTACAGAGAAGCATAGTACCAACCACCTACAGAGAAGCATAGTACCAACCACCTACAGAGAAGCATAGACCAACCACCTACAGAGAAGCATAGTACCAACCACCTACAGAGAAGCATAGTACCAACCACCTACATAGTAGAGAAGCATAGTACCAACCACCTACAGAGAAGCATAGTACCAACCACCTACAGAGAAGCATAGTACCAACCACCTACAGAGAAGCATAGAACCAACCACCTACAGAGAAGCATAGTACCAACCACCTACAGAGAAGCATAGTACCAACCACCTACAGAGAAGCATAGTACCAACCACCTACAGAGAAGCATAGTACCAACCACCTACAGAGAAGCATAGAACCAACCACCTACAGAGAAGCATAGTACCAACCACCTACAGAGAAGCATAGTACCAACCACCTACAGAGAAGCATAGTACCAACCACCTACAGAGAAGCATAGTACCAACCACCTACAGAGAAGCATAGTACCAACCACCTACAGAGAAGCATAGTACCAACCACCTACAGAGAAGCATAGTACCAACCACCTACAGAGAAGCATAGTACCAACCACCTACAGAGAAGCATAGTACCAACCACCTACAGAGAAGCATAGTACCAACCACCTACAGAAGCATAGTACCAACCACCTACAGCATAGTACCAACCACCTACAGAGAAGCATAGTACCAACCACCTACAGAGAAGCATAGTACCAACCTACAGAGAAGCATAGTACCAACCACCTACAGAGAAGCATAGTACCAACCACCTACAGAGAAGCATAGTACCAACCACCTACAGAGAAGCATAGTACCAACCACCTACAGACCATAGTACCAACCACCTACAGAGAAGCATACCAACCACCTACAGAGAAGTACCATAGTACCAACCACCTACAGAGAAGCATAGTACCAACCACCTACAGAAGCATAGTACCAACCACCTACAGAGAAGCATAGTACCAACCACCTACAGAGAAGCATAGTACCAACCACCTACAGTAGTACCAACCACCTACAGAGATAGTACCAACCACCTACAGAGAAGCATAGTACCAACCACCTACAGAGAAGCATAGAACCAACCACCTACCATAGTACCAACCACCTACAGAGAAGCATAGTACCAACCACCTACAGAGAAGCATAGTACCGACCACCTACAGAGAAGCATAGTACCAACCACCTACAGAGAAGCATAGTACCAACCACCTACAGAGAAGCATAGTACCAACCACCTACAGAGAAGCATAGTACCAACCACCTACAGAGAATTAGTACCAACCACCTACAGAGAAGCATAGAACCAACCACCTACCATACCACCTACAGAAGCATAGTACCAACCACCTACAGAGAAGCATAGTACCAACCACCTACAGAGAAGCATAGTACAGAGAGAAGCAACCAACCACTACAGAGAAGCATAGTACCAACCACCTACAGAGAAGCATAGTACCAACCACCTACAGAGAAGCATAGTACCAACCACCTACAGAGAAGCATAGCATAGTACCAACCACCTAGAGAAGCATAGTACCAACCACCTACAGAGAAGCATAGTACCACCTACAGAGAAACACCTACAGAATAGCAACCACCTACAGAGAAGCATAGTACCAACCACCTACAGAAGCATAGCCAACCACCTAGAGAAGCATACCAACCACCTACAGAGAAGCATAGTACAGAGAAGCATAGAACCAACCACCTACAGAGAAGCATAGTACCAACCACCTACAGAGAAGCATAGTACCAACCACCTACAGAGAAGCATAGTACCAACCACCTACCAGAGAAGCATAGTACAGAAGCATAGTACCAACCACCTACAGAGAAGCATAGTACCAACCACCTACAGAGAAGCATAGTACCAACCACCTACAGAGAAGCATAGTACCAACCACCTACAGAGAAGCATAGTACCAACCACCTACAGAGAAGCAACCACCTAGTAGTACCAACCACCTACAGAGAAGCATAGTACCAACCACCTACAGAGAAGCATAGTACCAACCACCTACAGAGAAGCATAGTACCAACCACCTACAGAGAAGCATAGTACCAACCACCTACAGAGAAGCATAGTACCAACCACCTACAGAGAAGCATAGTACCAACCACCTACAGAGAAGCATAGTACCAACCACCTACAGAGAAGCATAGTACCAACCACCTACAGAGAAGCATAGTACCAACCACCTACAGAGAAGCATAGTACCAACCACCTACAGAGAAGCATAGTACCAACCACCTACAGAGAAGCATAGTACCAACCACCTACAGAGAAGCATAGTACCGACCACCTACAGAGAAGCATAGTACCAACCACCTACAGAGAAGCATAGTACCAACCACCTACAGAGAAGCATAGTACCAACCACCTACAGAGAAGCATAGTACCAACCACCTACAGAGAAGCATAGTACCAACCACCTACAGAGAAGCATAGTACCAACCACCTACAGAAAGCATAGTACCAACCACCTACAGAGAAGCATAGACCACCTACAGAGAAGCATAGAACCAACCACCTACAGAGAAGCATAGTACCATAGTACCACCACCTACAGAGAAGCATAGTACCAGACCACCTACAGAGAAGCATAGTACCAACCACCTACAGAGAAGCATAGTACCAACCACCTACAGAGAAGCATAGTACCAACCACCTACAGAAGCATAGTAGAGAAGCATAGTACCAACCACCATAGTACCAACCACCAGAGAAGCATAGTACCAACCACCTACAGAGAAGCATAGTACCAACCACCTACAGAAGCATAGAACCAACCACCTACAGAGAAGCATAGTACCAACCACCTACAGAGAAGCATAGAGAAGCATACCAACCACCTACAGAGAAGCATAGTACCAACCACCTACAGAGAAGCATAGTACCAACCACCTACAGAGAAGCATAGTACCAACCACCTACAGAGAAGCATAGTACCAACCACCTACAGAGAAGCATAGTACCAACCACCTACAGAGAAGCATAGTACCAACCACCTACAGAGAAGCATAGTACCAACCACCTACAGAGAAGCATAGTACCAACCACCTACAGAGAAGCATAGTGCCAACCACCTACAGAGAAGCATAGTACCAGGCACCTACAGAGAAGCATAGTACCAACCACCTACAGAGAAGCATAGTACCAACCACCTACAGAGAAGCATAGTACCAACCACCTACAGAAGCATAGTACCAACCACCTACAGAGAAGCATAGTACCAACCACCTACAGAGCAAGCATAGTACCAACCACCTACAGAGAAGCATAGTACCAACCACCTACAGAGAAGCATAGTAGAAGCATAGTACCAACCACCTACAGAGAAGCATAGTACCAACCACCTACAGAGAAGCATAGTACCAACCACCTACAGAGAAGCATAGTACCAACCACCTACAGAGAAGCATAGTACCAACCACCTACAGAGAGCATAGTACCAACCACCTACAGAGAAGCATAGAACCAACCACCTACAGAGAAGCATAGTACCAACCACCTACAGAGAAGCATAGTACCAACCACCTACAGAGAAGCATAGTACCAACCACCTACAGAGAAGCATAGTACCAACCACCTACAGAGAAGCATAGTACCAACCACCTACAGAGAAGCATAGTACCGACCACCTACAGAGAAGCATAGTACCAACCACCTACAGAGAAGCATAGTACCGACCACCTACAGAGAAGCATAGTACCGACCACCTACAGAGAAGCATAGAACCAACCACCTACAGAGAAGCATAGTACCAACCACCTACAGAGAAGCATAGTACCGACCACCTACAGAGAAGCATAGTACCAGGCCTACAGAGAAGCATAGTACCAACCACCTACAGGAAGCATAGTACCAGGTTACAGAGAAGCATAGTACCAACCACCTACAGAGAGCATAGAACCAACCACCTACAGAGAAGCATAGTACCAACCTACAGAGAAGCATAGTACCAGACCTACAGAAGCATAGTACCAACCACCTACAGAGAAGCATAGTACCAACCACCTACAGAGAAAATAGTACCAACCACCTACAGAGAGCATAGTACCAACCACCTACAGAGAAGCATAGTACCAACCACCTACATAGTACCAACCACGTACACCGACCACCTACAGAAGCATAGTACCAGGCCTACAGAGAAGCATAGTACCAACCACCTACAGAGAAGCATAGTACCAACCACCTACAGAGAAGCATAGTACCAACCACCTACAGAGAAGCATAGTACCAACCACCTACAGAGAGCATAGTACCAACCACCTACAGAGAAGCATAGTACCAACCACCTACAGAGAAGCATAGTACCAACCACCTACAGAGAGCATAGTACCAACCACCTACAGAGAAGCATAGTACCAACCACCTACAGAGAAGCATAGTACCAACCACCTACAGAAAGCATAGTACCAACCACCTACAGAGAAGCATGTACCAGGCACCTACAGAGAAGCATAGTACCAACCACCTACAGAGAAGCATAGAACCAACCACCTACAGAGAAGCATAGAACCAACCACCTACAGAGAAGCATAGTACCAACCACCTACAGAGAAGCATAGTACCAACCACCTACAGAGAAGCATAGTACCAACCACCTACAGAGAAGCATAGTACCAACCACCTACAGAGAGCATAGTACCAACCACCTACAGAGAAGCATAGTACCAACCACCTACAGAGAAGCATAGACCAACCACCTACAGAGAAGCATAGTACCAACCACCTACAGAGAAGCATAGACCAACCACCTACAGAGAAGCATAGTACCAACCACCTACAGAGAAGCATAGACCAACCACCTACAGAGAAGCATAGAACCAACCACCTACAGAGAAGCATAGACCAACCACCTACAGAGAGAAGCATAGAGAAGCATAGTACCAACCACCTACAGAGAAGCATAGTACCAACCACCTACAGAGACCAGCATAGTACCAACCACCTACAGAGAAGCATAGTACCAACCACCTACAGAGAAGCATAGTACCAACCACCTACAGAGAAGCATAGTACCAACCACCTACAGAGAATTGCATAGTACCAACCACCTACAGAGAAGCATAGTACCAACCACCTACAGAGAAGCATAGTACCAACCACCTACAGAGAAGCATAGTACCAACCACCTACAGAGAAGCATAGTACCAACCACCTACAGAGAAGCATAGACCAACCACCTACAGAGAATTAGTACCAACCACCTACAGAGAAGCATAGTACCAACCACCTACAGAGAAGCATAGTACCAACCACCTACAGAGAAGCATAGTACCAACCACCTACAGAGAAGCATGTACCAACCACCTACAGAGAAGCATAGTACCAACCACCTACAGAGAAGCATAGTACCAACCACCTACAGAGAATAGTACCAACCACCTACAGGAGAAGCATAGTACCAACCACCTACAGAGAAGCATAGTACCAACCACCTACAGAGAAGCATAGTACCAACCACCTACAGAGAAGCATAGTACCAACCACCTACAGAGAAGCATAGTACCAACCACCTACAGAGAAGCATAGTACCAACCACCTACAGAAAGCATAGTACCAACCACCTACAGAGAAGCATAGTACCAACCACCTACAGAGAAGCATAGTACCAACCACCTACAGAGAAGCATAGTACCAACCACCTACAGAGAAGCATACAGAAGCATACCAACCACCTACAGAGCATAGGTACCAACCACCTACAGAGAAGCATAGTACCAACCACCTACAGAGAAGCATACAGACCAACCACCTACAGAGAAGCATAGTACCAACCACCTACAGAGAAGCATAGAACCAAGTACCAACCACCTACAGAGAAGCATAGTACCAACCACCTACAGAGAAGCATAAACCAACCACACAGAAGCATAGTACCAACCACCTACAGAGAAGCATAGTACCAACCACCTACAGAGAAGCATAGTACCGACCACCTACAGAGAAGCATAGTACCAACCACCTACAGAGAAGCATAGTACCAACCACCTACAGAGAAGCATAGTACCAACCACCTACAGAGAAGCATAGTACCAACCACCTACAGAGAAGCATAGTACCAACCACCTACAGAGAAGCATAGTACCAACCACCTACAGAGAAGCATAGTACCAACCACCTACAGAGAAGCATAGTACCAACCACCTACAGAGAAGCATAGTACCAACCACCTACAGAGAAGCATAGTACCAACCACCTACAGAGAAGCATAGTACCAACCACCTACAGAGAAGCATAGTACCACCACCTACAGAGAAGCATAGTACAGAGAAGCATAGTACCAACCACCTACAGAGAAGCATAGTACCAACCACCTACAGAGAAACATAGTACCATAGTAGTACCAACCACCTACAGAGACATAGTACAACCACCTACAGAAGCATAGTACCAACCACCTACAGAGAAGCATAGTACCAACCACCTACAGAGAAGCATAGTACCAACCACCTACAGAGAAGCATAGTACCAACCACCTACAGAGAAGCATAGTACCAACCACCTACAGAGAAGCATAGTACCAACCACCTACAGAAGCATAGTACCAACCACCTACAGAGAAGCATAGTACCAACCACCTACAGAGAAGCATAGTACCAACCACCTACAGAGAAGCATAGTACCAACCACCTACAGAGAAGCATAGTACCAACATAGTACCAACCACCTACCAGAGAAGCAAGCATAGTACCAACCACCTACAGAGAAGCATAGTACCAACCACCTACAGAGAAGCATAGTACCAACCACCTACAGAGAAGCATAGAACCAACCACCTACAGAGAAGCATAGTACCAACCACCTACAGACCTACAGAAGCATAGTACCAACCACCTACAGAGAAGCATAGTACCAACCACCTACAGAGAAGCATAGTACCAACCACCTACAGACATAGTACCAACCACCTACAGAGAAGCATAGTACCAACCACCTACAGAGAAGCATAGTACCAAACCACCCACAGAGAAGCATAGTACCAACCACCTACAGAGAAGCATACCAACCACCTACAGAGAAGCATAGTACCAACCACCTACAGAGAAGCATAGTACCAACCACCTACAGAGAAGCATAGTACCAACCACCTACAGAGAAGCATAGTACCAACCACCTACAGAGAAGCATAGACCAACCACCTACAGAGAAGCATAGTACCAACCACCTACAGAAGCATAGTACCAACCACCTACAGAGAAGCATAGTACCAACCACCTACAGAGAAGCATAGTACCAACCACCTACAGAGCATAGTACCAACCACCTACAGAGAAGCATAGTAGTACATAGTACCAACCACCTACAGAGAAGCATAGTACCAACCACCTACAGAGAAGCATAGTACCAACCACCTACAGAGAAGCATAGTACCAACCACCTACAGAGAAGCATAGTACCAACCACCTACAGAGAAGCATAGTACCAACCACCTACAGAGAAGCATAGTACCAACCACCTACAGAGAAGCATAGTACCAACCACCTACAGAGAAGCATAGTACCAACCACCTACAGAGAAGCATAGTACCAACCACCTACAGAGAAGCATAGTACCAACCACCTACAGAGAAGCATAGTACCAACCACCTACAGAGAAGCATAGTACCAACCACCTACAGAGAAGCATAGTACCAACCACCTACAGAGAAGCATAGTACCAACCACCTACAGAGAAGCATAGTACCAACCACCTACAGAGAAGCATAGTACCAACCACCTACAGAGAAGCATAGTACCAACCACCTACAGAGAAGCATACCAACCACCTACAGAAGCATACCAACCACCTACAGAGAAGCATAGTACCAACCACCTACACCTAGTACCAACCACCTACAGAGAAGCATAGTACCAACCACCTACAGAGAAGCATAGTACCAACCACCTACAGAGAAGCATAGTACCAACCACCTACAGAGAAGCATAGTACCAACCACCTACAGAGAAGCATAGTACCAACCACCTACAGAGAAGCATAGTACCAACCACCTACAGAGAAGCATAGTACCAACCACCTACAGAGAGCATAGTACCAACCACCTACAGAGAAGCATGGTACCAACCACCTACAGAGAAGCATAGTACCAACCACCTACAGATAGTAAACCACCTACAGCATAGTACCAACCACCTACAGAGAAGCATAGTACCAACCACCTACAGAGAAGCATAGTACCAACCACCTACAGAGAAGCATAGTACCAACCACCTACAGAGAAGCATAGTACCAACCACCTACAGAGCATAGTACCAACCACCTACAGAAATAGTACATAGTACCAACCACCTACAGAGAAGCATAGAACCAACCACCTACAGAGAAGCATAGTGGCCAACCACCTACAGAGAAGCATAGTACCAACCACCTACAGAGAGCATAGTACCAACCACCTACAGAGAAGCATAGTACCAACCACCTACAGAGAAGCATAGTACCAACCACCTACAGAGAAGCATAGTACCAACCACCTACAGAGAAGCATAGTACCAACCACCTACAGAGAAGCATAGTACCAACCACCTACAGAGAAGCATAGTACCAACCACCTACAGAGAAGCATAGTACCAACCACCTACAGAGAAGCATAGTACCAACCACCTACAGAGAAGCACCTAGAGACATAGTACAACCACCTACAGAGAAAGCATAGAACCAACCACCTACAGAGAAGCATAGTACCAACCACCTACAGAGAAGCATAGTACCAACCACCTACAGAAGCATAGTACCAACCACCTACAGAGAAGCATAGTACCAACCACCTACAGAGAAGCATAGTACCAACCACCTACAGAGAAGCATAGTACCAACCACCTACAGAGAAGCATAGTACCAACCACCTACAGAGAAGCATAGTACCAACCACCTACAGAAAGCATAGTACCAACCACCTACAGATAGTACCAACCACCTACAGAGAAGCATAGTACCAACCACCTACAGAGAAGCATAGTACCAACCACCTACAGAGAAGCATAGTACCAACCACCTACAGAGAAGCATAGACCAACCACCTACAGAGAAGCATAGTACCAACCACCACCTACAGAGAAGCATAGTACCAACCACCTACAGAGAAGCCATAGTACCCTACAGACCCACCTACAGAGAAGCATAGTACCAACCACCTACAGAGAAGCATACCACCTACAGAGACCAACCACCTACAGAGAAGCATAGTACCAACCACCTACAGAGAAGCATAGTACCAACCACCTACAGAGAAGCATAGTACCAACCACCTACAGAGAAGCCAGTACCAACCACCTACAGAGAAGCATAGTACCAACCACCTACAGAAAGCATAGTACCAACCACCTACAGAGAAGCATAGTACCAACCACCTACAGAGAAGCATAGTACCAACCACCTACAGAGAAGCATAGTACCAACCACCTACAGAGAAGCATAGTACCAACCACCTACAGAGAAGCATAGTACCAACCACCTACAGAGAAGCATAGTACCAACCACCTACAGAGAAGCATAGTACCAACCACCTACAGAGAAGCATAGTACCAACCACCTACAGAGAAGCATAGTACCAACCACCTACAGAGAAGCATAGTACCAACCACCTACAGAGAAGCCTACAGAGAAGCATAGTACCAACCACCTACAGAGAAGCATAGTACCAACCACCTAGAGAAGCATAGACCAACCACCTACAGAGAAGCATAGTACCAACCACCTACAGAGAAGCATAGTACCAACCACCTACAGAGAAGCATAGTACCAACCACCTACAGAGAAGCATAGTACCAACCACCTACAGAGAAGCATAGTACCAACCACCTACAGTACCAACCACCTACAGAGAAGCATAGTACCAACCACCTACAGAGAAGCATAGTACCAACCACCTACAGAGAAGCATAGTACCAACCACCTACAGAGAAGCATAGTACCAACCACCTACAGAGAAGCATAGTACCAACCACCTACAGAGAAGCATAGTACCAACCACCTACACAGAGAAGCATAGTACCAACCACCTACAGAGAAGCATAGTACCAACCACCTACAGAGAAGCATAGTACCAACCACCTACAGAGAAGCATAGTACCAACCACCTACAGAGAAGCATAGTACCAACCACCTACAGAGAAGCATAGTACCAACCACCTACAGAGAAGCATAGTACCCTAACCACCTACAGAGAAGCATAGTACCAACCACCTACAGAGAAGCATAGTACCAACCACCTACAGAGAAGCATAGTACCAACCACCTACAGAGAAGCATAGTACCAACCACCTACAGAGAAGCATAGTACCAACCACCTACAGAGAAGCATAGTACCAACCACCTACAGAGAAGCATAGAACCAACCACCTACAGAGAAGCATAGTACCAACCACCTACAGAAGCATAGTACCAACCACCTACAGAGAAGCATAGTACCAACCACCTACAGAGAAGCATAGTACCAACCACCTACAGAGAAGCATAGTACCAACCACCTACAGAGAAGCATAGTACCAACCACCTACAGAAGCATAGTACCAACCACCTACAGAGCATAGCCATAGCATACCAACCACCTACAGAGAAGCATAGTACCAACCACCTACAGAAGCATAGTACCAACCACCTACAGAGAGAAGCATAGTACCAACCACCTACAGAGAAGCATAGTACCAACCACCTACAGAGACCATAGTACCCACCTACAGAGAAGCATAGTACCAACCACCTACAGAAAGCATAGTACCAACCACCTACAGAGAAGCATAGTACCAACCACCTACAGAGAAGCATAGTACCAACCACCTACAGAGAAGCATAGTACCAACCACCTACAGAGAAGCATAGTACCAACCACCTACAGAGAAGCATAGTACCAACCACCTACAGAAGCATAGTACCAACCACCTACAGAGAAGCATAGTACCAACCACCTACAGAGAAGCATAGTACCAACCACCTACAGAGAAGCATAGTACCAACCACCTACAGAGAAGCATAGTACCAACCACCTAACACCTACAGAGAAGCATAGTACCAACCACCTACAGAGAAGCATAGTACCAACCACCTACAGAGAAGCATAACCAACCACCTACAGAGAAGCATAGTACCAACCACCTACAGAGAAGCATAGTACCAACCACCTACAGAGAAGCATAGTACCAACCACCTACAGAGAAGCATAGTACCAACCACCTACAGAGAAGCATAGCACCAACCACCTACAGAAGCATAGTACCAACCACCTACAGAGAAGCATAGTACCAACCACCTACAGAGAAGCATAGTACCAACCACCTACAGAAGCAGTACATACCTACCAACCACCTACAGAGAAGCATAGAACCAACCACCTACAGAGAAGCATAGTACCAACCACCTACAGAGAAGCATAGAACCAACCACCTACAGAGAAGCATAGTACCAACCACCTACAGAGAAGCATAGTACCAACCACCTACAGAGAAGCATAGTACCAACCACCTACAGACCAACCACCTACAGCATAGTACCAACCACCTACAGAGAAGCATAGTACCAACCACCTACTAGAAGCATAGAACCAACCACCTACAGAGAAGCATAGCCACCTACAGAGAAGCATAGTACCAACCACCTACAGAGAAGCATAGTACCAACCACCTACAGAGAAGCATAGAACCAACCACCTACAGAAGCATAGCCACCTACAGAGAAAGCATAGTACCTAGAGAAGCATAGTACCAACCACCTACAGAAATAAGTACCAACCACCTACAGAGAAGCATAGTACCAACCACCTACAGAGAAGCATAGAACCAACCACCTACAGAGAAGCATAGAACCAACCACCTACAGAGAAGCATAGTACCAACCACCTACAGAGATGCATAGTACCAACCACCTACAGAGAAGCATAGTACCAACCACCTACAGAGAAGCATAGTACCAACCACCTACAGAGAAGCATAGTAGGCAACGGCAATTCAGTTACTGCCCAGTCACAACGTTTGTTCAGTGGCACTCTGTACCCTTAGTTGAAGGGAAACTGATTTGAATGGAGACGGGATACTGTAGGCCGTGTTCTGACCTGGAATACATTCCTCAGTTCATTCACACTGATGGCAAAGAAAACCAAAGGGGGGAGGTAGAGAAACCAAGAGAAAATGAATATCTTCTAGTACCACATGGTTCTCGCTAACCTCCTGGTGTGCTTTTTTATTATTTTCGCCTCATGCCTCCATCCTCTCCTCTGTCTCGTCCCTCGCTTATAGAAAGAGAGAGAGACAGAGGGAGTCAGAGAAATAGAGAGAAGGAGAGAGGGAGAGAGAGAGCAAGAGAGAGAGAAAGAGAGAAAGAGAGAGAGAGAGAGGGGAGAGAGAGAGAGAAAATGAATAGAGAGAGACCAGAGAGAGGGAGAGGTGCTTTTTTAGATTGTCAGAAGAGAGAGAGATTGTCAGAAACAGGAAGAGAGAGAGAGAGAGAGAGAAGAGAGAGAGAGAAGAGAGAGAGAGAGAGAGAGAGAGAAAAGAGAGAGAGAGAGAGAGAGAGAGAAGAGAGAAACAGGAAGAGAGAGAGAGATTGTCAGAAAGAGAGAGAGAGATTGTCAGGAACAGGAAGAGAGAGAGAGAGATTGTCAGAAAGAGAGAGGCCACAGTAGGTTGGAAAAGATAAGTAGAGAATTAACTAATGCATCCAGGGTTTCTGTGTAATTAGGGTTCCACACACACACACCATTGTAGGTTGAAATTGTCCGAACAGCTGAGTTTATACATTGTAACATCATCCTAAACCAAACACAGTAAAAGAGTAAACAGTGCTGTTGAGAGTCTGTTTCCCTCCCTCCTTCCTCTCCCTCTTTATCTCTCTCTATCTATCTCTCTCTCTCTCTCTATCGCTCTCTCTATCTCACTCTCAGACACACACACACTCCTTCTCCCTCCTTCCTCTTTCCCTCTCTCTCTCTCTCTCTCTCTCTCTCTCTCTCTATCTATCTCTCTCTCTCTATCGCTCTCTCTATCTCACTCTCTCAGGCACACACACTCTCCTTCTCCCTCCTTCCTCTTTCCCTCTCTCTCTCTCTCTCTATCTCACTCTCTCAGACACACACACTCTCCTTCTCCCTCCTTCCTCTTTCCCTCTCTATCTCTCTCTGTATCTCTCTCTCTCTATCGCTCTCTATATCTCACTCTCTCAGACACACACACTCTCCTTCTCTCTCTCTCTCTCTCTCTCTCTCTCTCTCTCTCTCTCTCTCTCTCTCTCTCTCTCTCTCTCTCTCTCTCTCTCTCTCTCTCTCTCTCTCTCTCACTCTCTATCTCACTCTCTCAGACACACACACTCTCCTTCTCCCTCCTTCCTCTTTCCCTCTCTATCTCTCTCTCTATCTCTCTCTCTATCGCTCTCTCTATCTCTCTCTCTCACTCTCTCAGACACACACACTCTCCTTCCCCCTCCTTCCTCTTTCCCTCTCTATCTCTCTCTATCTCTATCTATCTCGCTCTCTCTCACACACACAAACACACACACTCTCCTCCTCCTCTTCCTCCTCCTCCTCCTCCTCCTCCTCCTCCTCCTCCTCCTCCTCCTCCTCCTCCTCCTCCTCCTCCTTCTACTCCACCTTCTATTCCTCTTGTATTTATGAGTGATTGTTTTGTTACAGTAAAGGAGGGGCAAGGCCATGCCTCTCAATGCTTCCGTCTGAAAAACTAGAAAGTGGTGGATTTGTTTCCATTCTTACATGACCAGATAGTGACAACTAAAAGTTCCCAACATATTACTGTGTTGAAAATCACAAATTGTTTGCAACATACACACAGCTCTGACACACACACTTATCCCACCAGACATGCCACCAGGGGTCTTTTCATATTCCACAAATCCACAACAAATTCAAGAAAACATGCAGTATTATTTATAGAGCCCTTATTGCATGGAACTTCCTTCCATCTCATATCCAGCTCAAACAAACAGCAAGTCTGGTTTTAAAAAACAGATAAAGCAACACCTCGCGGCACAACGCCTCTCCCCTATTTGACTTAGATAGTTTGTGTGTATGCATTGATATGTAGGCTACGTGTGCCTTTTTTTAAATGTATGTAGTTCTGTTTCCTATTTCAGCACCAGAGAGGCTCACTTCAGCAGAGAGGTGGATTATCATTTCCCCTGCTCTGCTGGAAGTCTTTGTTTGCGCTCACTCATCCAGAGGAGGGTCATAGAATACAATTATCTCAGACCACTGACCTTATAATTGCGTTGTGAAGTCTAAAGACAATTGATCTTTACTCTAAGCCACGCCGCTTTGTTAACTGTTGGAAACTCTGACAACATTTTACTGGGAAGTCAAATTTCCCATTCAAACCACTGGAGAAAACCATTGGCTAGCTAGCTTTAGCATAAGCAAAGTTTTCAATGGTGGCAAATGACACTGAGAGTTAGCTAACTAGCTAACAAACAATCCAACAAAATTATGATATATCGGTGCACTCAGTTTTTGCAATAGCTCTCTTGGTTAGAGACGGTTGTTATCCCTATGTAATGCACTTTTTCTCTCTCTCCCCTCTCTCTATTTTCCCTATGTAATGTACATAGGGAGAGAGAGGAAGTGCATTACATAGGGGAAAGGGAGAGAGAGGAAGTGCATTACATAGGGAAAATGGAGAGAGGGGAGAGAGGAAGTACATTACATAGGGAAAATAGAGAGAGGGGAGAGAGAGAGAAAGTGCATTACATAGGGAAAAGGGAGAGAGAAGAAGTGCATTACATAGGGAAAAGGGAGAAATAGGAAGTGCATTACATAGTGAAAAGGGAGAGAGAGGAAGTGCATTACATAGGGAAAAGAGAGAGAGGGGAGAGAGAGAACAAGTGCATTACATAGGGAAAAGGGAGAGAGAGGAAGTGCATTACATAGGGAAAAGGGATAGAGGGGAGAGAGAGGAAGTGCATCACATAGGGAAAAGGGAGAGAGGGGAGAGAGAGGAAGTGCATTACATAGGGAAAGGGGAGAGAGGGGAGAGAGAGGAAGTGTATTACATAGGGAAAAGGGAGAGAAAGGAAGTGCATTACATAGGGTAAAGGGAGAGAGAGGAAGTGCATTACATAGGGTAAAGGGATAGAGGGGAGAGAGAGGAAGTGCATTACATAGGGAAAAGGGAGAGGAGAGAGAGAGAGGAAGTGCATTACATAGGGAAAAGGGAGAAATAGGAAGTGCATTACATAGTGAAAAGGGAGAGAGAGGAAGTGCATTACATAGGGAAAAGAGAGATAGGGGAGAGAGAGAAAAAGTGCATTACATAGGGAAAAGGGAGAGAGAGGAAGTGCATTACATAGGGAAAAGGGATAGAGGGGAGAGAGAGGAAGTGCATTACATAGGGAAAAGGGAGAGAGGGGAGAGAGAGGAAGTGCATTACATAGGGAAAGGGGAGAGAGGGGAGAGAGAGGAAGTGTATTACATAGGGAAAAGGGAGAGAGAGGAAGTGCATTACATAGGGTAAAGGGAGAGAGAGGAAGTGCATTACATAGGGAAAGGGAGAAAGGGGAGAGAGGAAGTGTATTACATAGGGAAAAGGGAGAGAGAGGAAGTGCATTACATAGGGTAAAGGGAGAGAGAGGAAGTGCATTACATAGGGTAAAGGGATAGAGGGGAGAGAGAGGAAGTGCATTACATAGGGAAAAGGGAGAAATAGGAAGTGCATTACATAGTGAAAAGGGAGAGAGAGGAAGTGCATTACATAGGGAAAAGAGAGAGAGGGGAGAGAGAGAAAAAGTGCATTACATAGGGAAAAGGGAGAGAGAGGAAGTGCATTACATAGGGAAAAGGGATAGAGGGGAGAGAGAGGAAGTGCATTACATAGGGAAAGGGGAGAGAGGGGAGAGAGAGGAAGTGCATTACATAGGGAAAGGGGAGAGAGGGGAGAGAGAGGAAGTGTATTACATAGGGAAAAGGGAGAGAAAGGAAGTGCATTACATAGGGTAAAGGGAGAGAGAGGAAGTGCATTACATAGGGAAAGGGAGAGAGGGGAGAGAGGAAGTGTATTACATAGGGAAAAGGGAGAGAGAGGAAGTGCATTACATAGGGTAAAGGGAGAGAGAGGAAGTGCATTACATAGGGTAAAGGGAGAGAGAGGAAGTGCATTACATAGGGAAATGGAGAGAGGGGGAGAGAGAGAAAGTACATTACATAAGGAAAGGGAGGGAAGTGCATCAAATAGAGGAGAGGAGAGGAAGTGCATTACATAGGGAAAAATAAAGGAAGAGCATTACCCATAGTCCCGAGGGAAGTGTATTACAAGGGAAAGGGAGAGAGGAGGGGCTAAAGTGCATTACATAGGGTAAAGGGAGAGAGAGGAAGTGCATTACATAGGGTAAAGGGAGAGAGAGGAAGTGCATTACATAGGGAAATGGAGAGAGGGGGAGAGAGAGAAAGTGCATTACATAGTGAAAAGGGATAGAGGTGAGAGAGAGAGGAAGTGCATTACATAGGGAAAGGGAGAGAGGGGAGAGAGGAAGTGTATTACATAGGGAAAGGGGAGAGAGAGGAAGTGCATTACATAGGGTAAAGGGAGAGAGAGGAAGTGCATTACATAGGGTAAAGGGAGAGAGAGGAAGTGCATTACATAGGGAAATGGAGAGAGGGGGGAGAGAGAGAAAGTACATTACATAGGGAAAAGGGATAGAGGGGAGGGAGAGAGGAAGTGCATTACATAGGGTAAAGGGAGAGAGAGGAAGTGCATTACATAGGGAAAATTGAGAGAGGGGAGAGAGAGGAAGTGCATTACATAGGGAAAAGGGAGAGAGGGAGAGAGAGAGAAAGTGCATTACATAGGGAAAAGAGATAGAGGGGAGAGAGAGGAAGTGCATTACATAGGGTAAAGGGAGAGAGAGGAAGTGCATTACATAGGGAAAAGGGAGAGAGAGGAATTGCATTACATAGGGTAAAGGGAGAGAGAGGAAGTGCATTACATGGGGTAAAGGGAGAGAGAGAGGAAGTGCATTACATAGTAAAAATGGAGATAGGGGGCATTAACCCTTAATAGTTAAAAGAAGGTGCATTACATAGTGCATTGACTTCTCTCCCCATAGAGGTGAGAGAGAGAGAAGTGCATTACATAGGGAAAGGGAGAGAGGAAGTGTATTACATACCTGGGAAAGGGAGAGAGGAAGTGCATTACATAGGAAAGGGTGCATTACATAGGGTAAAGGGTGAGAGGGAAGTGCATTACATAGGGTAAAGGGAGAGAGAGAGGAAGTGCATTACATAGGGAAATGGAGAGGGGAGAGGAAGTGCATTACATAGGGAAAAAGGGATTCTGAAAGCACATTACATAGGGAGGGATAGAGGTTGAGAGAGGAAGTGCATTACATAGGGAAAAGGGAGAGGGAGGAAGTGCATTACATAGGGTAAAGGGAGAGAGAGGAAGTGCATTACATAGGGAAAATTGAGAGAGGGGAGAGAGGAAGTGCATTACATAGGGAAAAGGGAGAGGGAGAGAGAGAGAAAGTGCATTACATAAGGGAAAAGTTTACATAGGGGTTGTAGAGAGAGGGAGTGCCTACATAGGGAAAAGGGAGAGAGAGGGAGTGCATTACATAGACAAAAGGGAGAGAGGAAGTGCATTACATAGGGAAAAGGGAGAGAGGGAGAGAGAGGAAGTGCATTACATAGGGAAAGGGAGAGGGAGGAGAGAGAAAGTGTATTACATAGGGAAAAGGAGAGAGGAAATGCATTACATAGGGTAAAGGGAGAGAGAGAAGTGCATTACATAGGGAAAGGGAGAAAGGGGAGAGAGGAAGTGTATTACATAGGGAAAAGGGAGAGAGAGGAAGTGCATTACATAGGGTAAAGGGAGAGAGAGGAAGTGCATTACATAGGGTAAAGGGATAGAGGGGAGAGAGAGGAAGTGCATTACATACCTTAAGGGAAGAATTCGGCAGTACCTGTATGGTTAGTGAGAAAGTCCATATTGCAAATGTACGGTCCCTTACTAGACGTCCGAAATCGTTTGTAAAATTTGCGGACGAACGTAACTATGTGGCAGGGCCGGACCTACCAGGAAAACTAATCATCAAATGAACGTTGTCGGACATTCGGTTTCCGTTTAAATGAGTTGGAAAATAATAAGATTTATGTCATTTTTCCCATGTCCCGGAAATTCCCACAAGAGGGCATAAGCAATCATATGGCTATTGCTACAAAACATCAAACGATTCACGACGGGGCCTTATCTCGAAAACTGAAAAAAAATATTTAGAAGTCTCAGAAACAGAGTTCGGTGAGCGTAGGGGCGTGCAGCATAATGGGCAGTTGGCCCCGAACAAGATGGCGTCTAGGCCTCAACGGTTTTTTTTGAGTTATGGCCATTTATCTGGGATTAAAGGTCCAAAATGAAAATAGAGAAATTATTTTTCCACTTCACGTCAAAGTCAAGGAGCCTCCGGTGTCAATAAAAAAGTTTGAACCAGCCATTTATCTATCGTCATTTAAGAGAAATCTTACAACGACACCTTGGTGATGTTCACGGATAGGTGTTTTTTTTTTCAACGGTTACAGATCCAGTTGCAGGTTGTTCTTACGAATCTTTTTAAAGTATGTGCTGCGGAGCTCTGACAGTCCATCAGCTCATTTCTGTGATTTTCTATGATTTTCTGAAATAACACACACTCAAAGGTAAACCCTCCGTAAATAACTCAGTTCTTAACGTAAAGACTTAAAACTCAGGATTCTGTAAAGGCATACCCCAATCATGATATGAGTTTATTTATAGCTTCCTGTGCCAACCGGAAGTGCCTTTAATGGTGTCACAGTGGCAGTTTCCATGGGTTAAAAAGGTCAGATCTTTTCAAAACTTCATATGTTTGACTAGGTAACCCTCATGAACTGTAAATCAGTCATTTCTCCCAGCAGATGTCAAAGAAAAGCTCTCACACGCACACACAGCAAGGATGGAGTGAAAAAGTGCGGTTCTCAAAGACACAGAGAGCAGGCAATGGCATAAACATAATGTCTAGGCCGTGCCGAGTTCAACGAGATATCCCGCTTGACCGTAGCTCGCTCGGTCTGAGCGCAGCGACCATTAGAAAAGTAGGCCCAAAATGAAGCCTGCCCCACAACGTCATTTGCTTTTGGGTGACAGTGAGAGAACCGTTAGGGTGAGAAGCACAATTCGACCTCAGGTACGTTCCTAAGGTCCTTCCGATCCGTGCAAGCCTAACCTTGACCGTGTGGCATTAACCCTTAATAGTTAAAAGAAGGTGTTTACTTCAAATAGTTTGCATTGACTTCTCTCCCCATAGGAATACATTGCCTGAACCCCTAAATTCAACCTGAAGTCTATATGGGTTATGAATGCCGTATGAACCTGTCTTTGATGACAGTCCATCAGGCCAGTATGAGGTCTACCTGTGTTGATTCTAGGCTTCCTGGACCAACCGGAAGTGGTTAAAATCACCCTAAAAGTGTTTTTCCATTACCTGCCTGCAGTTTGATAGACATAGTGCATTCAAACCTGTGTAAATCAGTCAATCCTTAACGTAAGGACTTAAAACTCAGGATTCTGTAAAAGCATAGCCCAGTGAGGATATGTGTTGACTTATAGCTTCCTGTGACAACCGGAAGTGCCTTAATTGGTGTCTCAGGGGCTGTTTCGAGGGGTTAAAAAAGTCAGATCTGTCCAAAACTTCATATGTGTGATTAGGCAACCCCCATGAACTGTAAATCAGTCATTTTTCCCATAAAATTTCAAAGGAAAACTAAATCACACAGACACACAACTTGGAAGGAGGGACGTATTGGGGTTGTAGAGACAGACAGTGCCTCCAATAGTTAGCTTTGTTCGAGCTAAAAGAACCGTCAGACCTAGAGTTCCGAAACTTTAGAAACCTGTTCTAGACCTCGGGTCGATAGTGCGTGGTGAGTTAGGTGGCTCTAGAAGGTTCTCGGACCGAGAAATAGCCTCGTACATTTGCAATGACTTCAATTCATTTTGACCATTACAAAAATGGCGACATTTAGAAAAGTCTCAGAGACACAAGACTAGGTGCATTGAAACCGGCTCGGGCCATAGAGACGGACCCCAACGTTTCGGTCCGATAGCTCATTCAAGGACCCCATAGCAAGGCATTGAAAAAATTGGATTTTCAGCACCAATTAGGGTTTTACTCGGGCACCGAAGGACCTATTGAGCCGAAACTCGGGATTCGGGGTCGCCTCACATAGGCCTTCACATAATGTCTGACCTGGACCCGCAGCTAGAACGTAACTATGTGTTTTACGTTTTTATTATGTTTTAAACTAATGGCGCTGTGAATTATGGGCCTGCTCTGACATATGTGATAGTTGGCTTCTAAATGAGTTGGAAAAAGTGGGTTTGGTGTCAATTGGTATCAGTTTGGTGTCAGAATGACATCTAATTGACTGGTGGACACTGACTTGCTAGTTGACTTTTGTACATTAGCAATATGTTTAAACGGAGAGGGACCATCACCAAAATGGCATTCTGAAATCAACACAAAAAATGGCATCACCATAGTCTCCAGGCTGTGCAGAGTTCAACGAGACGCCCGCTTGACCGTAGCTCGCTCTGAGTGCAGCGACCTTGAAAAAAAAAGAAGGCGCAAAAGGAAGGCTGGCCCTCAATGTCATTTGCTTTTGGGTGACAGTGAGAGAACCGTTAGGGTGAGAAGCACAATTCGACCTCAGGTACGTTCCTGAGGTCCTCCCGATCCGTGCAAGCCTAACCTTGACCGTGTGGCATTAACCCTTAACAGTTAAAATAAGGTGTTTACTTCAAACAGTTTGCATTGACTTCTCTCCCCATAGGAATACATTGCCTGCACCTCTAAATTCAACCTGAGGCCTATGTGGGTTATGAATGCCTTATGAACCTGTCTTCTATGACAGTCCATCAGCTCACTATGAGGTCTACCTGTGCCGATTCTAAGCTTCCTGAAGCAACCGGAAGTGGTTAAATTGACCCAAAAGGTGTTTTGATGTACATAACCTTCAAAGGTGAAAATGACTACATTCAACCCTGTGTAGATCGTAGATCAGTCAATTCTTAACTTAAAGACTTAAAACTCAGGATTCTGTAAGTTTCTATGTCAATCAAGACATGGGTTTACTTATAGCTTCCTGTGCCAACCGGAAGTGTCTTTAATGATGTCACAGTGGCAGTTTCCAAGGGTTAAAAAGGTCAGATCTTTTCAAAACTTCATATGTGTGACTAGGTAACCCTCATGAACTGTAAATCAGTCATTTCTCCCAACAGATGTCAAAGAAAAGCTCTCACACGCACACACAGCAAGGCTGGAGTGAAAAGTGCAGTTCTCAAAGACACAGAGAGCAGGCAATGGCATAAACATAATCTCTAGGCCGTGCCGAGTTCAACGAGATATCCCGCTTGACCGTAGCTCGCTCGGTCTGAGCGCAGCGACCATTAGAAAAGTAGGCCCAAAATGAAGCCTGCCCCACAACGTCATTTGCTTTTGGGTGACAGTGAGAGAACCGTTAGGGTGAGAAGCACAATTCGACCTCAGGTACGTTCCTAAGGTCCTTCCGATCCGTGCAAGCCTAACCTTGACCGTGTGGCATTAACCCTTAATAGTTAAAAGAAGGTGTTTACTTCAAATAGTTTGCATTGACTTCTCTCCCCATAGGAATACATTGCCTGAACCCCTAAATTCAACCTGAAGTCTATATGGGTTATGAATGCCGTATGAACCTGTCTTTGATGACAGTCCATCAGGCCAGTATGAGGTCTACCTGTGTTGATTCTAAGCTTCCTGGACCAACCGGAAGTGGTTAAAATCACCCTAAAAGTGTTTTTCCATTACCTGCCTGCAGTTTGATAGACATAGTGCATTCAACCCTGTGTAAATCAGTCAATTCTTAACGTAAGGACTTAAAACTCAGGATTCTGTAAAAGCATAGCCCAGTGAGGATATGTGTTGACTTATAGCTTCCTGTGACAACCGGAAGTGCCTTAATTGGTGTCTCAGGGGCTGTTTCGAGGGGTTAAAAAAGTCAGATCTGTCCAAAACTTCATATGTGTGATTAGGCAACCCCCATGAACTGTAAATCAGTCATTTTTCCCATAAAATTTCAAAGGAAAACTAAATCACACAGACACACAACTTGGAAGGAGGGACGTATTGGGGTTTGTAGAGACAGACAGTGCCTCCAATAGTTAGCTTTGTTCGAGCTAAAAAGAACCGTCAGACCTAGAGTTCCGAAACTTTAGAATCCTGTTCTAGACCTCAGGTCGATAGTGCGTGGTGAGTTACGTGGCTCTAGACGGTTCTCGGACCGAGAAACAGCTTCGTACATTTGCAATGACTTCAATTCATTTTGACCATTACGAAAATGGCGACATTTAGAAATGTCTCAGAGACACAAGACTAGGTGCATTGCGACCGTCTCGGCCCATATAGACAGACCCCAACGTTTCTGTCCGATAGCTCATTCAAGGACCCCGTAGCAAGTCATGGAAAAAGTGGATTTTCAGCACCAATTAGGGTTTTGCTCGGACACCAAATGACCGATCGAGCCGAAACTTAGGATTCGGGGTCGCCTCAGCTAGGCCTACACGTAACATAAGAAATGGACCCGCAGCTAGAACGTAACTACATGTTTTATGTTTTTTTATGGTTTGAACCAAAGGCGTTGTGAATTTTGGGCCAGCTCTGAAGTGTGTGATAGTTGGCTACTAAACAGGTTGGAAAAAGTGGGTTTAGTGTCAATTTGTATCAGTTTGGTGTCAGAATGACATCTAATTGACTGGTGGACACTGACTTGCTAGTTGACTTTTGTACATTAGCAATATGTTTAAACGGTGAGGTACCATCACCAAAAGTGACATTCTGAAATCAACCCTAACGAGCCATTGAGATGAACCAGAATCACTGCCCAGCCATGCCGAGTTCATCGGGCCAGTCAATTTCACATTCCTGCAGGATTTTTATAGCATGACAAATTCGTGATGGTACCTGCCCATTGAACCATATTGCAAATGCACAGTGACTTTGCAAAAGTGAGAAAACATAAACAAATGGACATGATGAAATCAACACAACGAGTGATGGAAATGTACAACTATCACTGCTCGGCCATCCTGTGTTCATCAGACCAGTCAATTTTGCATTTTTGAGCATGTCAAATTTCATATGGTAAATGCACATTGAAACATATTGCAAATGCACGTGCACTTACAATATGATTCTATAGTGAAAAAAAATCACCTAACGGAGATAATGAAATCAACACAACGAGTGATGGAAATGTACAACTATCACTGCCCGGCCATCCAGTGTTCCCATAGCGAGCATTAATATCAGAATGACCGGTAAATGCATTTACAACCATATTTTTATTTTTGGGTTACCAGTTGCACAACAATGCACGTGCATTTGCAATATGATTCTATAGTGAAAAAACATCACCTAATGGACATGATGAAATCAACACAACGAGTGATGGAAATGTACAACTATCACTGCTCGGCCATCCTGTGTCCATCAGACCAGTCAATTTTGCATTTTTGAGCATGTCAAATTTCATATGGTAAATGCACATTGAAACATATTGCAAATGCACGTGCACTTGCAATATGATTCTATAGTGAAAAAACATCACCTAACGGAGATGATGAAATCAACACAACGAGTGATGGAAATGTACAACTATCACTGCTCAGCCATCCTGTGTTCATCAGACCAGTCAATTTTGCATTTTTGAGCATGTCAAATTTCATATGGTAAATGCACATTGAAACATATTGCAAATGCACGTGCACTTACAATATGATTCTATAGTGAAAAAATATCACCTAATGTTCACGATGAAATCAACACAACGAGTGATGGAAAGGAACAACTATCACTGCCCGGCCATCCTGTGTTCCCATAGCGGGCATTAATATCAGAATGACCGGTAAATGCATTCACAACCATATTTTCATTTTTGGGTTACCAGGTGCCTATTTTCAATCACCAGTTGCACAACAATGCGTATCCATCAGAATATTTTAAACAGTCCATAAAGCACTCAGGACGGACTCCATAGATAGAGGGCCGTAGTAGGGTACTCCCATAGCGGGCATGGATAATAGGAGTCCCGGTAAATGCATTTACAACCATATTTTAATTTTTGGGTTACCAGTTGCACAACAATGCACGTGCATTTGCAATATGATTCTATAGTGAAAAACATCACCTAATGGACATGATGAAATCAACACAACAAGTGATGGAAATGTACAACTATCACTGCTCGGCCATCCTGTGTTCATCAGACCAGTCAATTTCACATTCCTGCAGGATTTTTATAGCATGACAAATTCGTGATGGTACCTGCCCATTGAACCATATTGCAAATGCACAGTGACTTTGCAAAAGTGAGAAAACATAAACAAATGGACATGATGAAATCAACACAACGAGTGATGGAAATGTACAACTATCACTGCTCGGCCATCCTGTGTTCATCAGACCAGTCAATTTTGCATTTTTGAGCATGTCAAATTTCATATGGTAAATGCACATTGAAACATATTGCAAATGCACGTGCACTTACATACCTTAAGGGAAGAATTCGGCAGTACCTGTATGGTTAGTGAGAAAGTCCATATTGCAAATGTACGGTCCCTTACTAGACGTCCGAAATCGTTTGTAAAATTCGCGGACGGCGTCGGGCCGAGCGGCAGGGCCGGACCTACCAGGAAGTCATCAAATGAACGTTGTCGGACATTCGGTTTCCGTTTACAAAAATAATAAGATTTATGTCATTTTTCCCATGTCCCGAAATTCCCACAAGAGGCATAAGCAATCATATGGCTATTGCTACAAAACATCACGATTCACGACGGGGCCTTATCTCGAAAACTGAAAATATTTAGAAGCCGAAACTCAATGAGCGTAGGGGCGGCATAATGGGCAGTTGGCCCCGAACAAGATGGCGTCTAGGCCTCAACGGTTTTTGAGTTATGGCCATTTATCTGGGATTAAAGGTCCAAAATGAAAATAGAGAAATTCTTTTTCCACTTCACGTCAAAGTCAAGGAGCCTCCGGTGTCAATAAAAAAAAACCAGCCATTTATCTATCGTCATTTAAGAGAAATCAACACAACGACACCTTGGTGATGTTCACGGATAGGTGTTTTTTTTTTCAACGGTTACAGATCCAGTTGCAGGTTGTTCTTACGAATCTTTTTAAAGTGTGCTGCGGAGCTCTGCGAGATTTCTGTGATTTTCTATGATTTTCTGAAATAACACACACTCACTAAACCCTCCGTAAATAACTCAGTTCTTAACGTAAAGACTTAAAACTCGGGATTCTGTAAAGGCATACCCCAATCATGATATGAGTTTATTTATAGCTTCCTGTGCCAACCGGAAGTGCCTTTAATGGTGTCACAGTGGCAGTTTCCATGGGTTAAAAAATCAGATCTTTTCAAAACTTCATATGTGTGACTAGGTAACCCTCGTGAACTGTAAATCAGTCATTTCTCCCAGCAGATGTCAAAGAAAAGCTCTCACACGCACACACAGCAAGGATGGAGTGAAAAAGTGTGGTTCTTAAAGACACAGAGAGCAGGCAATGGCATAAACATAATGTCTAGGCCGTGCCGAGTTCAACGAGATATCCCGCTTGACCGTAGCTCATCTCGGTCTGAGCGCAGCGACCATTAGAAAAGTAGGCCCAAAATGAAGCCTGCCCCACAACGTCATTTGCTTTTGGGTGACAGTGAGAGAACCGTTAGGGTGAGAAGCACAATTCGACCTCAGGTATGTTCCTAAGGTCCTTCCGATCCGTGCAAGCCTAACGTTGACAGTGTGGCATTAACCCTTAATAGTTAAAAGATGGTGTTTACTTCAAAAAGTTTGCATTGATTTCTCTCCCCATAGGAATACATTGCCTTTACCCCTAAATTCAACCTGAAGTCTATATGGGTTATGAATGCCGTATGAACCTGTCTTTGGTAACAGTCCATCAGGCCAGTATGAGGTCTACCTGTGTTGATTCTAAGCTTCCTGGACCAACCGGAAGTGGTTAAAATCACCCTAAAAGTGTTTTTCCATTACCTGCCTGCAGTTTGATAGACATAGTGCATTCAACCCTGTGTAAATCAGTCAATTCTTAACGTAAGGACTTAAAACTCAGGATTCTGTAAAAGCATAGCCCAGTGAGGATATGTGTTGATTATAGCTTCCTGTGACAACCGGAAGTGCCTTAATTGGTGTCTCAGGGGCTGTTTCGAGGGGTTAAAAAGTCAGATCTGTCCAAAACTTCATATGTGTGATTAGGCAACCCCATGAACTGTAAATCAGTCATTTTTCCCATAAAATTTCAAAGGAAAACTAAATCACACAGACACACAACTTGGAAGGAGGGACGTATTGGGGGTTGTAGAGACAGACAGTGCCTCCAATAGTTAGCTTTGTTCGAGCTAAAAAGAACCGTCAGACCTAGAGTTCCGAAACTTTAGAAACCTGTTCTAGACCTCGGGTCGATAGTGCGTGGTGAGTTAGGTGGCTCTAGAAGGTTCTCGGACCGAGAAATAGCCTCGTACATTTGCAATGATTTCAATTCATTTTGACCATTACGAAAATGGCGACATTTAGAAAAGTCTCAGAGACACAAGACTAGGTGCATTGGAACCGGCTCGGCCCATAGAGACGGACCCCAACGTTTGGTCCGATAGCTCATTCAAGGACCCCATAGCAAGGCATGGAAAAAAGTGGATTTTCAGCACCAATTAGGGTTTTACTCGGGCACCGGGACCTATCGAGCCGAAACTCGGGATTCGGGGTATCCTCACATAGGCCTTCACATAATGTCTGACCTGGACCCGCAGCTAGAACGTAACTATGTGTTTTACGTTTTATTATGTTTTAAACTAAAGGCGCTGTGAATTATGGGCCTGCTCTGACATATATGATAGTTGGCTTCTAAATGAGTTGGAAAAAGTGGGTTGGTGTCAATTGGTATCAGTTTGGTGTCAGAATGACATCTAATTGACTGGTGGACACTGACTTGCTAGTTGACTTTTGTACATTAGCAATATGTTTAAACGGAGAGGGACCATCACCAAAATGGCATTCTGAAATCAACACAAAAAATGGCATCACCATAGTCTCCAGGCTGTGCAGAGTTCAACGAGACGCCCATTCGCTTGACCGTAGCTCGCTTTGAGTGCAGCGACCTTGAAAAAAGAAGGCGCAAAAGGAAGCCTGGCCCTCAATGTCATTTGCTTTTGGGTGACAGTGAGAGAACCGTTAGGGTGAGAAGCACAATTCGACCTCAGGTACGTTCCTAAGGTCCTTCCGATCCGTGCAAGCCTAACCTTGACCGTGTGGCATTAACCCTTAATAGTTAAAAGAAGGTGTTTACTTCAAAGAGTTTGCATTGACTTCTCTCCCCATAGGAATACATTGCCTTTACCCCTAAATTCAACCTGAAGTCTATATGGGTTATGATTTAAGAGAAATGATGCCGTATGAACCTGTCTTTGGTAACAGTCCATCAGGCCAGTATGAGGTCTACCTGTGTTGATTCTAAGCTTCCTGGACCAACCGGAAGTGGTTAAAATCACCCTAAAAGTGTTTTTCCATTACCTGCCTGCAGTTTGATAGACATAGTGCATTCAACCCTGTGTAAATCAGTCAATTCTTAACGTAAGGACTTAAAACTCAGGATTCTGTAAAAGCATAGCCCAATGAGGATATATGTTTACTTATAGCTTCCTGTGACAACCGGAAGTGCCTTTAATTGGTGTCACAGGGGCAGTTTCAAGGGTTAAAAAGTCAGATCTTTTCAAAACTTCATATGTGTGACTAGGTAACCCTCATGAACTGTAAATCAGTCATTTCTCCCAACAGATGTCAAAGAAAAGCTCTCACACGCACACACAGCAAGGATGGAGTGAAAAAGTGTGGTTCTCAAAGACACAGAGAGCAGGCAATGGCATAAACATAATGTCTAGGCCGTGCCGAGTTCAACGAGATATCCCGCTTGACCGTAGCTCGCTCGGTCTGAGCGCAGCGACCATTAGAAAAGTAGGCCCAAAATGAAGCCTGCCCCACAACGTCATTTGCTTTTGGGTGACAGTGAGAGAACCGTTAGGGTGAGAAGCACAATTCGACCTCAGGTATGTTCCTAAGGTCCTTCCGATCCGTGCAAGCCTAACGTTGACCGTGTGGCATTAACCCTTAATAGTTAAAAGAAGGTGTTTACTTCAAATAGTTTGCATTGACTTCTCTCCCCATAGGAATACATTGCCTGCACCCCTAAATTCAACCTGAAGTCTATATGGGTTATGAATGCCGTATGAACCTGTCTTTGATAACAGTCCATCAGGCCAGTATGAGGTCTACCTGTGTTGATTCTAGGCTTCCTGGACCAACCGGAAGTGGTTAAAATCACCCTAAAAGTGTTTTTCCATTACCTGCCTGCAGTTTGATAGACATAGTGCATTCAACCCTGTGTAAATCAGTCAATTCTTAACGTAAGGACTTAAAACACAGGATTCTGTAAAAGCATAGCCCAGTGAGGATATGTGTTGACTTATAGCTTCCTGTGCCAACCGGAAGTGCCTTAATTGGTGTCTCAGGGGCTGTTTCGAGGGGTTAAAAAGTCAGATCTGTCCAAAACTTCATATGTGTGATTAGGCAACCCCCATGAACTGTAAATCAGTCATTTTTCCCATAAAATTTCAAAGGAAAACTAAATCACACAGACACACAACTTGGAAGGAGGGACGTATTGGGGTTGTAGAGACAGACAGTGCCTCCAATAGTTAGCTTTGTTCGAGCTAAAAAGAACCGTCAGACCTAGAGTTCCGAAACTTTAGAAACCTGTTCTAGACCTCGGGTCGATAGTGCGTGGTGAGTTAGGTGGCTCTAGAAGGTTCTCGGACCGAGAAATAGCCTCGTACATTTGCAATGATTTCAATTCATTTTGACCATTACGAAAATGGCGACATTTAGAAAAGTCTCAGAGACACAAGACTAGGTGCATTGGAACCGGCTCGGCCCATAGAGACGGACCCCAACGTTTCGGTCCGATAGCTCATTCAAGGACCCCATAGCAAGGCATGGAAAAAAGTGGATTTTCAGCACCAATTAGGGTTTTACTCGGGCACCGAAGGACCTATCGAGCCGAAACTCGGGATTCGGGGTCGCCTCACATAGGCCTTCACATAATGTCTGACCTGGACCCGCAGCTAGAACGTAACTATGTGTTTTACGTTTTTATTATGTTTTAAACTAAAGGCGCTGTGAATTATGGGCCTGCTCTGACATATATGATAGTTGGCTTCTAAATGAGTTGGAAAAAGTGGGTTTGGTGTCAATTGGTATCAGTTTGGTGTCAAAATGACATCTAATTGACTGATGGACACTGACTTGCTAGTTGACTTTTGTACATTAGCAATATGTTTAAACGGAGAGGGACCATCACCAAAAGTGACATTCTGAAATCAACCCTAACGAGCCATGGAGATGAACCAGAATCACTGCCCAGCTATCCCGAGTTCAT
This sequence comes from Oncorhynchus keta, assembly GCF_023373465.1. NCBI lineage: Eukaryota > Metazoa > Chordata > Actinopteri > Salmoniformes > Salmonidae > Oncorhynchus > Oncorhynchus keta. The sequence goes on along the minus strand of NC_068440.1, from coordinate 24,640,509 downwards.
CGGGCCAGTCAATTTCACATTCCTGCAGGATTTTTATAGCATGACAAATTCGTGATGGTACCTGCCCATTGAACCATATTGCAAATGCACAGTGACTTTGCAAAAGTGAGAAAACATAAACAAATGGACATGATGAAATCAACACAACGAGTGATGGAAATGTACAACTATCACTGCTCAGCCATCCTGTGTTCATCAGACCAGTCAATTTTGCATTTTTGAGCATGTCAAATTTCATATGGTAAATGCACATTGAAACATATTGCAAATGCGCGCGCACTTGCAATATGATTCTATAGTGTAAAAACATCACCTAATGGACATGATGAAATCAACACAACGAGTGATGGAAATGTACAACTATCACTGCTCGGCCATCCTGTGTCCATCAGACCAGTCAATTTTGCATTTTTGAGCATGTCAAATTTCATATGGTAAATGCACATTGAAACATATTGCAAATGCGCGCGCACTTGCAATATGATTCTATAGTGAAAAAACATCACCTAATGGACATGATGAAATCAACACAACGAGTGATGGAAATGTACAACTATCACTGCTCGGCCATCCTGTGTCCATCAGACCAGTCAATTTTGCATTTTTGAGCATGTCAAATTTCATATGGTAAATGCACATTGAAACATATTGCAAATGCGCGCGCACTTGCAATATGATTCTATAGTGTAAAAACATCACCTAATGGACATGATGAAATCAACACAACGAGTGATGGAAATGTACAACTATCACTGCCCGGCCATCCTGTGTTCCCATAGCGAGCATTAATATCAGAATGACCGGTAAATGCATTTACAACCATATTTTTATTTTTGGGTTACCAGTTGCACAACAATGCACGTGCATTTGCAATATGATTCTATAGTGAAAAAACATCACCTAATGGACATGATGAAATCAACACAACGAGTGATGGAAATGTACAACTATCACTGCTCGGCCATCCTGTGTCCATCAGACCAGTCAATTTTGCATTTTTGAGCATGTCAAATTTCATATGGTAAATGCACATTGAAACATATTGCAAATGCGCGCGCACTTGCAATATGATTCTATAGTGTAAAAACATCACCTAATGGACATGATGAAATCAACACAACGAGTGATGGAAATGTACAACTATCACTGCCCGGCCATCCTGTGTTCCCATAGCGAGCATTAATATCAGAATGACCGGTAAATGCATTTACAACCATATTTTATTTTTGGGTTACCAGTTGCACAACAATGCACGTGCATTTGCAATATGATTCTATAGTGAAAAAACATCACCTAATGGACATGATGAAATCAACACAACGAGTGATGGAAATGTACAACTATCACTGCTCGGCCATCCTGTGTCCATCAGACCAGTCAATTTTGCATTTTTGAGCATGTCAAATTTCATATGGTAAATGCACATTGAAACATATTGCAAATGCGCGCACTTGCAATATGATTCTATAGTGTAAAAACATCACCTAATGGACATGATGAAATCAACACAACGAGTGATGGAAATGTACAACTATCACTGCTCGGCCATCCTGTGTTCCCATAGCGGGCATTAATATCAGAATGACCGGTAAATGCATTCACAACCATATTTTCATTTTTGGGTTACCAGGTGCCTATTTTCAATCACCAGTTGCACAACATGCGTATCCATCAGAATATTTTAAACAGTCCATAAAATGCACTATCAGGACTGCCCCCATCAATTTTGCATTTTTGAGATGTCAAATTTCATATGGTAAATGCCGTAGTAGGGTAAAAACATCCCATGGACGGGCATGGATAATAGGATCCTGTCCCATAGCGTAAATGCATTTACAACCATATTTTAATTTTTGGGTTACCAGTTGCACAACAATGCACGTGCATTTGCAATATGATTCTATAGTGAAAAAACATCACCTAATGGACATGATGAAATCAACACAACAAGTGATGGAAATGTACAACTATCACTGCTCGGCCATCCTGTGTTCATCAGACCAGTCAATTTCACATTCCTGCAGGATTTTTATAGCATGACAAATTCGTGATGGTACCTGCCCATTGAACCATATTGCAAATGCACAGTGACTTTGCAAAAGTGAGAAAACATAAACAAATGGACATGATGAAATCAACACAACAGGTGATGGAAATGTACAACTATCACTGCTCAGCCATCCTGTGTTCATCAGACCAGTCAATTTTGCATTTTTGAGCATGTCAAATTTCATATGGTAAATGCACATTGAAACATATTGCAAATGCGCGTGCACTTGCAATATGATTCTATAGTGAAAAACATCACCTAATGGACATGATGAAATCAACACAACGAGTGATGGAAATGTACAACTATCACTGCTCGGCCATCCTGTGTCCATCAGACCAGTCAATTTTGCATTTTTGAGCATGTCAAATTTCATATGGTAAATGCACATTGAAACATATTGCAAATGCGCGCACTTGCAATATGATTCTATAGTGTAAAAACATCACCTAATGGACATGATGAAATCAACACAACGAGTGATGGAAATGTACAACTATCACTGCCCGGCCATCCTGTGTTCCCATAGCGAGCATTAATATCAGAATGACCGGTAAATGCATTTACAACCATATTTTTATTTTTGGGTTACCAGTTGCACAACAATGCAAATGCGTGCATTTGCAATATGATTCTATAGTGTAAAAACATCACCTAATGGACATGATGAAATCAACACAACGAGTGATGGAAATGTACAACTATCACTGCTCGGCCATCCTGTGTTCATCAGACCAGTCAATTTTGCATTTTTGAGCAAGGTCAAATTTCATATGGTAAATGCACATTGAAACATATTGCAAATGCACGTGCACTTGCAATATGATTATATAGTGAAAAACATCACAAAATGGACATGATGAAGTCAACACAACAGTGATGGAAAGGAACAACTATCACTGCCCGGCCATCCTGTGTTCATCAGGCCAGTCAATTTTGCATTTCTGCAGGATTTTTGAGCATTCAAATTTCTTGACGTCATTTGGAATTGGACAAAAAACCTTATGCACAATTTAAAAAAACATATATAAAAAAACTATGATAATAAAATTGGACAAAAGTATATTCATACAGTTCTTACACATGTGTAATTGACAAAAAAATTGAAAGAATTTCAAAAAACGGTCCAGAAAGCACTTTTTATGGGTGTGTGAAGTTTTTACAAAATTTTGACATTTTTGACTTTTGACTTTGACTTCCTATGAAATCATATTGGAATTGGACAAAACATATTCCTTATGCGCATGTAAAAAATAAAAAAATTATGATAATAAAATTGGACAAAAGTATATTCATACAGTTCTTACACATGTGTAATTGACAAAAATCGAAAGAATTTCGAAAAACGGTCCAGAAAGCACTTTTTATGGGTGTGTGAAGTTTTTACAAAATTTTGACATTTTTGACTTTTGACTTTTGACTTCCTATGAAATCATATTGGAATTGGACAAAACATATTCCTTATGCGCATATAAAAAAATTAAAAAAATTATGATAATAAAATTGGACAAAAGTATATTCATACAGTTCTTACACATGTGTAATTGACAAAAAAAAATCGAAAGAATTTCGAAAAACGGTCCAGAAAGCACTTTTTAAGGGGTGATAAGTTTTTGAAAAAAAGTTCATTTTTTCAAAATTTTACTTTTGGACATTAATTTGGGTTACATATCCAATATGAAAAACCCCGGTGGAGCGCATTTGCCCCCTGTTGAATTTTTAAAGTGTTACAACTGGCAATTACCATATGGCATTTGCAATACACTTTGGATGAATCAACGCCGAATTGGGTGGTATTGGCCAATGTGTATATGGTTTGTCCGATGCCAATGACATGCCATTCATTTTTGTCCAATACAGGGGGGTATTCCCTTACAATATGATTCTATAGTGAAAAACATCACCTAATGGACATGATGAAATCAACACAACGAGTGATGGAAATGTACAACTATCACTGCCCGGCCATCCTGTGTTCCCATAGCGAGCATTAATATCAGAATGACCGGTAAATGCATTTACAACCATATTTTTATTTTTGGGTTACCAGTTGCACAACAATGCACGTGCATTTGCAATATGATTCTATAGTGAAAAAACATCACCTAATGGACATGATGAAATCAACACAACGAGTGATGGAAATGTACAACTATCACTGCTCAGCCATCCTGTGTTCATCAGACCAGTCAATTTTGCATTTTTGAGCATGTCAAATTTCATATGGTAAATGCACATTGAAACATATTGCAAATGCACGTGCACTTACAATATGATTCTATAGTGAAAAAACATCACCTAATGGACATGATGAAATCAACACAACGAGTGATGGAAATGTACAACTATCACTGCTCAGCCATCCTGTGTTCATCAGACCAGTCAATTTTGCATTTTTGAGCATGTCAAATTTCATATGGTAAATGCACATTGAAACATATTGCAAATGCACGTGCACTTACAATATGATTCTATAGTGAAAAAACATCACGTAATGGACATGATGAAATCAACACAACGAGTGATGGAAATGTACAACTATCACTGCCCGGCCATCCTGTGTTCCCATAGCGAGCATTAATATCAGAATGACCGGTAAATGCATTTACAACCATATTTTTATTTTTGGGTTACCAGTTGCACAACAATGCACGTGCATTTGCAATATGATTCTATAGTGAAAAACATCACCTAATGGACATGATGAAATCAACACAACGAGTGATGGAAATGTACAACTATCACTGCTCGGCCATCCTGTGTCCATCAGACCAGTCAATTTTGCATTTTTGAGCATGTCAAATTTCATATGGTAAATGCACATTGAAACATATTGCAAATGCGCGTGCACTTGCAATATGATTCTATAGTGTAAAAACATCACCTAATGGACATGATGAAATCAACACAACGAGTGATGGAAATGTACAACTATCACTGCCCGGCCATCCTGTGTTCCCATAGCGAGCATTAATATCAGAATGACCGGTAAATGCATTTACAAGCATATTTTTTGGGGGGTTACCAGGTGACTATTTTCAATCACCAGTTGCACAACATGCGTATTGATCAGAATATTTTAAACAGTCCATAAAGCACTCAGTACGGACTCAATAGATAGATGGCCGTGTAGGGTATCCCATAGCGGGCATGGACAATCGACCAGTAAATGCATTTACAACCATATTTTTATTTTGGGTTACCAGTTGCACAACAATGCACGTGCATTTGCAATATGATTCTATAGTGAAAAAACATCACCTAATGGACATGATGAAATCAACACAACGAGTGATGGAAATGTACAACTATCACTGCTCGGCCATCCTGTGTCCATCAGACCAGTCAATTTTGCATTTTTGAGCATGTCAAATTTCATATGGTAAATGCACATTGAAACATATTGCAAATGCGCGTGCACTTGCAATATGATTCTATAGTGTAAAAACATCACCTAATGGACATGATGAAATCAACACAACGAGTGATGGAAATGTACAACTATCACTGCCCGGCCATCCTGTGTTCCCATAGCGAGCATTAATATCAGAATGACCGGTAAATGCATTTACAAGCATATTTTGAGGGGTTACCAGGTGCCTATTTTCAATCACCAGTTGCACAACATGCGTATCCATCAGAATATTTTAAACAGTCCATAAAGCACTCAGGATGGACTCCATAGATAGAGGGCCTTGCAATATGATTCTAGGGTAAAAACATCACCTAATGGACATGATGAAATCAACACAACATGGACAATCACTGCCCGGTGTTCCCATAGTCCAGAATGACCGGTAAATGCATTTACAACCATATTTTTATTTTTTGGGTTACCAGTTGCACAACAATGCACGTGCATTTGCAATATGATTCTATAGTGAAAAAACATCACCTAATGGACATGATGAAATCAACACAACGAGTGATGGAAATGTACAACTATCACTGCTCGGCCATCCTGTGTCCATCAGACCAGTCAATTTTGCATTTTTGAGCATGTCAAATTTCATATGGTAAATGCACATTGAAACATATTGCAAATGCGCGTGCACTTGCAATATGATTCTATAGTGTAAAAACATCACCTAATGGACATGATGAAATCAACACAACGAGTGATGGAAATGTACAACTATCACTGCCCGGCCATCCTGTGTTCCCATAGCGAGCATTAATATCAGAATGACCGGTAAATGCATTTACAAGCATATTTTTTGGGGGTTACCAGGTGCCTATTTTCAATCACCAGTTGCACAACATGCGTATCCATCAGAATATTTTAAACAGTCCATAAAGCACTCAGGACGGACTCCATAGATAGAGGGATGTAGGTACAACTATCACTGGCATGGACAATAGGCAGTCCTGGTAAATGCATTTACAACCATATTTTTATTTTTGGGTTACCAGTTGCACAACAATGCACGTGCATTTGCAATATGATTCTATAGTGAAAAACATCACCTAATGGACATGATGAAATCAACACAACGAGTGATGGAAAGGAACAACTATCACTGCCAGGCCATCCTGTGTTCATCAGGCCAGTCAATTTCACATTCCTGCAGGATTTTTATAGCATGACAAATTCGTGATGGTACCTGCCCATTGAACCATATTGCAAATGCACAGTGACTTTGCAAAAGTGAGAAAACATAAACAAATGGACATGATAAAATCAACACAACGAGTAATGGAAAGGTACAACTCTCACTGCTCGGCCATCCTGTGTTCATCAGACCAGTCAATTTTGCATTTTTGAGCAAGGTCAAATTTCATATGGTAAATGCACATTGAAACATATTGCAAATGCATGTGCACTTACAATATGATTCTATAGTGAAACAACATCACCTAACGGAGATGATGAAATCAACACAACGAGTGATGGAAATGTACAACTATCACTGCTCGGCCATCCTGTGTTCATCAGACCAGTCAATTTTGCATTTTTGAGCAAGGTCAAATTTCATATGGTAAATGCACATTGAAACATATTGCAAATGCACGTGCATTTGCAATATGTTTAATATGATTATATGAAATGACATGCTCAAATCATGCACAAATGGACATGATGGCCAGATCAACACAGGATGGGAAAGTGATAGTTGCTCCTGCCCGGCCATCCCGAGTTCATCAGGCCAGTCAATTTTGCATTTCTGCAGGATTTTTGAGCATGTCAAATTTCTTATGTCATTTGGCCCACAAAAAATTCCTTATGCACAATTTAAAAAAATATATAAAAAATATGATAATAAAATTGGACAAAAGTATATTCATACAGTTCTTACACATGTGTAATTGACAAAAAAATCGAAAGAATTTCAAAAACGGTCCAGAAAGCACTTTTTAAGGGTGTGTGAAGTTTTTTACAAAATTTTGACATTTTTGACTTTTGACTTTTGACTTCCTATGAAATCATATTGGAATTGGACAAAACATATTCCTTATGCGCATGTAAAAAAAAAAAAATTATGATAATAAAATTGGACAAAAGTATATTCATACAGTTCTTACACATGTGTAATTGACAAAAAATCGAAAGAATTTCGAAAACGGTCCAGAAAGCACTTTTTATGGGTGTGTGAAGTTTTTACAAAATTTTGACATTTTGACTTTTGACTTTTGACTTCCTATGAAATCATATTGGAATTGGACAAAACATATTCCTTATGCGCATATAAAAAAAATTAAAAAATTATGATAATAAAATTGGACAAAAGTATATTCATACAGTTCTTACACATGTGTAATTGACAAAAAAATCGAAAGAATTTCGAAAACGGTCCAGAAAGCACTTTTTTAAGGGGTGATAAGTTTTTGAAAAAATTTCATTTTTTCAAAATTTTACTTTTGGACATTAACTTGGGTTACATATCCAATATGAAAAACCCGGTGGAGCGCATTTGCCCCCTGTTGAATTTTTAAAGTGTTACAACTGGCAATTGCCATATGGCATTTGCAATACACTTTGCATGAATCAACGCCGAATTGGGTGGTATTGGCCAATGTGTATATGGTTTGTCCGATGCCAATGACTTGCCA
>NC_068440.1:24587527-24632308 GCF_023373465.1 Oncorhynchus keta | reverse complement strand
CCACTGGCTTTCCAGTACCTCTAACAGACCACTGGCTTTCCAGTACCTCTAACAGACTACTGGTTTCCAGTACCTCTAACAGACCACTGGTTTCCAGTACCTCTAACAGACCACTGGTTTCCAGTACCTCTAACAGACCACAGGCTTCCCAGTACCTCCTAACAGACCGCAACTTAGTACCTCTAACAGACCAGTACCTCTAACAGACCTGGCTTTCCAGTACCACTAACAGACCACTGGCTGTACCTCTAACAGACCACTGGTTTCCAGTACCTCTAACAGACCACTGGCTTCCCTTTTCCAGTACCTCTAACAGACCACTGGCTTTCCAGTACCTCTAACAGACCACTGGCTTTCCAGTACCTCTAACAGACCACTGGCTTCCCAGTACCACTAACAGACCACTGGTTTTCCAGTACCTCTAACAGACCACTGGTTTCCAGTACCTCTAACAGACTACTGGTTCCCAGTACCTCTAACAGACCACTGGCTTTCCAGTACCTCTAACAGACCACTGGCTTTCCAGTACCTCTAACAGACCACTGGCTTTCCAGTACCTCTAACAGACTACTGGTTTCCCAGTACCTCTAACAGACCACTGGTTCCAGTACCTCTAACAGACCACTGGTTTCCAGTACCTCTAACAGACCACTGGTTTCCCAGTACCTCTAACAGACCACTGGCTTTCCAGTACCTCTAACAGACCACTGGCTTTCCAGTACCTCTAACAGACCACTGGCTTACCTCTAACAGTACCTCTAACAGACCACTGGCTTCCCAGTACCTCTAACAGACCACTGGTTTCCAGTACCTCTAACAGACCACTGGTTTCCAGTACCTCTAACAGACCACTGGCTTTCCAGTACCTCTAACAGACCACTGGCTTTTTCCAGTACCTCTAACAGACCACTGGTTTCCAGTACCTCTAACAGACCACTGGCTTTCCAGTACCTCTAACAGACCACTGGCTTTCCAGTACCTCTAACAGACCACTGGCTTTCCAGTACCTCTAACAGACCACTGGCTTCCCAGTACCTCTAACAGACCACTGGCTTTCCAGTACCTCTAACAGACCACTGGCTTTCCAGTACCTAACAGACTACTCTAACAGACCACTGGTTTCCAGTACCTCTAACAGACCACTGGCTTCCCAGTACCTCTAACAGACCACTGGCTTTCCAGTACCTCTAACAGACCACTGGTTTCCAGTACCTCTAACAGACCACTGGCTTCCCAGTACCTCTAACAGACCACTGGCTTTCCAGTACCTCTAACAGACCACTGGCTTTCCAGTACCTCTAACAGACCACTGGTTTCCAGTACCTCTAACAGACCACTGGTTTCCAGTACCTCTAACAGACCACTGGTTTAACAGACCAGTACCTCTAACAGACCACTGGCTTCCCAGTACCTCTAACAGACCACTGGCTTTCCAGTACCTCTAACAGACCACTGGCTTTCCAGTACCTCTAACAGACCACTGGCTTTCCAGTACCTCTAACAGACCACTGGTTTCCAGTACCTCTAACAGACCACTGGTTTCCAGTACCTCTAACAGACCACTGGCTTCCCAGTACCTCTAACAGACCACCGGCTTTCCAGTACCTCTAACAGACCACTGGCTTTCCAGTACCTCTAACAGACCACTGGCTTTCCAGTACCTCTAACAGACCACTGGCTTTCCAGTACCTCTAACAGACTACTGGTTTTCCAGTACCTCTAACAGACCACTGGTTTCCAGTACCTCTAACAGACCACTGGTTTCCAGTACCTCTAACAGACCACTGGCTTCCCAGTACCTCTAACAGACCACCGGCTTTCCAGTACCTCTAACAGACCACTGGCTTTCCAGTACCTCTAACAGACCACTGGCTTTCCAGTACCTCTAACAGACCACTGGCTTCCCAGTACCTCTAACAGACTACTGGTTTTCCAGTACCTCTAACAGACCACTGGTTTCCAGTACCTCTAACAGACCACTGGTTTCCAGTACCTCTAACAGACCACTGGCTTCCCAGTACCTCTAACAGACCACCGGCTTTCCAGTACCTCTAACAGACCACTGGCTTTCCAGTACCTCTAACAGACCACTGGCTTTCCAGTACCTCTAACAGACCACTGGCTTTCCAGTACCTCTAACAGACCACTGGCTTTCCAGTACCTCTAACAGACCACTGGCTTTCCAGTACCTCTAACAGACCACTGGCTTTCCAGTACCTCTAACAGACCACTGGTTTCCAGTACCTCTAACAGACCACTGGTTTCCAGTACCTCTAACAGACCACAGGCTTCCCAGCACCTCTAACAGACCACTGGCTTTCCAGTACCTCTAACAGACCACTGGCTTTCCAGTACCTCTAACAGACCACTGGCTTTCCAGTACCTCTAACAGACCACTGGCTCTCCAGTACCTCTAACAGACCACTGGTTTCCAGTACCTCTAACAGACCACTGGCTTCCCAGTACCTCTAACAGACCACCGGCTTTCCAGTACCTCTAACAGACCACTGGCTTTCCAGTACCTCTAACAGACCACTGGCTTTCCAGTACCTCTAACAGACCACTGGCTTCCCAGTACCTCTAACAGACTACTGGTTTTCCAGTACCTCTAACAGACCACCACTAACAGACCACTGGTTTCCAGTACCTCTAACAGACCACTGGCTTCCAGTACCTCTAACAGACCACTGGCTTTCCAGTACCTCTAACAGACCACTGGCTTTCCAGTACCTCTAACAGACCACTGGCTTTCCAGTACCTCTAACAGACCACTGGCTTCCCAGTACCTCTAACAGACCACTGGTTTCCAGTACCTCTAACAGACCACTGGTTTCCAGTACCTCTAACAGACCACTGGTTTCCAGTACCTCTAACAGACCACTGGCTTCCCAGTACCTCTAACAGACCACTGGTTTCCAGTACCTCTAACAGACCACTGGTTTGTACCTTAACAGACCACTGGTTTCCAGTACCTCTAACAGACCACTGGCTTCCCAGTACCTCTAACAGACCACTGGCTTTCCAGTACCTCTAACAGACCACTGGCTTTCCAGTACCTCTAACAGACCACTGGCTTTCCAGTACCACTAACAGACCACTGGCTTTCCAGTACCTTGAACAGACCACTGGTTTCCAGTACCTCTAACAGACTACTGGTTTTCCAGTACCTCTAACAGACCACTGGTTTCCAGTACCTCTAACAGACCACTGGCTTCCCAGTACCTCTAACAGACCACTGGCTTTCCAGTACCTCTAACAGACCACTGGCTTTCCAGTACCTCTAACAGACTACTGGTTTTCCAGTACCTCTAACAGACCACTGGTTTCCAGTACCTCTAACAGACCACTGGCTTTCCCAGTACTGGCTTCCCAGTACCTCTAACAGACCACTGGTTTCAGTACCTCTAACAGACCACTGGCTTTCCAGTACCTCTAACAGACCACTGGTTTCCAGTACCTCTAACAGACCACTGGCTTTCCAGTACCTCTAACAGACCACTGGCTTTCCAGTACCTCTAACAGACCACTGGTTTCCAGTACCTCTAACAGACCACTGGTTTCCAGTACCTCTAACAGACCACTGGCTTTCCAGTACCTCTAACAGACCACTGGCTTCCCAGTACCTCTAACAGACCACTGGCTTTCCAGTACCTCTAACAGACCACTGGCTTTCCGGTACCTCTGACAGAACACTGGCTTTCCAATGCCACTAATAGACCACTGGCTTTCCAGTACCTCTAACAGACCACTGGCTTTCCAGTACCTCAAACAGACCACTGGCTTTCCAGTACCACTATCAGACCACTGGCTTTCCAGTAACTCCAACAGACCTCTGGTTTCCAGTACCTCTAACAGACCACTGGCATTCCAGTACCTCTAACAGACCACTGGCTTTCCAGTACCTCTAACAGACCACTGGCTTTCCAATACCACTAACAGACCACTGGCTTTCCAGTACCTCTAACAGACCACTGGCTTTCCAGTACCTCAAACAGACCACTGGCTTTCCAGTACCTCTAACAGACCTCTGGTTTCCAGTACCTCTAACAGACCACTGGCTTTCCAGTACCTCTAACAGACCACTGGTTTTCCAGTACCTCTAACAGACCACTGGCTTTCCAGTACCTCTAACAGACCACTGGTTTCCAGTACCTCTAACAGACCACTGGCTTTCCAGTACCTCTAACAGACCACTGGCTTTCCAGTACACTGGTTTCTAACAGACCACTGGCTTTCCAGTACCTCTAACAGACCACTGGCTTTCCAGTACCTCTAACAGACCACTGGCTTCCCAGTACCTCTAACAGACCACTGGCTTTCCAGTACCTCTAACAGACCACTGGCTTCCCAGTACCTCTAACAGACCACTGGCTTTCCAGTACCTCTAACAGACCACTGGCTTTCCAGTACCTCTAACAGACCACTGGCTTTCCAGTACCTCTAACAGACCACTGGTTTCCAGTACCTCTAACAGACCACTGGTTTCCAGTACCTCTAACAGACCACAGGCTTCCCAGCACCTCTAACAGACCACTGGCTTTCCAGTACCACTAACATACCACTGGTTTCCAGTACCTCTAACAGACCACTGGCTTTCCAGTACCTCTAACAGACCACTGGCTTTCCAGTACCTCTAACAGACCACTGGCTTTCCAGTACCTCTAACAGACCACTGGCTTTCCAGTACCTCTAACAGACCACTGGCTTTCCAGTACCTCTAACAGACCACTGGCTTTCCAGTACCTCTAACAGACCACTGGCTTTCCAGTACCTCTAACAGACCACTGGCTTTCCAATGCCACTAACAGTCCACTGGCTTTCCAGTACCTCTAACAGACCACTGGCTTTCCAGTACCTCTAACTGACCACTGGCTTTCCAATGCCACTAACAGTCCACTGGCTTTCCAGTACCACTAACAGACCACTGGCTTTCCAGTACCTCTAACAGACCACTCGCTTTCCAGTACCTCTAACAGACCACTGGTTTCCAGTACATCTAACAGACCACTGGTTTCCAGTACCTCTAACAGACCACTGGTTTCCAGTACCTCTAACAGACCACTGGCTTTCCGGTACCTCTGACAGAACACTGGCTTTCCAATGCCACTAATAGACCACTGGCTTTCCAGTACCTCTAACAGACCACTGGCTTTCCAGTACCTCTAACAGACCACTGGCTTTCCAGTACCTCTAACAGACCACTGGCTTTCCAGTACCTCTAACAGACCACTGGCTTTCCAGTACCTCTAACAGACCACTGGCTTTCCAGTACCTCTAACAGACCACTGGTTTCCAGTACCTCTAACAGACCACTGGTTTCCAGTACCTCTAACAGACCACTGGTTTCCAGTACCTCTAACAGACCACTGGCTTTCCGGTACCTCTGACAGACCACTGGCTTTCCAGTACCTCTAACAGACCACTGGCTTTCCAGTACCTCTAACAGACCACTGGTTTCCAGTACCTCTAACAGACCACTGGCTTTCCAGTACCTCTAACAGACCACTGGCTTTCCAGTACCTCTAAAAGACCACTGGCTTCCCAGTACCTCTAACAGACCACTGGTTTCCAGTACCTCTAACAGACCACTGGCTTTCCAGTACCTCTAACAGACCACTGGCTTTCCAGTACCTCTAACAGACCACTGGCTTTCCAGTACCTCTAACAGACCACTGGTTTCCAGTACCTCTAACAGACCACTGGTTTCCAGTACCTCTAACAGACCACTGGTTTCCAGTACCTCTAACAGACCACTGGCTTCCCAGTACCTCTAACAGACCACTGGCTTTCCAGTACCTCTAACAGACCACTGGCTTTCCAGTACCTCTAACAGACCACTGGCTTTCCAGTACCTCTAACAGACCACTGGCTTCCCAGTACCTCTAACAGACCACTGGCTTTCCAGTACCTCTAACAGACCACTGGCTTTCCATTACCTCTAACAGACCACTGGCTTTCCAGTACCTCTAACAGACCACTGGCTTTCCAGTACCTCTAACAGACCACTGGTTTCCAGTAGCTCTAACAGACCACTGGTTTCCAGTACCTCTAAAAGACCACTGGCTTTCCAGTACCACTAACAGACCACTGGTTTCCAGTACCTCTAACAGACCACTGGTTTCCAGTACCTCTAACAGCGCACTGGCTTTCCAGTACCTCTAACAGACCACTGGCTTTCCAGTACCACTAACAGACCACTGGCTTTCCAGTACCTCTAACAGACCACTGGCTTTCCAGTACCTCTAACAGACCACTGGCTTTCCAGTACCACTAACAGACCACTGGCTTTCCAGTACCTCTAACAGACCACTGGCTTTCCAGTACCTCTAACAGACCTCTGGTTTCCAGTACCTCTAACAGACCACTGGCTTTCCAGTACCTCTAACAGACCACTGGCTTTCCAGTACCTCTAACAGACCACTGGCTTTCCAGTACCTCTAACAGACCACTGGCTTTCCAGTACCTCTAACAGACCACCAGTACTAACAGACCACTTTCCAGTACCTCTAACAGACCACTGGCTTCCCAGTACCTCTAACAGACCACTGGCTTTCCAGTACCTCTAACAGACCACTGGCTTTCCAGTACCACTAACAGACCACTGGTTTCCAGTACCTCTAACAGACCACTGGCTTTCCAGTACCTCTAACAGACCACTCGCTTTCCAGTACCTCTAACAGACCACTGGCTTCCCAGTACCTCTAACAGACCACTGGCTTTCCAGTACCTCTAACAGACCACTGGCTTTCCAGTACCACTAACATACCACTGGTTTCCAGTACCTCTAACAGACCACTGGCTTTCCAGTACCTCTAACAGACCACTGGCTTTCCAGTACCTCTAACAGACCACTGGCTTTCCAGTACCTCTAACAGACCACTGGCTTTCCAGTACCTCTAACAGACCACTGGCTTTCCAGTACCTCTAACAGACCACTGGCTTTCCAGTACCTCTAACAGACCACTGGCTTTCCAGTACCTCTAACAGACCACTGGCTTTCCAGTACCTCTAACAGACCACTGGCTTTCCAGTACCTCTAACAGACCACTCGCTTTCCAGTACCTCTAACAGACCACTGGCTTCCCAGTACCTCTAACAGACCACTGGCTTTCCAGTACCTCTAACAGACCACTGGCTTTCCAGTACCACTAACAGACCACTGGTTTCCAGTACCTCTAACAGACCACTGGCTTTCCAGTACCTCTAACAGACCACTCGCTTTCCAGTACCTCTAACAGACCACTGGCTTCCCAGTACCTCTAACAGACCACTGGCTTTCCAGTACCTCTAACAGACCACTGGCTTTCCAGTACCACTAACAGACCACTGGCTTTCCAGTACCTCTAACAGACCACTGGCTTTCCAGTACCTCTAACAGACCACTGGCTTTCCAGTACCTCTAACAGACCACTGGCTTTCCAGTACCTCTAACAGACCACTGGCTTTCCAGTACCACTAACAGACCACTGGTTTCCAGTACCTCTAACAGACCACTGGCTTTCCAGTACCTCTAACAGACCACTGGCTTTCCAGTACCACTAACAGACCACTGGTTTCCAGTACCTCTAACAGACCACTGGCTTCCCAGTACCTCTAACAGACCACTGGTTTCCAGTACCTCTAACAGACCACTGGCTTTCCAGTACCTCTAACAGACCACTGGCTTTCCAGTACCTCTAACAGACCACTGGCTTTCCAGTACCTCTAACAGACCACTGGCTTTCCAGTACCTCTAACAGACCACTGGCTTTCCAGTACCTCTAACAGACCACTGGTTTCCAGTACCTCTAACAGACCACTGGCTTCCCAGTACCTCTAACAGACCACTGGCTTTCCAGTACCTCTAACAGACCACTGGCTTTCCAGTACCTCTAACAGACCACTGGCTTTCCAGTACCTCTAACAGACCACTGGCTTCCCAGTACCTCTAACAGACCACTGGCTTTCCAGTACCTCTAACAGACCACTGGCTTTCCAGTACCTCTAACAGACCACTGGCTTTCCAGTACCTCTAACAGACTACTGGCTTTCCAGTACCTCTAACAGACCACTGGTTTCCAGTACCTCTAACAGACCACTGGTTTCCAGTACCTCTAACAGACCACAGGCTTCCCAGTACCTCTAACAGACCACTGGTTTTCCAGTACCTCTAACAGACCACTGGCTTTCCAGTACCTCTAACAGACCACTGGCTTTCCAGTACCTCTAACAGACCACTGGCTTTCCAGTACCTCTAACAGACCACTGGCTTTCCAGTACCTCTAACAGACCACTGGCTTTCCAGTACCTCTAACAGACCTCTGTTTTCCAGTACCTCTAACAGACCACTGGCTTCCCAGTACCTCTAACAGACCACTGGCTTTCCAGTACCTCTAACAGACCACTGGCTTTCCAGTACCACTAACAGACCACTGGTTTCCAGTACCTCTAACAGACCACTGGCTTTCCAGTACCACTAACAGACCACTGGCTTTCCAGTACCTCTAACAGACCACTGGCTTTCCAGTACCTCTAACAGACCACTGGCTTTCCAGTACCTCTAACAGACCACTGGCTTTCCAGTACCTCTAACAGACCACTGGTTTCCAGTACCTCTAACAGACCACTGGTTTCCAGTACCTCTAACAGACCACTGGCTTTCCAGTACCTCTAACAGACCACTGGCTTTCCAGTACCTCTAACAGACCACTGGCTTCCCAGTACCTCTAACAGACCACTGGTTTCCAGTACCTCTAACAGACCACTGGCTTTCCAGTACCTCTAACAGACCACTGGCTTTCCAGTACCTCTAACAGACCACTGGCTTTCCAGTACCTCTAACAGACCACTGGCTTTCCAGTACCTCTAACAGACCACTGGTTTCCAGTACCTCTAACAGACCACTGGTTTCCAGTACCTCTAACAGACCACTGGCTTCCCAGTACCTCTGATTTCCAGTACCTCTTGGCTTTCCAGTACCTCTAACAGACCACTGGTTTCCAGTACCTCTAACAGACCACTGGCTTCCCAGTACCTCTAACAGACCACTGGCTTTCCAGTACCTCTAACAGACCACTGGCTTTCCAGTACCTCTAACAGACCACTGGCTTTCCAGTACCTCTAACAGACTACTGGTTTTCCAGTACCTCTAACAGACCACTGGTTTCCAGTACCTCTAACAGACCACTGGTTTCCAGTACCTCTAACAGACCACTGGCTTCCCAGTACCTCTAACAGACCACTGGCTTTCCAGTACCTCTAACAGACCACTGGCTTTCCAGTACCTCTAACAGACCACTGGCTTTCCAGTACCTCTAACAGACCACTGGCTTCCCAGTACCTCTAACAGACCACTGGCTTTCCAGTACCTCTAACAGACCACTGGCTTTCCAGTACCTCTAACAGACCACTGGCTTTCCAGTACCTCTAACAGACTACTGGTTTTCCAGTACCTCTAACAGACCACTGGTTTCCAGTACCTCTAACAGACCACTGGTTTCCAGTACCTCTAACAGACCACTGGCTTCCCAGTACCTCTAACAGACCACTGGCTTTCCAGTACCTCTAACAGACCACTGGCTTTCCAGTACCTCTAACAGACCACTGGCTTTCCAGTACCTCTAACAGACCACTGGCTTTCCAGTACCACTAACAGACCACTGGCTTTCCAGTACCTCTAACAGACCCTTTCCAGTACCTCTAACAGACCACTGGCTTCCCAGTACCTCTAACAGACCACTGGCTTTCCAGTACCTCTAACAGACCACTGGCTTTCCAGTACCACTAACAGACCACTGGTTTCCAGTTTAACAGACCACCAGTACCTCTAACAGACCACTGGTTTCCAGTACCTCTAACAGACCACTGGCTTTCCAGTACCTCTAACAGACCACTGGCTTCCCAGTACCTCTAACAGACCACTGGCTTTCCAGTACCTCTAACAGACCACTGGCTTTCCAGTACCTCTAACAGACCACTGGCTTTCCAGTACCTCTAACAGACCACTGTCTTTCCAGTACCTCTAACAGACCACTGGTTTCCAGTACCTCTAACAGACCACTGGCTTTCCAGTACCTCTAACAGACCACTGGCTTTCCAGTACCTCTAACAGACCACTGGCTTTCCAGTAACTAACAGACCACTGGTTTCCAGTACCTCTAACAGACCACTGGCTTTCCAGTACCTCTAACAGACCACTCGCTTTCCAGTACCTCTAACAGACCACTGGCTTCCCAGTACCTCTAACAGACCACTGGCTTTCCAGTACCTCTAACAGACCACTGGCTTTCCAGTACCACTAACATACCACTGGTTTCCAGTACCTCTAACAGACCACTGGCTTTCCAGTACCTCTAACAGACCACTGGCTTTCCAGTACCTCTAACAGACCACTGGCTTTCCAGTACCTCTAACAGACTACTGGTTTTCCAGTACCTCTAACAGACCACTGGCTTTCCAGTACCACTAACAGACCACTGGCTTTCCAGTACCTCTAACAGACCACTGGCTTTCCAGTACCACTAACAGACCACTGGTTTCCAGTACCTCTAACAGACCACTGGCTTTCCAGTACCTCTAACAGACCACTGTCTTTCCAGTACCTCTAACAGACCACTGGCTTCCCAGTACCTCTAACAGACCACTGGCTTTCCAGTACCTCTAACAGACCACTGGCTTTCCAGTACCACTAACAGACCACTGGTTTCCAGTACCTCTAACAGACCACTGGCTTTCCAGTACCTCTAACAGACCACTCGCTTTCCAGTACCTCTAACAGACCACTGGCTTCCCAGTACCTCTAACAGACCACTGGCTTTCCAGTACCTCTAACAGACCACTGGCTTTCCAGTACCACTAACATACCACTGGTTTCCAGTACCTCTAACAGACCACTGGCTTTCCAGTACCACTAACATACCACTGGTTTCCAGTACCTCTAACAGACCACTGGTTTCCAGTACCTCTAACAGACCACTGGTTTCCAGTACCTCTAACAGACCACTGGCTTTCCAGTACCTCTAACAGACCACTGGCTTTCCAGTACCTCTAACAGACCACTGGCTTTCCAGTACCTCTAACAGACCACTGGCTTTCCAGTACCTCTAACAGACCACTGGCTTCCCAGTACCTCTAACAGACCACTGGTTTCCAGTACCTCTAACAGACCACTGGCTTTCCAGTACCTCTAACAGACCACTGGCTTTCCAGTACCTCTAACAGACCACTGGCTTTCCAGTACCTCTAACAGACCACTGGCTTTCCAGTACCTCTAACAGACCACTGGTTTCCAGTACCTCTAACAGACCACTGGTTTCCAGTACCTCTAACAGACCACTGGCTTCCCAGTACCTCTAACAGACCACCGGATTTCCAGTACCTCTAACAGACCACTGGCTTTCCAGTACCTCTAACAGACCACTGGCTTTCCAGTACCTCTAACAGACCACTGGCTTCCCAGTACCTCTAACAGACCACTGGCTTTCCAGTACCTCTAACAGACCACTCGCTTTCCAGTACCTCTAACAGACCACTGGCTTTCCAGTACCTCTAACAGACTACTCGTTTTCCAGTACCTCTAACAGACCACTGGTTTCCAGTACCTCTAACAGACCACTGGTTTCCAGTACCTCTAACAGACCACTGGCTTCCCAGTACCTCTAACAGACCACCGGATTTCCAGTACCTCTAACAGACCACTGGCTTTCCAGTACCTCTAACAGACCACTGGCTTTCCAGTACCTCTAACAGACCACTGGCTTCCCAGTACCTCTAACAGACCACTGGCTTTCCAGTACCTCTAACAGACCACTGGCTTTCCAGTACCTCTAACAGACCACTGGTTTTCCAGTACCTCTAACAGACCACTGGTTTCCAGTACCTCTAACAGACCACTGGTTTCCAGTACCTCTAACAGACCACTGGCTTCCCAGTACCTCTAACAGACCACTGGCTTTCCAGTACCTCTAACAGACCACTGGCTTTCCAGTACCTCTAACAGACCACTGGCTTTCTAACAGACCACTGTCTTTCCAGTACCTCTAACAGACCACTGGCAGTTCTAACAGACCACTGGCTTAACAGACCACTGGCTTTCCAGTACCTCTAACAGACCACTGGCTTTCCAGTACCACTAACAGACCACTGGTTTCCAGTACCTCTAACAGACCACTGGCTTTCCAGTACCTCTAACAGACCACTGGCTTTCCAGTACCTCTAACAGACCACTGGCTTTCCAGTACCTCTAACAGACCACTGGCTTTCCAGTACCTCTAACAGACCACTGGCTTTCCAGTACCTCTAACAGACCTGGTTTCCAGTACCTCTAACAGACCACTGGCTTTCCAGTACCTCTAACAGACCACTGGCTTTCCAGTACCTCTAACAGACCACTGGCTTTTACCACTAACAGACCACTGGTTTCCAGTACCTCTAACAGACCACTGTCTTTCCAGTACCTCTAACAGACCACTGGCTTTCCAGTACCTCTAACAGACCACTGGCTTTCCAATGCCACTAATAGACCACTGGCTTTCCAGTACCTCTAACAGACCACTGGCTTTCCAGTACCTCTAACAGACCACTGGCTTTCCAGTACCTCTAACAGACCACTGGCTTTCCAGTACCACTAACAGACCACTGGCTTTCCAGTACCTCTAACAGACCACTGGCTTTCCAGTACCTCTAACAGACCACTGGCTTTCCAGTACCTCTAACAGACCACTGGTTTCCAGTACCTCTAACAGACCACTGGCTTTCCAGTACCTCTAACAGACCACTGGCTTTCCAGTACCTCTAACAGACCACTGGCTTTCCAGTACCTCTAACAGACCACTGGCTTTCCAGTACCTCTAACAGACCACTGGTTTCCAGTAGCTCTAACAGACCACTGGTTTCCAGTACCTCTAAAAGACCACTGGCTTTCCAGTACCACTAACAGACCACTGGCTTTCCAGTACCTCTAACAGACCACTGGCTTTCCAGTACCTCTAACAGACCACTGGCTTTCCAGTACCTCTAACAGACCACTGGCTTCCCAGTACCTCTAACAGACCACTGGCTTTCCAGTACCTCTAACAGACCACTGGCTTTCCAGTACCTCTAACAGACCACTGGCTTTCCAGTACCTCTAACAGACCACTGTTTTCCAGTACCTCTAACAGACCACTGGTTTCCAGTACCTCTAACAGACCACTGGTTTCCAGTACCTCTAACAGACCACTTGTACCTCTAACAGCTTTCCAGTACCTCTAACAGACCACTGGCTTTCCAGTACCTCTAACAGACCACTGGCTTTCCAGTACCTCTAACAGACCACTGGCTTCCCAGTACCTCTAACAGACCACTGGCTTTCCAGTACCTCTAACAGACCACTGGCTTTCCAGTACCTCTAACAGACCACTGGCTTTCCAGTACCTCTAACAGACCACTGGTTTTCCAGTACCTCTAACAGACCACTGGTTTCCAGTACCTCTAACAGACCACTGGTTTCCAGTACCTCTAACAGACCACTGGCTTCCCAGTACCTCTAACAGACCACCGGCTTTCCAGTACCTCTAACAGACCACTGGCTTTCCAGTACCTCTAACAGACCACTGGCTTTCCAGTACCTCTAACAGACCACTGGCTTCCCAGTACCTCTAACAGACCACTGGCTTTCCAGTACCTCTAACAGACCACTGGCTTTCCAGTACCTCTAACAGACCACTGGCTTCCCAGTACCTCTAACAGACCACTGGCTTTCCAGTACCTCTAACAGACCACTGGCTTTCCAGTACCACTAACAGACCACTGGTTTCCAGTACCTCTAACAGACCACTGGCTTTCCAGTACCTCTAACAGACCACTCACTTTCCAGTACCTCTAACAGACCACTGGCTTCCCAGTACCTCTAACAGACCACTGGCTTCCCAGTACCTCTAACAGACCACTGGCTTCCCAGTACCTCTAACAGACCACTGGCTTTCCAGTAACTCTAACAGACCACTGGCTTTCCAGTACCTCTAACAGACCACTGTCTTTCCAGTACCTCTAACAGACCACTGGTTTCCAGTACCTCTAACAGACCACTGGCTTCCCAGTACCTCTAACAGACCACTGGCTTTCCAGTACCTCTAACAGACCACTGGCTTTCCAGTACCACTAACAGACCACTGGTTTCCAGTACCTCTAACAGACCACTGGCTTTCCAGTACCTCTAACAGACCACTCGCTTTCCAGTACATCTAACAGACCACTGGCTTCCCAGTACCTCTAACAGACCACTGGCTTTCCAGTACCTCTAACAGACCACTGGCTTTCCAGTACCACTAACATACCACTGGTTTCCAGTACCTCTAACAGACCACTGGCTTTCCAGTACCTCTAACAGACCACTGGCTTTCCAGTACCTCTAACAGACCACTGGCTTTCCAGTACCT
Source organism: Oncorhynchus keta (assembly GCF_023373465.1). NCBI lineage: Eukaryota > Metazoa > Chordata > Actinopteri > Salmoniformes > Salmonidae > Oncorhynchus > Oncorhynchus keta. The sequence goes on along the minus strand of NC_068440.1, from coordinate 24,617,912 downwards.
CTAACAGACTACTGGTTTCCAGTACCTCTAACAGACCACTGGCTTTCCAGTACCACTAACAGACCACTGGCTTTCCAGTACCTCTAACAGACCACTGGCTTTCCAGTACCACTAACAGACCACTGGTTTCCAGTACCTCTAACAGACCACTGGCTTTCCAGTACCTCTAACAGACCACTGTCTTTCCAGTACCTCTAACAGACCACCTGCTTCCCAGTACCTCTAACAGACCACTGGCTTTCCAGTACCTCTAACAGACCACTGGCTTTCCAGTACCACTAACAGACCACTGGTTTCCAGTACCTCTAACAGACCACTGGCTTTCCAGTACCTCTAACAGACCACTCGCTTTCCAGTACCTCTAACAGACCACTGGCTTCCCAGTACCTCTAACAGACCACTGGCTTTCCAGTACCTCTAACAGACCACTGGCTTTCCAGTACCACTAACATACCACTGGTTTCCAGTACCTCTAACAGACCACTGGCTTTCCAGTACCACTAACAGACCACTGGCTTTCCAGTACCTCTAACAGACCACTGGCTTTCCAGTACCTCTAACAGACCACTGGCTTTCCAGTACCTCTAACAGACCACTGGTTTCCAGTACCTCTAACAGACCACTGGCTTTCCAGTACCTCTAACAGACCACTGGCTTTCCAGTACCACTAACAGACCACTGGCTTTCCAGTACCTCTAACAGACCACTGGCTTCCCAGTACCTCTAACAGACCACTGGTTTCCAGTACCTCTAACAGACCACTGGCTTTCCAGTACCTCTAACAGACCACTGGCTTTCCAGTACCTCTAACAGACCACTGGCTTTCCAGTACCTCTAACAGACCACTGGCTTTCCAGTACCTCTAACAGACCACTGGTTTCCAGTACCTCTAACAGACCACTGGTTTCCAGTACCTCTAACAGACCACTGGCTTCCCAGTACCTCTAACAGACCACTGGCTTTCCAGTACCTCTAACAGACCACTGGCTTTCCAGTACCTCTAACAGACCACTGGCTTTCCAGTACCTCTAACAGACCACTGGCTTTCCAGTACCTCTAACAGACCACTGGCTTTCCAGTACCTCTAACAGACCACTGGCTTTCCAGTACCTCTAACAGACCACTGGCTTTCCAGTACCTCTAACAGACTACTGGTTTTCCAGTACCTCTAACAGACCACTGGTTTCCAGTACCTCTAACAGACCACTGGTTTCCAGTACCTCTAACAGACCACTGGCTTCCCAGTACCTCTAACAGACCACCGGCTTTCCAGTACCTCTAACAGACCACTGGCTTTCCAGTACCTCTAACAGACCACTGGCTTTCCAGTACCTCTAACAGACCACTGGCTTCCCAGTACCTCTAACAGACCACTGGCTTTCCAGTACCTCTAACAGACCACTGGCTTTCCAGTACCTCTAACAGACCACTGGCTTTCCAGTACCTCTAACAGACTACTGGTTTTCCAGTACCTCTAACAGACCACTGGTTTCCAGTACCTCTAACAGACCACTGGTTTCCAGTACCTCTAACAGACCACTGGCTTCCCAGTACCTCTAACAGACCACTGGCTTTCCAGTACCTCTAACAGACCACTGGCTTTCCAGTACCTCTAACAGACCACTGGCTTTCCAGTACCTCTAACAGACCACTGTCTTTCCAGTACCTCTAACAGACCACTGGTTTCCAGTACCTCTAACAGACCACTGGCTTCCCAGTACCTCTAACAGACCACTGGCTTTCCAGTACCTCTAACAGACCACTGGCTTTCCAGTACCACTAACAGACCACTGGTTTCCAGTACCTCTAACAGACCACTGGCTTCCAGTACCTCTAACAGACCACTTTCCAGTACCTCTAACAGACCACTGGCTTCCAGTACCTCTAACAGACCACTGGCTTTCCAGTACCTCTAACAGACCACTGGCTTTCCAGTACCACTAACTAACAGACTAACAGACCACTGGCTTTCCAGTACCTCTAACAGACCACTGGCTTTCCAGTACCTCTAACAGACCACTGGCTTTCCAGTACCTCTAACAGACCACTGGTTTTCCAGTACCTCTAACAGACCACTGGCTTTCCAGTACCACTAACAGACCACTGGCTTTCCAGTACCTCTAACAGACCACTGGCTTTCCAGTACCACTAACAGACCACTGGTTTCCAGTACCTCTAACAGACCACTGGCTTTCCAGTACCTCTAACAGACCACTGGCTTTCCAGTACCTCTAACAGACCACTGCTTCCCAGTACCTCTAACAGACCACTGGCTTTCCAGTACCTCTAACAGACCACTGGCTTTCCAGTAACAGACCACTGGTTTCCAGTACCTCTAACAGACCACTGGCTTTCCAGTACCTCTAACAGACCACTGGCTTTCCAGTACCTCTAACAGACCACTGGCTTCCCAGTACCTCTAACAGACCACTGGCTTTCCAGTACCTCTAACAGACCACTGGCTTTCCAGTACCACTAACAGACCACTGGTTTCCAGTACCTCTAACAGACCACTGGCTTTCCAGTACCACTAACAGACCACTGGCTTTCCAGTACCTCTAACAGACCACTGGCTTTCCAGTACCTCTAACAGACCACTGGCTTTCCAGTACCTCTAACAGACCACTGGTTTCCAGTACCTCTAACAGACCACTGGCTTTCCAGTACCTCTAACAGACCACTGGCTTTCCAGTACCACTAACAGACCACTGGCTTTCCAGTACCTCTAACAGACCACTGGCTTTCCAGTACCACTAACAGACCACTGGTTTCCAGTACCTCTAACAGACCACTGGCTTTCCAGTACCTCTAACAGACCACTGGCTTTCCAGTACCTCTAACAGACCACTGGCTTTCCAGTACCTCTAACAGACCACTGGCTTTCCAGTACCTCTAACAGACCACTGGTTTCCAGTACCTCTAACAGACCACTGGTTTCCAGTACCTCTAACAGACCACTGGCTTCCCAGTACCTCTAACAGACCTTTCCAGTACCTCTAACAGACCACTGGCTTTCCAGTACCTCTAACAGACCACTGGCTTTCCAGTACCTCTAACAGACCACTGGCTTCCCAGTACCTCTAACAGACCACTGGCTTTCCAGTACCTCTAACAGACCACTGGCTTTCCAGTACCTCTAACAGACCACTGGCTTTCCAGTACCTCTAACAGACTACTGGTTTTCCAGTACCTCTAACAGACCACTGGTTTCCAGTACCTCTAACAGACCACTGGTTTCCAGTACCTCTAACAGACCACTGGCTTCCCAGTACCTCTAACAGACCACTGGCTTTCCAGTACCTCTAACAGACCACTGGCTTTCCAGTACCTCTAACAGACCACTGGCTTTCCAGTACCTCTAACAGACCACTGGCTTTCCAGTACCTCTAACAGACCACTGGCTTTCCAGTACCTCTAACAGACCACTGGCTTTCCAGTACCTCTAACAGACCACTGTTTTCCAGTACCTCTAACAGACCACTGGCTTTCCAGTACCACTAACAGACCACTGGCTTTCCAGTACCTCTAACAGACCACTGGCTTTCCAGTACCTCTAACAGACCACTGGTTTCCAGTACCTCTAACAGACCACTGGCTTTCCAGTACTAACAGACCACTGGCTTTCCAGTACCTCTAACAGACCACTGGCTTTCCAGTACCTCTAACAGACCACTGGCTTTCCAGTACCTCTAACAGACCACTGGCTTTCCAGTACCTCTAACAGACCACTGGTTTCCAGTACCTCTAACAGACCACTGGCTTTCCAGTACCTCTAACAGACCACTGGCTTTCCAGTACCACTAACAGACCACTCGCTTTCCAGTACCTCTAACAGACCACTGGCTTCCCAGTACCTCTAACAGACCACTGGTTTCCAGTACCTCTAACAGACCACTGGCTTTCCAGTACCTCTAACAGACCACTGGCTTTCCAGTACCTCTAACAGACCACTGGCTTTCCAGTACCTCTAACAGACCACTGGCTTTCCAGTACCTCTAACAGACCACTGGTTTCCAGTACCTCTAACAGACCACTGGTTTCCAGTACCTCTAACAGACCACTGGCTTCCCAGTACCTCTAACAGACCACCGGATTTCCAGTACCTCTAACAGACCACTGGCTTTCCAGTACCTCTAACAGACCACTGGCTTTCCAGTACCTCTAACAGACCACTGGCTTCCCAGTACCTCTAACAGACCACTGGCTTTCCAGTACCTCTAACAGACCACTGGCTTTCCAGTACCTCTAACAGACCACTGGCTTTCCAGTACCTCTAACAGACTACTGGTTTTCCAGTACCTCTAACAGACCACTGGTTTCCAGTACCTCTAACAGACCATTGGTTTCCAGTACCTCTAACAGACCACTGGCTTCCCAGTACCTCTAACAGACCACCGGCTTTCCAGTACCTCTAACAGACCACTGGCTTTCCAGTACCTCTAACAGACCACTGGCTTTCCAGTACCTCTAACAGACCACTGGCTTTCCAGTACCTCTAACAGACCACTGGCTTCCCAGTACCTCTAACAGACTACTGGTTTTCCAGTACCTCTAACATACCACTGGTTTCCAGTACCTCTAACAGACCACTGGTTTCCAGTACCTCTAACAGACCACTGGCTTCCCAGTACCTCTAACAGACCACTGGCTTTCCAGTACCTCTAACAGACCACTGGCTTTCCAGTACCTCTAACAGACCACTGGCTTTCCAGTACCTCTAACAGACCACTGGCTTCCCAGTACCTCTAACAGACCACTGGCTTTCCAGTACCTCTAACAGACCACTGGCTTTCCAGTACCTCTAACAGACCACTGGCTTTCCAGTACCTCTAACAGACCACTGGCTTTCCAGTACCTCTAACAGACCACTGGCTTTCCAGTACCTCTAACAGACCACTGGCTTTCCAGTACCTCTAACAGACCACTGGTTTCCAGTACCTCTAACAGACCACTGGTTTCCAGTACCTCTAACAGACCACTGGCTTTCCAGTACCTCTAACAGACCACTGGCTTTCCACTAACAGACCACTGGCTTTCCAGTACCTCTAACAGACCACTGGCTTTCCAGTACCTCTAACAGACCACTGGCTTTCCAGTACCTCTAACAGACCACTGGTTTCCAGTACCTCTAACAGACCACTGGCTTCCCAGTACCTCTAACAGACCACTGGCTTTCCAGTACCTCTAACAGACCACTGGCTTTCCAGTACCTCTAACAGACCACTGGCTTTCCAGTACCTCTAACAGACCACTGGTTTCCAGTTTAACAGACCAGTTCCAGTACCTCTAACAGACCACTGGTTTCCAGTACCTCTAACAGACCACTGGTTTCCAGTACCTCTAACAGACCACTGGCTTTCCAGTACCACTAACAGACCACTGGTTTTCCAGTACCTCTAACAGACCACTGGCTTTCCAGTACCTCTAACAGACCACTCCAGTACCTCTAACAGACCACTGGTTTCCAGTACCTCTAACAGACCACTGGTTTCCAGTACCTCTAACAGACCACTGGCTTTCCAGTACCACTAACAGACCACTGGCTTTCCAGTACCTCTAACAGACCACTGGTTTCCAGTACCTCTAACAGACCACTGGCTTTCCAGTACCTCTAACAGACCACTGGCTTTCCAGTACCTCTAACAGACCACTGGTTTCCAGTACCTCTAACAGACCACTGGTTTCCAGTACCTCTAACAGACCACTGGCTTTCCAGTACCACTAACAGACCACTGGCTTTCCAGTACCTCTAACAGACCACTGGCTTTCCAGTACCTCTAACAGACCACTGGCTTTCCAGTACCTCTAACAGACCACTGGCTTTCCAGTACCTCTAACAGACCACTGGTTTCCAGTACCTCTAACAGACCACTGGTTTTCCAGTACCTCTAACAGACCACTGGTTTCCAGTACCTCTAACAGACCACTGGTTTCCAGTACCTCTAACAGACCACTGGCTTCCCAGTACCTCTAACAGACCACTGGCTTTCCAGTACCTCTAACAGACCACTGGCTTTCCAGTACCTCTAACAGACCACTGGCTTTCCAGTACCTCCAACAGACCACTGGCTTTCCAGTACCTCTAACAGACCACTGGCTTTCCAGTACCTCTAACAGACCACTGGCTTTCCAGTACCTCTAACAGACCACTGGCTTTCCAGTACCTCTAACAGACCACTGGCTTTCCAGTACCTCTAACAGACCACTGGTTTCCAGTACATCTAACAGACCACTGGTTTCCAGTACCTCTAACAGACCACTGGTTTCCAGTACCTCTAACAGACCACTGGCTTTCCAGTACCCTAACAGACCACTGGTTTCCAGTACCTCTAACAGACCACTAACAGACCACTGGCTTTCCAGTACCTCTAACAGACCACTGGCTTTCCAGTACCTCTAACAGACCACTGGCTTTCCAGTACCTCTAACAGACCACTGGCTTCCCAGTACCTCTAACAGACCACTGGCTTTCCAGTACCTCTAACAGACCACTCGCTTTCCAGTACCTCTAACAGACCACTGGCTTTCCAGTACCTCTAACAGACTACTGGTTTTCCAGTACCTCTAACAGACCACTGGTTTCCAGTACCTCTAACAAACCACTGGTTTCCAGTACCTCTAACAGACCACTGGCTTCCCAGTACCTCTAACAGACCACTGGTTTCCAGTACCTCTAACAGACCACTGGCTTCCCAGTACCTCTAACAGACCACCGGATTTCCAGTACCTCTAACAGACCACTGGCTTTCCAGTACCTCTAACAGACCACTGGCTTTCCAGTACCTCTAACAGACCACTGGCTTTCCAGTACCTCTAACAGACCACTGGCTTTCCAGTACCTCTAACAGACTACTGGTTTTCCAGTACCTCTAACAGACCACTGGTTTCCAGTACCTCTAACAGACCACTGGTTTCCAGTACCTCTAACAGACCACTGGCTTCCCAGTACCTCTAACAGACCACCGGATTTCCAGTACCTCTAACAGACCACTGGCTTTCCAGTACCTCTAACAGACCACTGGCTTTCCAGTACCTCTAACAGACCACTGGCTTCCCAGTACCTCTAACAGACCACTGGCTTTCCAGTACCTCTAACAGACCACTCGCTTTCCAGTACCTCTAACAGACCACTGGCTTCCCAGTACCTCTAACAGACCACTGGCTTTCCAGTACCTCTAACAGACCACTGGCTTTCCAGTACCTCGAACAGACCACTGGTTTCCAGTACCTCTAACAGACTACTGGTTTTCCAGTACCTCTAACAGACCACTGGTTTCCAGTACCTCTAACAGACCACTGGCTTTCCAGTACCTCTAACAGACCACTGGCTTTCCAGTACCACTAACAGACCACTCGCTTTCCAGTACCTCTAACAGACCACTGGCTTCCCAGTACCTCTAACAGACCACTGGCTTTCCAGTACCTCTAACAGACCACTGGCTTTCCAGTACCTCTAACAGACCACTGGCTTTCCAGTACCTCTAACAGACCACTGGCTCCAGTACCTCTAACAGACCACTGGCTTTCCAGTACCTCTAACAGACCACTGGCTTTCCAGTACCTCTAACAGACCACTGGTTTCCAGTACCTCTAACAGACCACTAACAGACCACTGGTTTCCAGTACCTCTAACAGACCACTGGTTTCCAGTACCTCTAACAGACCACTGGCTTTCCAGTACCTCTAACAGACCACTGGCTTTCCAGTACCTCTAACAGACCACTGGCTTTCCAGTACCTCTAACAGACCACTGGCTTTCCAGTACCTCTAACAGACCACTGGTTTCCAGTACCTCTAACAGACCACTGGTTTCCAGTACCTCTAACAGACCACTGGCTTTCCAGTACCACTAACAGACCACTGGTTTTCCAGTACCTCTAACAGACCACTGGTTTCCAGTACCTCTAACAGACCACTGGCTTTCCAGTACCTCTAACAGACCACTGTCTTTCCAGTACCTCTAACAGACCACTGGTTTCCAGTACCTCTAACAGACCACTGGTTTCCAGTACCTCTAACAGACCACTGGCTTTCCAGTACCTCTAACAGACCACTGGCTTTCCAGTACCTCTAACAGACCACTGGCTTTCCAGTACCTCTAACAGACCACTGGCTTTCCAGTACCTCTAACAGACCACTGGCTTTCCAGTACCTCGAACAGACCACTGGTTTCCAGTACCTCTAACAGACTACTGGTTTTCCAGTACCTCTAACAGACCACTGGTTTCCAGTACCTCTAACAGACCACTGGTTTCCAGTACCTCTAACAGACCACTGGCTTTCCAGTACCTCTAACAGACCACTGGCTTTCCAGTACCTCTAACAGACCACTGGCTTTCCAGTACCTCTAACAGACCACTGGACCAGTACCTCTAACAGACCACTGGCTTTCCAGTACCTCTAACAGACCACTGGCTTTCCAGTACCTCTAACAGACCACTGGCTTTCCAGTACCATTAACAGACCACTGGCTTTCTAACAGACCACTGGCTTTCCAGTACCTCTAACAGACCACTGGTTTCCAGTACCTCTAACAGACCACTGGCTTTCCAGTACCTCTAACAGACCAACAGTACCTCTAACAGACCACTGGCTTTCCAGTACCTCTAACAGACCACTGGCTTTCCAGTACCTCTAACAGACCACTGGTTTCCAGTACCTCTAACAGACCACTGGCTTTCCAGTACCTCTAACAGACCACTGTCTTTCAGTACCTCTAACAGACCACTGGTTTCCAGTACCTCTAACAGACCACTGGTTTCCAGTACCTCTAACAGACCACTGGTTTCCAGTACCTCTAACAGACCACTGGCTTTCCAGTACCTCTAACAGACCACTACCTCTAACAGGCTTTCCAGTACCTCTAACAGACCACTGGCTTTCCAGTACCTCTAACAGACCACTGGCTTTCCAGTACCTCTAACAGACCACTGGCTTTCCAGTACCTCTAACAGACCACTGGTTTCCAGTACCTCTAACAGACCACTGGTTTTCCAGTACCTCTAACAGACCAATGGTTTCCAGTACCTCTAACAGACCACTGGTTTCCAGTACCTCTAACAGACCACTGGCTTTCCAGTACCTCTAACAGACCACTGGCTTTCCAGTACCTCTAACAGACCACTGGCTTTCCAGTACCTCTAACAGACCACTGGCTTTCCAGTACCTCTAACAGACCACTGGCTTTCCAGTACCACTAACAGACCACTGGCTTTCCAGTACCTCTAACAGACCACTGGCTTTCCAGTACCACTAACAGACCACTGGTTTCCAGTACCTCTAACAGACCACTGGCTTTCCAGTACCTCTAACAGACCACTGGCTTTCCAGTACCTCTAACAGACCACTGGCTTTCCAGTACCTCTAACAGACCACTGGTTTCCAGTACCTCTAACAGACCACTGGCTTTCCAGTACCTCTAACAGACCACTGGCTTTCCAGTACCTCTAACAGACCACTGGTTTCCAGTACCTCTAACAGACCACTGGTTTCCAGTACCTCTAACAGACCACTGGCTTCCCAGTACCTCTAACAGACCACTGGCTTCCCAGTACCTCTAACAGACCACTGGCTTTCCAGTACCTCTAACAGACCACTGGCTTTCCAGTACCACTAACAGACCACTGGCTTTCCAGTACCTCGAACAGACCACTGGTTTCCAGTACCTCTAACAGACTACTGGTTTTCCAGTACCTCTAACAGACCACTGGTTTCCAGTACCTCTAACAGACCACTGGTTTCCAGTACCTCTAACAGACCACTGGCTTTCCAGTACCTCTAACAGACCACTGGCTTTCCAGTACCTCTAACAGACCACTGGCTTTCCAGTACCTCTAACAGACCACTGGCTTTCCAGTACCTCTAACAGACCACTGGCTTTCCAGTACCTCTAACAGACCACTGGCTTTCCAGTACCTCTAACAGACCACTGGCTTCCCAGTACCTCTAACAGACCACTGGCTTTCCAGTACCTCTAACAGACCACTGGCTTTCCAGTACCTCTAACAGACCACTGGCTTTCCAGTACCACTAACAGACCACTGGCTTTCCAGTACCTCTAACAGACCACTGGCTTTCCAGTACCTCTAACAGACCACTGGCTTCCCAGTACCTCTAACAGACCACTGGCTTTCCAGTACCTCTAACAGACCACTGGCTTTCCAGTACCACTAACAGACCACTGGCTTTCCAGTACCTCGAACAGACCACTGGTTTCCAGTACCTCTAACAGACCACTGGCTTTCCAGTACCACTAACAGACCACTGGCTTTCCAGTACCTCTAACAGACTACTGGTTTTCCAGTACCTCTAACAGACCACTGGTTTCCAGTACCTCTAACAGACCACTGGTTTCCAGTACCTCTAACAGACCACTGGCTTCCCAGTACCTCTAACAGACCACTGGCTTTCCAGTACCTCTAACAGACCACTGGCTTTCCAGTACCTCTAACAGACCACTGGCTTTCCAGTACCTCTAACAGACCACTGGCTTTCCAGTACCTCTAACAGACCACTGGTTTCCAGTACCTCTAACAGACCACTGGTTTCCAGTACCTCTAACAGACCACTGGTTTCCAGTACCTCTAACAGACCACTGGCTTTCCAGTACCTCTAACAGACCACTGGTTTCCAGTACCTCTAACAGACCACTGGTTTCCAGTACCTCTAACAGACCACTGGCTTCCCAGTACCTCTAACAGACCACTGGCTTTCCAGTACCTCTAACAGACCACTGGCTTTCCAGTACCTCTAACAGACCACTGGCTTTCCAGTACCTCTAACAGACCACTGGCTTTCCAGTACCTCTAACAGACCACTGGTTTCCAGTACCTCTAACAGACCACTGGTTTCCAGTACCTCTAACAGACCACTGGTTTCCAGTACCTCTAACAGACCACTGGCTTCCAGTACCTCTAACAGACCACTGGTTTCCAGTACCTCTAACAGACCACTGGCTTTCCAGTACCTCTAACAGACCACTGGCTTTCCAGTACCTCTAACAGACCACTGGCTTTTCCAGTACCTCTAACAGACCACTGGCTTTCCAGTACCTCTAACAGACCACTGGCTTTCCAGTACCTCTAACAGACCACTGGCTTTCCAGTACCTCTAACAGACTACTGTTTTCCAGTACCTCTAACAGACCACTGGTTTCCAGTACCTCTAACAGACCACTGGTTTCCAGTACCTCTAACAGACCACTGGCTTCCCAGTACCTCTAACAGACCACTGGTTTCCAGTACCTCTAACAGACCACTGTCTTTCCAGTACCTCTAACAGACCACTGGCTTTCCAGTACCTCTAACAGACCACTGGCTTTCCAATACCACTAACAGACCACTGGCTTTCCAGTACCTCTAACAGACCACTGGCTTTCCAGTACCTCTAACAGACCACTGGCTTTCCAATGCCACTAACAGACCACTGGCTTTCCAGTACCACTAACAGACCACTGGCTTTCCAGTACCTCTAACAGACCACTCGCTTTCCAGTACCTCTAACAGACCACTGGTTTCCAGTACCTCTAACAGACCACTGGCTTTCCAGTACCTCTAACAGACCACTGGCTTTCCAGTACCTCTAACAGACCACTGGCTTTCCAGTACCTCTAACAGACCACTGGCTTTCCAGTACCTCTAACAGACCACTGGCTTTCCAGTACCTCTAACAGACCACTGGCTTCCAGTACCTCTAACAGACCACTGGCTTTCCAGTACCTCTAACAGACCACTGGCTTTCCAGTACCTCTAACAGACCACTGCTTTCCAGTACCTCTAACAGACCACTGGCTTTCCAGTACCTCTAACAGACCACTGGTTTCCAGTACCTCTAACAGACCACAGTACCTCTAACAGACCACTGGTCTAACAGACCACCAGTACCTCTAACAGACCACTGGCTTTCCAGTACCTCTAACAGACCACTGGTTTCCAGTACCTCTAACAGACCACTGGTTTCCAGTACCTCTAACAGACCACTGGCTTCCCAGTACCTCTAACAGACCACTGGCTTTCCAGTACCTCTAACAGACCACTGGCTTTCCAGTACCTCTAACAGACCACTGGCTTTCCAGTACCTCTAACAGACCACTGGCTTCCCAGTACCTCTAACAGACCACTGGCTTTCCAGTACCTCTAACAGACCACTGGCTTTCCAGTACCTCTAACAGACCACCAGTACCTCTAACAGACCACTGTTTTCCAGTACCTCTAACAGACCACTGGTTTCCAGTACCTCTAACAGACCACTGGTTTCCAGTACCTCTAACAGACCACTGGCTTTCCAGTACCTCTAACAGACCACTGGCTTTCCAGTACCTCTAACAGACCACTGGCTTTCCAGTACCTCTAACAGACCACTGGCTTTCCAGTACCTCTAACAGACCACTGGCTTCCAGTACCTCTAACAGACCACTGGCTTTCCAGTACCTCTAACAGACCACTGGCTTTCCAGTACCTCTAACAGACCACTGGCTTTCCAGTACCTCTAACAGACCACTGGTTTCCAGTACCTCTAACAGACCACTGGTTTCCAGTACCTCTAACAGACCACTGGTTTCCAGTACCTCTAACAGACCACTGGCTTCCCCCTCTAACAGACCACTGGTTTCCAGTACCTCTAACAGACCACTGGCTTTCCAGTACCTCTAACAGACCACTGGCTTTCCAGTACCTCTAACAGACCACTGGCTTCCCAGTACCTCTAACAGACCACTGGCTTTCCAGTACCTCTAACAGACCACTGGCTTTCCAGTACCTCTAACAGACCACTGGCTTTCCAGTACCTCTAACAGACCACTGGCTTTCCAGTACCTCTAACAGACCACTGGCTTTCCAGTACCTCGAACAGACCACTGGTTTCCAGTACCTCTAACAGACTACTGGTTTTCCAGTACCTCTAACAGACCACTGGTTTCCAGTACCTCTAACAGACCACTGGCTTTCCAGTACCTCTAACAGACCACTGGCTTTCCAGTACCTCTAACAGACCACTGGCTTTCCAGTACCTCTAACAGACCACTGGCTTTCCAGTACCTCTAACAGACCACTGGCTTTCCAGTACCTCTAACAGACTACTGGTTTTCCAGTACCTCTAACAGACCACTGGCTTCCCAGTACCTCTAACAGACCACCGGCTTTCCAGTACCTCTAACAGACCACTGGCTTTCCAGTACCTCTAACAGACCACTGGCTTTCCAGTACCTCTAACAGACCACTGGCTTTCCAGTACCTCTAACAGACCACTGGCTTTCCAGTACCTCTAACAGACCACTGGTTTCCAGTACCTCTAACAGACCACTGGTTTCCAGTACCTCTAACAGACCACTGGCTTTCCAGTACCACTAACAGACCACTGGTTTTCCAGTACCTCTAACAGACCACTGGCTTTCCAGTACCTCTAACAGACCACTGGCTCTCCAGTACCTCTAACAGACCACTGGTTTCCAGTACCTCTAACAGACCACTGGTTTCCAGTACCTCTAACAGACCACTGGCTTTCCATTACCACTAACAGACCACTGGTTTTCCAGTACCTCTAACAGACCACTGGTTTCCAGTACCTCTAACAGAACACTGGCTTTCCAGTACCTCTAACAGACCACTGGCTTTCCAGTACCTCTAACAGACCACTGGTTTCCAGTACCTCTAACAGACCACTGGTTTCCAGTACCTCTAACAGACCACTGGCTTTCCAGTACCACTAACAGACCACTGGCTTTCCAGTACCTCTAACAGACCACTCGCTTTCCAGTACCTCTAACAGACCACTGGCTTTCCAGTACCTCTAACAGACCACTGGCTTTCCAGTACCTCGAACAGACCACTGGTTTCCAGTACCTCTAACAGACTACTGGTTTTCCAGTACCTCTAACAGACCAATGGTTTCCAGTACCTCTAACAGACCACTGGTTTCCAGTACCTCTAACAGACCACTGGCTTCCCAGTACCTCTAACAGACCACTGGCTTTCCAGTACCACTAACAGACCACTGGCTTTCCAGTACCACTAACAGACCACTGGCTTTCCAGTACCTCTAACAGACCACTGGCTTTCCAGTACCACTAACAGACCACTGGCTTTCCAATACCTCTAACAGACCACTGGCTTTCCAGTACCATTAACAGACCACTGGTTTCCATTACCTCTCACAGACCACTGGCTTTCCAGTACCTCTAACAGACCACTGGTTTCCAGTACCTCTAACAGACCACTGGTTTCCAGTACCTCTAACAGACCACTGGTTTCCAGTACCTCTAACAGACCACTGGCTTTCCAGTACCACTAACAGACCACTGGTTTTCCAGTACCTCTAACAGACCACTGGTTTCCAGTACCTCTAACAGAACACTGGCTTTCCAGTACCTCTAACAGACCACTGTCTTTCAAGTACCTCTAACAGACCACTGGTTTCCAGTACCTCTAACAGACTACTGGTTTTCCAGTACCCCTAACAGACCACTGGCTTTCCAGTACCACTAACAGACCACTGGCTTTCCAGTACCTCTAACAGACCACTCGCTTTCCAGTACCTCTAACAGACCACTGGCTTCCCAGTACCTCTAACAGACCACTGGCTTTCCAGTACCTCTAACAGACCACTGGCTTTCCAGTACCTCGAACAGACCACTGGTTTCCAGTACCTCTAACAGACTACTGGTTTTCCAGTACCTCTAACAGACCACTGGTTTACAGTACCTCTAACAGACCACTGGTTTCCAGTACCTCTAACAGACCACTGGCTTCCCAGTACCTCTAACAGACCACTGGCTTTCCAGTACCTCTAACAGACCACTGGCTTTCCAGTACCACTAACAGACCACTGGCTTTCCAGTACCTCTAACAGACCACTGGCTTTCCAGTACCACTAACAGACCACTGGCTTTCCAATACCTCTAACAGACCACTGGCTTTCCAGTACCACTAACAGACCACTGGTTTCCAGTACCTCTAGCAGACCACTGGCTTTCCAGTACCTCTAACAGACCACTGTCTTTCCAGTACCTCTAACAGACCACTGGTTTCCAGTACCTCTAACAGACCACTGGTTTCCAGTACCTCTAACAGACCACTGGCTTTCCAGTACCTCTAACAGACCACTGTCTTTCCAGTACCTCTAACAGACCACTGGTTTCCAGTACCTCTAACAGACCACTGGTTTCCAGTACCTCTAACAGACCACTCGCTTTCCAGTACCTCTAACAGACCACTGGCTTCCCAGTACCTCTAACAGACCACTGGCTTTCCAGTACCTCTAACAGACCACTGGCTTTCCAGTACCACTAACAGACCACTGGCTTTCCAGTACCTCGAACAGACCACTGGTTTCCAGTACCTCTAACAGACTACTGGTTTTCCAGTACCTCTAACAGACCACTGGTTTCCAGTACCTCTAACAGACCACTGGTTTCCAGTACCTCTAACAGACCACTCGCTTTCCAGTACCTCTAACAGACCACTGGCTTTCCAGTACCTCTAACAGACCACTGGCTTTCCAGTACCTCTAACAGACCACTGGCTTTCCAGTACCACTAACAGACCACTGGCTTTCCAGTACCACTAACAGACCACTGGCTTTCCAGTACCTCTAACAGACCACTCGCTTTCCAGTACCTCTAACAGACCACTGGCTTCCCAGTACCTCTAACAGACCACTGGCTTTCCAGTACCTCTAACAGACCACTGGCTTTCCAGTACCACTAACAGACCACTGGCTTTCCAGTACCTCGAACAGACCACTGGCTTTCCAGTACCTCTAACAGACCACTGGCTTTCCAGTACCTCTAACAGACCACTGGCTTTCCAGTACCTCTAACAGACTACTGGTTTTCCAGTACCTCTAACAGACCACTGGTTTCCAGTACCTCTAACAGACCACTGGTTTCCAGTACCTCTAACAGACCACTGGCTTCCCAGTACCTCTAACAGACCACCGGCTTTCCAGTACCTCTAACAGACCACTGGCTTTCCAGTACCTCTAACAGACCACTGGCTTTCCAGTACCTCTAACAGACCACTGGCTTTCCAGTACCTCTAACAGACCACTGGTTTCCAGTACCTATAACAGACCACTGGTTTCCAGTACCTCTAACAGACCACTGGTTTCCAGTACCTCTAACAGACCACTGTCTTTCCAGTACCTCTAACAGACCACTGGTTTCCAGTACCTCTAACATACCACTGGTTTCCAGTACCTGTAACAGACCACTGGCTTCCCAGTACCTCTAACAGACCACTGGCTTTCCAGTACCTCTAACAGACCACTGGCTTTCCAGTACCTCTAACAGACCACTGGCTTTCCAGTACCTCTAACAGACCACTGGTTTCCAGTACCTCTAACAGACCACTGGTTTCCAGTACCTCTAACAGACCACTGGCTTCCCAGTACCTCTAACAGACCACTGGCTTTCCAGTACCTCTAACAAACCACTGGTTTCCAGTACCTCTAACAGACCACTGGTTTCCAGTACCTCTAACAGACCACTGGCTTTCCAGTACCACTAACAGACCACTGGTTTTCCAGTACCTCTAACAGACCACTGGTTTCCAGTACCTCTAACAGACCACTGGCTTTCCAGTACCACTAACAGACCACTGGCTTTCCAGTACCTCGAACAGACCACTGGCTTTCCAGTAGCTGTAACAGACCACTGGCTCTCCAGTACCTCTAACAGACCAGTGGTTTCCAGTACCTCTAACAGAACACTGGCTTTCCAGTACCTCTAACAGACCACTGGCTTTCCATTACCTCTAACAGACCACTGGCTTTCCAGTACCTCTAACAGACCACTGGCTTTCCAGTACCACTAACAGACCACTGGCTTTCCAGTACCTCTAACAGACCACTGGCTTTCCAGTACCTCTAACAGACCACTGGCTTTCCAGTACCTCTAACAGACCACTGGCTTTCCAGTACCACTAACAGACCACTGGTTTCCAGTACCTCTAACAGACCACTGGCTTTCCAGTACCTCTAACAGACCACTGGCTTTCCAGTACCTCTAACAGACCACTGGCTTTCCAGTACCTCTAACAGACCACTGGCTTTCCAGTACCTCTAACAGACCACTGGCTTTCCAGTACCTCTAACAGACCACTGGCTTTCCAGTACCACTAACAGACCACTGGCTTTCCAGTACCTCTAACAGACCACTGGCTTTCCAGTAACAGACACTGGTTTTCCAGTACCTCTAACAGACCACTGGTTTCCAGTACCTCTAACAGACCACTGGTTTCCAGTACCTCTAACAGACCACTGGTTTCCAGTACCTCTAACAGACCACTGGCTTTCCAGTACCACTAACAGACCACTGGCTTTCCAGTACCTCTAACAGACCACTGGCTTTCCAGTACCTCTAACAGACCACTGGCTTTCCAGTACCTCTAACAGACCACTGGCTTTTTCCAGACCACCAGTACTAACAGACCACTGGCTTTCCAGTACCTCTAACAGACCACTGGCTTTCCAGTACCTCTAACAGACCACTGGCTTTCCAGTACCTCTAACAGACCACTGGCTTTCCAGTACCTCTAACAGACCACTGGCTTTCCAGTACCACTAACAGACCACCACTGGCTTTCCAGTACCTCTAACAGACCACTAACAGACCACTGGTTTCCAGTACCTCTAACAGACCACTGGTTTCCAGTACCTCTAACAGACCACTGGCTTTCCAGTACCTCTAACAGACCACTGGCTTTCCAGTACCTCTAACAGACCACTGGCTTTCCAGTACCTCTAACAGACCACTGGCTTTCCAGTACCACTAACAGACCACTGGCTTTCCAGTACCTCTAACAGACCACTGCTTTCCAGTACCTCTAACAGACCACTGGCTTTCCAGTACCTCTAACAGACCACTGGTTTCCAGTACCTCTAACAGACCACTGGTTTCCAGTACCTCTAACAGACCACTGGCTTTCCAGTACCTCAGAACAGACCACTGGCTTTCCAGTACCTCTAACAGACCACTGGCTTTCCAGTACCTCTAACAGACCACTGGCTCTCCAGTACCACTAACAGACCAGTGGTTTCCAGTACCTCTAACAGAACACTGGCTTTCCAGTCTAACAGACCACTGGCTTTCCAGTAACTAACAGACCACTGGCTTTCCAGTACCTCTAACAGACCACTGGCTTTCCAGTACCTCTAACAGACCACTGGCTTCCAGTACCACTAACAGACCAGTGGTTTCCAGTACCTCTAACAGACCACTGGCTTTCCAGTACCTCTAACAGACCACTGGCTTTCCAGTACCTCTAACAGACCACTGGCTTTCCAGTACCTCTAACAGACCACTGGCTTTCCAGTACCTCTAACAGACCACAGACTAACAGACCACTGGCTTTCCAGTACCACTAACAGACCACTGGCTTTCCAGTACCTCTAACAGACCACTGGCTTTCCAGTACCTCTAACAGACCACTGGCTTTCCAGTACCTCTAACAGACCACTGGCTTTCCAGTACCTCTAGACCACTGGCTTTCCAGTACCACTAACAGACCACTGGCTTTCCAGTACCTCTAACAGACCACAGTACCTCTAACAGACCACTGGCTTTCCAGTACCTCTAACAGACCACTGGCTTTCCAGTACCTCTAACAGACCACTGGCTTTCCAGTACCTCTAACAGACCACTGGCTTTCCAGTAAATCAAATCAAATCAAATCAAATGTATTTATATAGCCCTTCGTACATCAGCTGATATCTCAAAGTGCTGTACAGAAACCCAGCCTAAAACCCCAAACAGCAAGCAATGCAGGTGTAGAAGCACGGTGGCTAGGAAAAACTCCCTAGAAAGGCCAAAACCTAGGAAGAAACCTAGAGAGGAACCAGGCTATGTGGGGTGGCCCGTCCTCTTCTGGCTGTGCCGGGTGGAGATTATAACAGAACATGGCCAAGATGTTCAAATGTTCATAAATGACCAGCAAGGTCGAATAATAACAAGGCAGAACAGTTGAAACTGGAGCAGCAGCCTGGCCAGGTGGACTGGGGACAGCAAGGAGTCATCATGTCAGGTAGTCCTGGGGCACGGTCCTAGGGCTCAGGTCCTCCGAGAGAGAGAAAGAAAGAAAGAGAGAATTAGAGAGAGCATATGTGGGGTGGCCCGTCCTCTTCTGGCTGTGCCGGGTGGAGATTATAACAGAACATGGCCAAGATGTTCAAATGTTCATAAATGACCAGCATGGTCGAATAATAGTAAGGCAGAACAGTTGAAACTGGAGCAGCAGCATGGCCAGGTGGACTGGGGACAGCAAGGAGTCATCATGTCAGGTAGTCCTGGGGCATGGTCCTAGGGCTCAGGTCCTCCGAGAGAGAGAAAGAAAGAAGGAGAGAATTTGAGAACGCACACTTAGATTCACACAGGACACCGAATTAGGACAGGAGGGGTACTCCAGATATAACAAACTGACCCTAGCCCCCCGACACAAACTACTGCAGCATAAATACTGGAGGCTGAGACAGCAGGGGACAGGAGACACTGTGGCCCCATCCGAGGACACCCCCGGACAGGGCCAAACAGGAAGGATATAACCCCACCCACTTTGCCAAAGCACAGCCCCCACACCACTAGAGGGATATCTTCAACCACCAACTTACCATCCTGAGACAAGGCTTGAGTATAGCCCACAAAGATCTCCGCCACGGCACAGCCCAAGTGGGGGGGCGCCAACCCAGACAGGATGACCACAACAGTGAATCAACCCACTCAGGTGACGCACCCCCTGCAGGGACGGCATGAGAGAGCCCCAGTAAGCCAGTGACTCAGCCCCTGTAATAGGGTTAGAGGCAGAGAATCCCAGTGGAAAGAGGGGAACCGGCCAGGCAGAGACAGCAAGGGCGGTTTGTTGCTCCAGAGCCTTTCCGTTCACCCTCCCACTCCTGGGCCAGACTACACTCAATCATATGACCCACTGAAGAGATGAGTCTTCAGTAAAGACTTAAAGGTTGAGACCGAGTTTGCTTCTCTGACATGGGTAGGCAGACCGTTCCATAAAAATGGAGCTCTATAGGAGAAAGCCCTGCCTCCAGCTGTTTGCTTAGAAATTCTAGGGACAATTAGGAGGCCTGCGTCTTGTGACCGTAGCGTACGTGTAGGTAGGTATGTACGGCAGGACCAAATCAGAGAGATAGGTAGGAGCAAGCCCATGTAATGCTTTGTAGGTTAGCAGTAAAACCTTAAAATCAGCCCTTGCTTTGACAGGAAGCCAGTGTAGAGAGGCTAGCACTGGAGTTATATGATCAAATTTTTGGTTCTAGTCAGGATTCTAGCAGCCGTATTTAGCACTAACTGAAGTTTATTTAGTGCTTTATCCGGTACCGGAAAGTAGAGCATTGCAGTAGTCTAACCTATAAGTGACAAAAGCATGGATTAATTTTTTCTGCATCATTTTTGGACAGAAAGTTTCTGATTTTTGCAATATTCCGTAGATGGAAAAATGCTGTCCTCGAAATGGTCTTGATATGTTCTTCAAAAGAGAGATCAGGGTCCAGAGTAACGCCGAGGTCCTTCACAGTTTTATTTGAGACGACTGTACAACCATTAAGATTAATTGTCAGATTCAACAGAAGATCTCTTTGTTTCTTGGGACCTAGAACAAGCATCTCTGTTTTGTCTGAGTTTAATAGTAGAAAGTTTGCAGCCATCCACTTCCTTATGTCTGAAACACATGCTTCTAGCGAGGCAATTTTGGGGCTTCACCATGTTTCATTGAAATGTACAGCTGTGTGTCATCCGCATAGCAGTGAAAGTTAACATTATGTTTTCGAATAACATCCCCAAGAGGTAAAATGTATAGTGAAAACAATAGTGGTCCTAAAACGGAACCTTGAGGAACACCGAAATTTACAGTTGATTTGTCAGAGGACAAACCATTCACAGAGACAAACTGATATCTTTCCGACAGATAAGATCTGAACCAGGCCAGAACATGTCCGTGTAGACCAATTTGGGTTTCCAATCTCTCCAAAAGAATGTGGTGATCGATGGTATCAAAAGCAGCACTAAGGTCTAGGAGCACGAGGACAGATGCAGAGCCTCGGTCCGATGCCATTAAAATGTAATTTACCACCTTCACAAGTGCCGTCTCAGTGCTATGATGGGGTCTAAAACCAGACTGAAGCATTTCATATACATTGTTTGTCTTCAGGAAAGCAGTGAGTTGCTGCGCAACAGCCTTCTCTAAAATTTTTGAGAGGAATGGAAGATTCGATATAGGCCGATAGTTTTTTATATTTTCTCGGTCAAGGTTTGGCTTTTTCAAGAGAGGCTTTATTACTGCCACTTTTAGTGAGTTTGGTACACATCCAGTGGATAGAGAGCCATTTATTATGTTCAACATAGGAGGGCCAAGCACAGGAAGCAGCTCTTTCAGTAGTTTAGTTGGAATAGGGTCCAGTATGCAGCTTGAAGGTTTAGAGGCCATGATTATTTTCATCATTGTGTCAAGAGATATAGTACTAAAACACTTGAGCGTCTCTCTTGATCCTAGGTCCTGGCAGAGTTGTGCAGACTCAGGACAACTGAGGTTTGGAGGAATACGCAGGTTTAAAGAGGAGTCCGTAATTTGCTTTCTAATAAACATAATCTTTTCCTCAAAGAAGTTCATGAATTTATCACTGCTAAAGTGAAAGTCATCCTCTCTTGGGGAGTGCTGCTTTTAGTTAGCTTTGCGACAGTATCAAAAAGGAATTTCGGATTGTTCTTATTTTCCTCAATTAAGTTAGAAAAATAGGATGATCGAGCAGCAGTAAGGGCTCTTCGGTACTGCACGGTACCATCTTTCCAAGCTAGTCGGAAGACTTCCAGTTTGGTGTGGCGCCATTTCCGTTCCAATTTTCTGGAAGCTTGCTTCAGAGCTCGGGTATTTTCTGTGTACCAGGGAGCTAGTTTCTTATGAGAAAGGTTTTTCGTTTTTAGGGGTGCAACTGCATCTAGGGTATTGCGCAAGGTTAAATTGAGATCCTCAGTTAGGTGGTTAACTGATTTTTGTCCTCTGGCGTCCTTGGGTAGGCAGAGGGAGTCTGGAAGGGCATCAAGGAATCTTTGTGTTGTCTGTGAATTTATAGCACAAGCTTTGATGGTCCTTGGTTGGGGTCTGAGCAGATTATTTGTTGCAATTGCAAACGTAATAAAATGGTGGTCCGATAGTCCAGGATTATGAGGAAAAACATTAAGATCCACAACATTTATTCCATGGGACAAAACTAGGTCCAGCGTATGACTGTGACAGTGAGTGGGTCCAGAGACATGTTGGACAAAACCCACTGAGTCGATGATGGCTCCGAAAGCCTTTTGGAGTGGGTCTGTGGACTTATCCATGTGAATATTAAAGTCACCAAGCTCAGTTGGTAGAGCATGGCGCTTGTAACGCCAGGGTAGTGGGTTCGATCCCCGGGACCACCCATACGTAGAATGTATGCACACATGACTGTAAGTCGCTTTGGATAAAACACTGAACACTGGCTTTCCAGTACCTCTAACAGACCACTGGCTTTCCAGTACCACTAACAGACCACTGGCTTTCCAGTACCTCTAACAGACCACTGGCTTTCCAGTACCACTAAAAGACCACTGGCTTTCCAGTACCTCTAACAGACCACTGGCTTTCCAGTACCACTAACAGACCACTGGCTTTCCAGTACCTCGAACAGACCACTGGCTTTCCAGTACCTCTAACAGACTTCTGGTTTTCCAGTACCTCTAACAGACCACTGGTTTCCAGTACCTCTAACAGACCACTGGTTTTCCAGTACCTCTAACAGACCACTGGTTTCCAGTACCTCTAACAGACCACTGGCTTTCCAGTACCACTAACAGACCACTGGCTTTCCAGTACCTCTAACAGACCACTGGCTCTCCAGTACCACTAATAGACCAGTGGTTTCCAATACCTCTAACAGAACACTGGCTTTCCAGTACCACTAACAGACCACTGGCTTTCCAGTACCTCTAACAGACCACTGGCTTTCCAGTACCACTAACAGACCACTGACTTTCCAGTACCTCTAACAGACCACTGGCTTTCCAGTACCACTAAAAGACCACTGGCTTTCCAGTACCTCTAACAGACCACTGGCTTTCCAGTACCTCTAACAGACCACTGGCGTTCCAGTAAATCAAATCAAATCAAATCAAATCAAATCAAATGTATTTATATAGCCCTTCGTACATCAGCTGATATCTCAAAGTGCTGTACAGAAACCCAGCCTAAAACCCCAAACAGCAAGCAATGCAGGTGTAGAAGCACGGTGGCTAGGAAAAACTCCCTAGAAAGGCCAAAACCTAGGAAGAAACCTAGAGAGGAACCAGGCTATGTGGGGTGGCCAGTCCTCTTCTGGCTGTGCCGGGTAGAGATTATAACAGAACATGGCCAAGATGTTCAAATGTTCATAAATGACCAGCATGGTCGAATAATAGTAAGGCAGAACAGTTGAAACTGGAGCAGCAGCATGGCCATGTGGACTGGGCATGGTCCTAGGGCTCAGGTCCTCCGAGAGAGAGAAAGAAAGAAGGAGAGAATTAGAGAACGCACACTTAGATTCACACAGGACACCGAATTAGGACAGGAGGGGTACTCCAGATATAACAAACTGACCCTAGCCCCCCGACACAAACTACTGCAGCATAAATACTGGAGGCTGAGACAGGAGGGGACAGGAGACACTGTGGCCCCATCCGAGGACACCACCGGACAAGGCCAAACAGGAAGGATATAACCCCACCCACTTTGCCAAAGCACAGCCCCCACACCACTAGAGGGATATCTTCAACCACCAACTTACCATCCTGAGACAAGGCTTGAGTATAGCCCACAAAGATCTCCGCCACGGCACAGCCCAAGTGGGGGGGCGCCAACCCAGACAGGATGACCACAACAGTGAATCAACCCACTCAGGTGACGCACCCCCTGCAGGGACGGCATGAGAGAGCCCCAGTAAGCCAGTGACTCAGCCCCTGTAATAGGGTTAGAGGCAGAGAATCCCAGTGGAAAGAGGGGAACCGGCCAGGCAGAGACAGCAAAGGGCGGTTTGTTGCTCCAGAGCCTTTCCGTTCACCCTCCCACTCCTGGGCCAGACTACACTCAATCATATGACCCACTGAAGAGATGAGTCTTCAGTAAAGACTTAAAGGTTGAGACCGAGTTTGCTTCTCTGACATGGGTAGGCAGACCGTTCCATAAAAATGGAGCTCTATAGGAGAAAGCCCTGCCTCCAGCTGTTTGCTTAGAAATTCTAGGGACAATTAGGAGGCCTGCGTCTTGTGACCGTAGCGTACGTGTAGGTAGGTATGTACGGCAGGACCAAATCAGAGAGATAGGTAGGAGCAAGCCCATGTAATGCTTTGTAGGTTAGCAGTAAAACCTTAAAATCAGCCCTTGCTTTGACAGGAAGCCAGTGTAGAGAGGCTAGCACTGGAGTTATATGATCAAATTTTTTGGTTCTAGTCAGGATTCTAGCAGCCGTATTTAGCACTAACTGAAGTTTATTTAGTGCTTTATCCGGGTAGCCGGAAAGTAGAGCATTGCAGTAGTCTAACCTATAAGTGACAAAAGCATGGATTAATTTTTCTGCATCATTTTTGGACAGAAAGTTTCTGATTTTTGCAATATTCCGTAGATGGAAAAATGCTGTCCTCGAAATGGTCTTGATATGTTCTTCAAAAGAGAGATCAGGGTCCAGAGTAACGCCGAGGTCCTTCACAGTTTTATTTGAGACGACTGTACAACCATTAAGATTAATTGTCAGATTCAACAGAAGATCTCTTTGTTTCTTGGGACCTAGAACAAGCATCTCTGTTTTGTCTGAGTTTAATAGTAGAAAGTTTGCAGCCATCCACTTCCTTATGTCTGAAACACATGCTTCTAGCGAGGGCAATTTTGGGGCTTCACCATGTTTCATTGAAATGTACAGCTGTGTGTCATCCGCATAGCAGTGAAAGTTAACATTATGTTTTCGAATAACATCCCCAAGAGGTAAAATGTATAGTGAAAACAACCTTGAGGAACACCGACATTTACAGTTGATTTGTCAGAGGACAAACCATTCACAGAGACAAACTGATATCTTTCCGACAGATAAGATCTGAACCAGGCCAGAACATGTCCGTGTAGACCAATTTGGGTTTCCAATCTCTCCAAAAGAATGTGGTGATCGATGGTATCAAAAGCAGCACTAAGGTCTAGGAGCACGAGGACAGATGCAGAGCCTCGGTCCGATGCCATTAAAATGTAATTTACCACCTTCACAAGTGCCGTCTCAGTGCTATGATGGGGTCTAAAACCAGACAGAAGCATTTCATATACATTGTTTGTCTTCAGGAAAGCAGTGAGTTGCTGCGCAACAGCCTTCTCTAAAATTTTTGAGAGGAATGGAAGATTCGATATAGGCCGATAGTTTTTATATTTTCTCGGTCAAGGTTTGGCTTTTTCAAGAGAGGCTTTATTACTGCCACTTTTAGTGAGTTTGGTACACATCCAGTGGATAGAGAGCCATTTATTATGTTCAACATAGGAGGGCCAAGCACAGGAAGCAGCTCTTTCAGTAGTTTAGTTGGAATAGGGTCCAGTATGCAGCTTGAAGGTTTAGAGGCCATGATTATTTTCATCATTGTGTCAAGAGATATAGTACTAAAACACTTGAGCGTCTCTCTTGATCCTAGGTCCTGGCAGAGTTGTGCAGACTCAGGACAACTGAGGTTTGGAGGAATACGCAGGTTTAAAGAGGAGTCCGTAATTTGCTTTCTAATAATCATAATATTTTCCTCAAAGAAGTTCATGAATTTATCACTGCTAAAGTGAAAGTCATCCTCTCTTGGGGAGTGCTGCATTTTAGTTAGCTTTGCGACAGTATCAAAAAGGAATTTCGGATTGTTCTTATTTTCCTCAATTAAGTTAGAAAAATAGGATGATCGAGCAGCAGTAAGGGCTCTTCGGTACTGCACGGTACCATCTTTCCAAGCTAGTCGGAAGACTTCCAGTTTGGTGTGGCGCCATTTCCGTTCCAATTTTCTGGAAGCTTGCTTCAGAGCTCGGGTATTTTCTGTGTACCAGGGAGCTAGTTTCTTATGAGAAAGGTTTTTCGTTTTTAGGGGTGCAACTGCATCTAGGGTATTGCGCAAGGTTAAATTGAGATCCTCAGTTAGGTGGTTAACTGATTTTTGTCCTCTGGCGTCCTTGGGTAGGCAGAGGGAGTCTGGAAGGGCATCAAGGAATCTTTGTGTTGTCTGTGAATTTATAGCACAAGCTTTGATGGTCCTTGGTTGGGGTCTGAGCAGATTATTTGTTGCAATTGCAAACGTAATAAAATGGTGGTCCGATAGTCCAGGATTATGAGGAAAAACATTAAGATCCACAACATTTATTCCATGGGACAAAACTAGGTCCAGCGTATGACTGTGACAGTGAGTGGGTCCAGAGACATGTTGGACAAAACCCACTGAGTCGATGATGGCTCCGAAAGCCTTTTGGAGTGGGTCTGTGGACTTATCCATGTGAATATTAAAGTCACCAAGCTCAGTTGGTAGAGCATGGCGCTTGTAACGCCAGGGTAGTGGGTTCGATCCCCGGGACCACCCATACGTAGAATGTATGCACACATGACTGTAAGTCGCTTTGGATAAAAGCGTCTGATAAATGGCATATATTATTAGAATATTATCTGCTATGACTACAAGGTCCGATAGGAATTCAGGGAACTCAGTGAGAAACACTGTATATGGCCCAGGAGGCCTGTAAACAGTAGCTATAAAAAGTGATTGAGTAGGCTGCATAGATTTCATGACTAGAAGCTCAAAAGACAAAAACATCATTTTTTTTTTTGTAAATTGAAATTTGCTATCGTAAATGTTAGCAACACCTCCGCCTTTGCGGGATGCACGAGGGATATGGTCACTAGTGTAGCCAGGAGGTGAGGCCTCAGTTAAAACAGTAAATTCATCAGGCTTAAGCCATGTTTCAGTCAGGCCAATCACATCAAGATTATGATCAGTGATTAGTTCATTGACTATAATTGCCTTTGAAGTAAGGGATCTAACATTAAGTAGCCCTATTTTGAGATGTGAGGTATCATGATCTCTTTCAGTAATGACTGGAATGGAGGTGGTCTTTATCCTAATGAGATTGCTAAGGCGAACACCGCCATGTTTAGTTTTGCCCAACCTAGGTCGAGGCACAGACACGGTCTCAATGGTGATAGCTGAGCTGACTACACTGACTGTGCTAGTGGCAGACTCCACTATGCTGGCAGGCTGGCTAACAGCCTGCTGCCTGGCCTGCACCCTATTTCATTGTGGAGCTAGAGGAGTTAGAGCCCTGTCTATGTTGGTAGATAAGATGAGAGCACCCCTCCAGCTAGGATGGAGTCCGTCACTCCTCAGCAGGCCAGGCTTGGTCCTGTTTGTGGGTGAGTCCCAGAAAGAGGGCCAATTATCTACAAATTCTATCTTTTGGGAGGGGCAGAAAACAGTTTTCAACCAGCGATTGAGTTGTGAGACTCTGCTGTAGAGCTCATCACTCCCCCTAACTGGGAGGGGGCCAGAGACAATTACTCGATGCCGACACATCTTTCTAGCTGATATGCACGCAGAAGCTATGTTGCGCTTGGTGATCTCTGACTGTTTCATCCTAACATCGTTGGTGCCGACGTGGATAACAATATCTCTATACTCTCTACACTCGCCAGTTTTAGCTTTAGCCAGCACCTCTAACAGACCACTGGCTTTCCAGTACCACTAACAGACCACTTGCGTTCCAGTACCTCTAACAGACCACTGGTTTCCAGTACCTCTAACAGACCACTGGTTTCCAGTTCATCTAACAGACCACTGGCTTTCCAGTACCTCTAACAGACCACTGGCTTTCCAGTACCACTAAAAGACCACTGCATTTCCAGTACCACTAACAGACGACTGGCTTTCCAGTACCACTAACAGACCACTGGTTTCCAGTACCTCTAACAGAACACTGGCTTTCCAGTACCTCTAACAGACCACTGGCTTTCCAGTACCTCTAACAGACCACTGGCTTTCCAGTACCTCTAACAGACCACTGGCTTTCCAGTACCACTAACAGACCACTTGCGTTCCAGTACCTCTAACAGACCACTGGCTTTCCAGTACCTCGAACAGACCACTGGCTTTCCAGTACCTCTAACAGACCACTGGCTTTCCAGTACCTCTAACAGACCACTGGCTTTCCAGTACCACTAACAGACCACTGGCTTTCCAATACCTCTAACAGATCACTGGCTTTCCAGTACCACTAAAAGACCACTGGTTTCCAGTACCTCTAACAGACCACTGGCTTTCCAGTACCTCTAACAGACCACTGGCTTTCCAGTACCTCTAACAGACCACTGGCTTTCCAGTACCACTAAAAGACCACTGGTTTCCAGTACCTCTAACAGACCACTGGCTTTCCAGTACCTCTAACAGACCACTGGCTTTCCAGTACCACTAACAGACCACTGGTTTCCAGTACCTCTAACAGACCACTGGTTTCCAGTACCTCTAACAGACCACTGGCTTTCCAGTACCTCTAACAGACCACTGGCTTTCCAGTACCTCTAACAGACCACTGGCTTTCCAGTACCTCTAACAGACCACTGGATTTCCAGTACCTCTAACAGACCACTGGCTTTCCAGTACCTCGAACAGACCACTGGCTTTCCAGTACCTCGAACAGACCACTGGCTTTCCAGTACCTCTAACAGACCACTGGCTTTCCAGTACCTCTAACAGACCACTCGATTTCCAGTACCTCTAACAGACCACTGGCTTTCCAGTACCTCTAACAGACCACTGGTTTCCAGTACCTCTAACAGACCACTGGCTTTCCAGTACCTCGAACAGACCACTGGCTTTCCAGTACCTCGAACAGACCACTGGCTTTCCAGTACCTCTAACAGACCACTGGCTTTCCAGTACCTCTAACAGACCACTCGCTTTCCAGTACCTCTAACAGACCACTGGCTTTCCAGTACCTCTAACAGACCACTGGTTTCCAGTACCTCGAACAGACCACTGGCTTTCCAGTACCTCTAACAGACCACTGGCTTTCCAGTACCTCTAACAGACCACTGGCTTTCCAGTACCTCTAACAGACCACTCGCTTTCCAGTACCTCTAACAGACCACTGGTGTCCAGTACCTCTAACAGACCACTGGCTTTCCAGTACCACTAACAGACCACTGGCTTTCCAGTACCTCTAACAGACCACTGGCATTCCAGTACCTCTAACAGACCACTGGCTTTCCAGTACCTCTAACAGACCACTGGCTTTCCAATGCCACTAACAGACCACTGGCTTTCCAGTACCTCTAAGAGTCCACTGGCTTTCCAGTACCACTAAAAGACCACTGGCTTTCCAGTACCACTAAAAGACCACTGGCTTTCCAGTACCACTAACAGACCACTGGCATTCCAGTACCTCTAACAGACCACTGGCTTTCCAGTACATCTAACAGACCACTGGCTTTCCAGTACCACTAACAGACCACTGCCTTTCCAGTACCACTTCAGTTTTCACTTCCTCACAGTAAATTGACATTTGGAGCAACTTAGAAATTTGATGTTGACAAAAGTCGGCAATTTAAGTTAAATTGGCCAAAACGTCAGATCATGTCAGTTCCAACAGGTGTCTGTCTATGTATGTACAGTGGTGGAAAAAGTACCCAGCTGTCATACTTGAGTAAAAGTAAAGATACCTTTGCAGAAAACGGATCAAGTGAAAGTGAAAGTCACCCAGTAGAATCCTTCTTGAGTAAAAGACTAAAAGTATTTGGTTTTTAAATATACTTACGTATTAAAAGTAAATGTAATTGCTAAAATATATTAAAGTATCAAAAGTAAAAGTACAAAAGCATTTAAAATTCCTTATATGAAACAAACCAGACTGCACCATGTTCTTGTTTGTGGTCCTTCTGTAGCAAAGTTGGTAGAGCATGGCGCTCGTAACGCCAGGGTAGTGGGTTCGATTCCCGGGACCACCCATACGTAGAATGTATGCACACATGACTGTAAGTCGCTTTGGATAAAAGCGTCTGCTAAATGGCATATATATATTATTATTATAGTTTTGTTTAATTTACCAAAAGCCAGGGGCATGCTCCAACACTCAGACATCATTTACAAACTAAGAAAGTGAGTCCTCCAGATCAGAGGCAGTAGGGATGAGAGGGATGTTCTCTTGTGTGTGAATTAGACCATTTTCCTGTCCTGCTAAGCATTCAAAATGGAATGAGTACTTCTGGGTTTCAGGGAAAACGTATGGAGTGAAAAGCACATCATTTTATTTAGGAATGTAGTGAAGTAATATTAAAACTTGTCAAAAATATAAATAGTAAAGTAAAGTACAAATACCTCATCAAACGACTTAAGTAGTACTTG
>NC_068440.1:24315027-24580027 GCF_023373465.1 Oncorhynchus keta | reverse complement strand
GAGCTTGCCTGATATTCCCAGTGTTCCGATATTCCCAAAGGTGGGATATTTTTCATATCTCTTTCATTTGACTCTCTTTGGCAAGGCTTGACAGAATGAGAAACAGAGGCAGAGATGAGGAGAGAAATCAAGAGTCATGGAGAAGAGAGACAAAAAGAAGGTGGGATAGACAGGGTGGGATAGACAGGGTAGGATAGACAGGGTGGGATAGACAGGGTGGGATAGACAGGGTAGGACAGGCATGGTGGGATAGATAAGGTGGGATAGATAGGGTGGGATAGATAGGGTTGGATAGATAGGGTGGGATAGACAGGGTGGAACAGACAGGGTGGGATAGATAGGGATAGACAGGGTAGGATAGGCATGGTGGGATAGATAGGGTGGGATAGATAGAATGGGATAAACACAGGATAGCCATGGTGGGATAGACATGGTGGGATAGACAGGGTGGAACAGGGGTGATAGATAGGGTGGATAGACAGGGTGGAATAGACAGGGTGGAACAGATAGATAGACAGGGCAGGATAGGCATGGTGGACAGATAGGGGTAGGGATAGATAGGTGATAGACAGGGTGGAATAGACAGGGTGGGATAGATAGGGTGGGATAGACAGGGTGGAATAGACAGGTGGATAGACAGGGCAGGATAGACAGGGCAGGATAGGCATGGTGGAACAGACATGGGTGATAGACAGGGTGGATAGATAGGGTGGGATAGACAGGGTGGAATAGACAGGGTAGGATAGGCATGGTGGGATAGATAGGGTGGGATAGACAGGGTGGAATAGACAGGGTAGGATAGGCATGGTGGGATAGATAGGGTAGGATAGATAGGGTGGGATAGATAAGGTGGGATAGATAGGGTGGGATAGATAGGGTGGGATAGATAGGGTGGGATAGACAGGGTGGGATAGATAGGGTGGGATAGACAGGGTAGGATAGATAGGGTGGGATAGATAGGGTGGGATAGATAGGGTGGGATAGACAGGGTGGAATAGACAGGGTGGGATAGATAGGGTGGGATAGATAGGGTGGGATAGATAAGGTGGGATAGATAGGGTGGGATAGATAGGGTGGGATAGATAGGGTGGGATAGATAGGGTGGGATAGATAGGGTTGGATAGATAGGGTGGGATAGACAGGGTGGAATAGACAGGGTGGGATAGATAGGGTGGGATAGACAGGGTAGGATAGGCATGGTGGGATAGATAGGGTGGGATAGATAGGGTGGGATAGATAGGGTGGGATAGATAGGGTGGGATAGACAGGGTGGAATAGACAGGGTGGGATAGATAGGGTGGGATAGACAGGGTAGGATAGGCATGGTGGGATAGATAGGGTGGGATAGATAGAATGGGATAAACAGTGTAGGATAGCCATGGTGGGATAGACATGGTGGGATAGACAGGGTGGAATAGACAGGGTGGGATAGATAGGGTGGGATAGACAGGGTGGAATAGACAGGGTGGAATAGATAGGGTGGGATAGACAGGGTAGGATAGGCAGGGTGGGATAGATAGGGTGGGATAGACAGGGTGGGATAGATAGGGTGGGATAGACAGGGTGGAATAGACAGGGTGGGATAGATAGGGTGGGATAGATAGGGTGGAATAGACAGGGTAGGATAGACAGGGTAGGATAGACAGGGTAGGATAGGCATGGTGGAATAGACATGGTGTGATAGACAGGGTGGGATAGATAGGGTGGGATAGACAGGGTGGAATAGACAGGGTAGGATAGGCATGGTGGGATAGATAGGGTGGGATAGATAGGGTGGGATAGATAGGGTGGGATAGACAGGGTGGAATAGACAGGGTAGGATAGGCATGGTGGGATAGATAGGGTAGGATAGATAGGGTGGGATAGACAGGGTGGAATAGACAGGGTAGGATAGGCAAGGTGGGATAGGGTGGGATAGATAGGGTAGGATAGGCATGGTGGGATAGATAGGGTGGGATAGATAGGGTAGGACAGGCATGGTGGGATAGATAGGGTGGGATAGATAGGGTGGGATAGATAGAATGGGATAGACAGTGTAGGATAGGCATGGTGGGATAGAAAGGGTGGGATAGATAGGGTGGGATAGACAGGGTGGAATAGACAGGGTAGGATAGGCATGGTGGGATAGATAGGGTGGGATAGATAGGGTGGGATAGACATGGTGGGATAGACAGGATAGAAGAGGCATGGTGGGATAGATAGGGTGGGATAGATAGGGTGGGATAGACAGGGTAGGATAGGCATGGTGGGATAGACAGGGTGGATTAGACAGGGTGGGATAGGTATGGTGGGATAGACAGGGTGGAATATATAGGGTGGGATAGACATGGTAGGTAGGATAGACATGGTGTGAAAGACAGGGTGGGATAGACATGGTAGGTAGGATAGACATGGTGTGAAAGACAGGGTGGGATAGACATGGTAGGTAGGATAGACATGGTGGAATAGACAGGGTGGGATAGACAGGGTAGGATAGACAGGGTGGAATATATACGGTGGGATAGTCAGGGTAGGATAGACAGGGTGGAATATATAGGGTGGGATAGACAGGGTAGGATAGGCATGGTGGGATAGACAGGGTGGAATATATAGGGTGGGATAGACATGGTGTGATAGACAGGGTAGGATAGACATGGTGGAATAGACAGGGTGGGATAGACAGGGTAGGGTAGACAGGGTGGAATATATAGGGTGGGATAGTCAGTGTAGGATAGACAGGGTGGAATATATAGGGTGGGATAGACAGGGTAGGATAGGCATGGTGGGATAGACAGGGGGGAATATATAGGTTGGTATAGACAGGGTA
This sequence comes from Oncorhynchus keta, assembly GCF_023373465.1. Taxonomy (NCBI): domain Eukaryota; kingdom Metazoa; phylum Chordata; class Actinopteri; order Salmoniformes; family Salmonidae; genus Oncorhynchus; species Oncorhynchus keta. Next base: position 24,577,221 of record NC_068440.1, on the reverse strand, counting down.
GGATAGACAGGGTGGAATATATAGGTTGGTATAGACAGGGTAGGATAGACATGGTGGAATAGACAGGGTGGTATAGACAGGGTAGGATAGACAGGGTGGAATATATAGGTTGGTATAGACAGGGTAGGATAGACAGGGTGGAATATATAGGGTGGGATAGACAGAGTAGGATAGACATGGTGGAATAGACAGGGTGGTATAGACAGGGTAGGATAGACAGGGTGGAATATATAGGTTGGTATGGACAGGGTAGGATAGACAGGGTGGAATATATAGGGTGGGATAGACAGAGTAGGATAGACAGGGTGGAATATATAGGTTGGTATAGACAGGGTAGGATAGACAGGGTGGAATATATAGGTTGGTATAGACAGGGTAGGATAGACATGGTGGAATAGACAGGGTGGTATAGACAGGGTAGGATAGACAGGGTGGTATATATAGGTTGGTATAGACAGGGTAGGATAGACAGGGTGGAATATATAGGGTGGGATAGACAGAGTAGGATAGACATGGTGGAATAGACAGGGTGGTATAGACAGGGTAGGATAGACAGGGTGGAATATATAGGGTGGGATAGACAGAGTAGGATAGACAGGGTGGAATATATAGGGTGGGATAGACAGAGTAGGATAGGCATTGTGGGATAGACAGGGTGGAATAGATAAGGTGGGATAGACAGGGTGGAATAGACAGGGTTGAATAGACAGGGTGGGATAAACAGGGTGGAATAGATAGGGTGGGATAGACAAGGTGGAATAGACAGGACGGAATAGATGGGGTGGGATAGACAGGGTGGAATAGACAGGGTGGAATAGACAGGGTGGAATAGACAAGGTGGAATAGACAGGACGGAATAAATAGGGTGGGATAGACAGGGTGGAATAGACAGGATGGAATAGATAGGGTGGGATAGACAGGGTGGGATAGACAGGATGGAATAGATATGGTGGGATAGACAGGGGGGAATAGACAGGGTGGGATAGACAGGGTGGAATAGGCAGGGTGGAATAGACAGGGTGGAATAGACAGGGTGGAATAGACAGGGTGTGATAGACAGGGTGGAAAAGACAGGGTGGAATAGACAGGGTGGAATAGATAGGGTGGGATATACAGGGTGGGATAGACAGGATGGAATAGATATGGTGGGATAGACAGGGGGAATAGACAGGGTGGGATAGACAGGGTGGAATAGGCAGGGTGGAATAGACAGGGTGGAATAGACAGGGTGGAATAGACAGGGTGTGATAGACAGGGTGGAAAAGACAGGGTGGAATAGACAGGGTGGAATAGATAGGGTGGGATATACAGGGTGGAATAGAGAGGGTGGAATAGACAGGATGGAATAGACAGGGTGGAATAGATAGGGTGGGATAGACAGGGTGGAAAAGACAGGGTGGAATAGACAGGGTGGAATAGACAGGGTGTGATAGACAGGGTGGAAAAGACAGGGTGGAATAGACAGGGTGGAATAGATAGGGTGGGATATACAGGGTGGAAAAGACAGGGTGGAATAGACAGGGTGGAATAGATAGGGTGGGATAGATATGGTGGAATAGACAGGGTGGAATAGACAGGGTGGAATAGATAGGGTGGGATAGATAGGGTGGGATAGACAGGGTGGAATAGACAGGGTGGAATAGATAGGGTGGAATAGATAGGGTGGGATAGATAGGGTGGGATAGACAAGACGTGATAGATATAAAATGGAGTGTGGTGGAGGAAGGATGGGCTATTCAATAATATAGACCAGCACAGTGACATCCATGTGCTAGCGAGGCCTTGTCTATCATAGCATGTTGTTCTCCATGTGTTTCCTATAAAGACCCTATGGAAGTTTAGCCAGTTTAAAGCAGATCGGGGCGCATCGTCTCAGGTCTGCAACATTTTCTGCTTGTTTGTCCGGGGCTGTCATAGTAAAGTTTTATTGAAAAATAGAGTGAGCTACGTGAAGAATTAAGTGTGTAACAATTAAGTGTGTAACACGTGCCCAAATAGGTCCACAGACGATGCAATCTCAACCACACTGCACACTGCCCTAACCCACCTGGACAAGAGGAATACCTATGTGAGAATGCTGTTCATCGACTACAGCTCGGCATTCAACACCATAGTACCCTCCAAGCTCGTCATCAAGCTCGAGACCCTGGGTCTCGACCCCGCCCTGTGCAACTGGGTACTGGACTTCCTGACGGGCCGCCCCCAGGTGGTGAGGGTAGGCAACAACATCTCCTCCCCGCTGATCCTCAACACGGGGGCCCCACAAGGGTGCGTTCTGAGCCCTCTCCTGTACTCCCTGTTCACCCACGACTGCGTGGCCACGCACGCCTCCAACTCAATCATCAAGTTTGCGGACGACACAACAGTGGTAGGCTTGATTACCAACAACGACGAGACGGCCTACAGGGAGGAGGTGAGGGCCTCGGAGTGTGGTGTCAGGAAAATAACCTCACACTCAACGTCAACAAAACTAAGGAGATGATTGTGGACTTCAGGAAACAGCAGAGGGAACACCCCCTATCCACATCGATGGAACAGTAGTGGAGAGGGTAGCTAGTTTTAAGTTCCTCGGCATACACATCACAGACAAACTGAATTGGTCCACTCACACTGACAGCGTCGTGAAGAAGGCGCAGCAGCGCCTATTCAACCTCAGGAGGCTGAAGAAATTCGGCTTGTCACCAAAAGCACTCACAAACTTCTACAGATGCACAATCGAGAGCATCCTGGCGGGCTGTATCACCGCCTGGTACGGCAACTGCTCCGCCCTCAACCGTAAGGCTCTCCAGAGGGTAGTGAGGACTGCACAACGCATCACCGGGGCAAACTACCTGCCCTCCAGGACACCTACACCACCCGTTGTTACAGGAAGGCCATAAAGATCATCAAGGACATCAACCACCCGAACCACTGCCTGTTCACCCCGCTATCATCCAGAAGGCGAGGTCAGTACAGGTGCATCAAAGCTGGGACCGAGAGACTGAAAAACAGCTTCTATCTCAAGGCCATCAGACTGTTAAACAGCCACCACTAACATTGAGTGGCTGCTGCCAACACACTGTCATTGACACTGACCCAACTCCAGCCATTTTAATAATGGGAATTGATGGGAATTATGTAAATATATCACTAGCCACTTTAAACAATGCTACCTTATATAATGTTACTTACCCTACATTATTCATCTCATATGCATATGTATATACTGTACTCTACATCATCGACTGCATCCTTATGTAACACATGTATCACTAGCCACTTTAACTATGCCACTTTGTTTACTTTGTCTACACACTCATCTCATATGTATATACTGTACTCGATACCATCTACTGTATGCTGCTCTGTACCATCACTCATTCATATATCCTTATGTACATGTTCCTTATCCCCTTACACTGTGTATAAGACAGTAGTTTAGGAATTGTTAGTTAGATTACTTGTTGGTTATCACTGCATTGTCGGAACTAGAAGCACAAGCATTTCGCTACACTCGCATTTAACATCTGCTAACCATGTGTATGTGACAAATAAAATTTGATTTGATTTGATTTGAAGAAATTGTGTGTGTGGGATATGAATGATGGGGCGTCTCTCTCAATCCTGCATGTGTTTCTCTGTGCTGTTTAACAAGCATAAGACATACAGCCACAGAGACAGAGACAGAGACAGAGAGAGAGAGAGAGAAGGGGGGGAGATACTCTTATCTCAGATACACAGTTCTTACCCTGAGCTTTACAGACCCTAACGACCAAAGATAAATTGATGTAACACATCTGATTGTTGCTCGGGTCAGAGAGTGAGGACAGGAGTGTGTGTGCGCTCCTGTGTCCTGAGTGCAAGTCTGTGAGCACGCTCCTGTGTCCTGAGTGCAAGTCTGTGCTCCTGTGTCCTCAGTGCAAGTCTGTGAGCACGCTCCTGTGTCCTGAGTGCAAGTCTGTGCTCCTGTGTCCTCAGTGCAAGTCTGTGAGCACGCTCCTGTGTCCTGAGTGCAAGTCTGTGCTCCTGTGTCCTGAGTGCAAGTCTGTGAGCACACTCCTGTGTCCTATGTGTGTGTGTGCTCCTCTGTCTTGAATGTGTGCGCTCTCCTGTGTGTGTGTGTGTGTGTGTGTGTGTGTGTGTGTGTGTGTGTGTGTGTGTGTGTGTGTGTGTGTGTGTGTGTGTGTGTGTGTGTGTGTGTGTGTGTGTGTGTGTGTGTGTGTTTGTGAATGTGTGTACACACGCTCCTAAATTCCTGGGCGCATGTGGAAGAGTGATACAGGTTTTCTCACAGCAACAGTCCACAGTATCCCAGCTGTATATCCCCCTGGTACACGGCTCTAATTCTGCCAAGTGATTTACATGGAACGTCTGCACAAAACCATTTCCTCCCTGCTCGCCATCCAATACACACATTATAGACCTACAAAAGGTATATATATATGTGGGTGTAAACTGGAGCAAGAGCTCTTCAGAGGACGAGGGGCTTACTTCACACTGACAGTCCTCACAGTGTGTCCACTTTCCACTGTTTATCCTCTCTAACGTCTCCGATTCCAGGCGGGAGAGTGGATATAGGATTTATTTAGTTAGTAATGAAGGACAGCCCCTTCCCTGAAGGTTGGAAAGCACACATTAATTGTATCAAACCTATTTTGAACTATCTACAGTATTTTGGAATATTGTAGAATAAATATCAGACTGTGGGAAGGTTGTTTTACTGTTATCATACATTTAATTTGATTCTCATTATGTGCAGAGTAACCTTCTCACCTATATATTCAAACCTCATCGCTATCTTTCAATAATAATAAAAACCTGAATCAAAGCTATAGGTAAAAGCTGCCTTTATAAGCTTTACCATTAAAATCATAAGCTTTACCATTAAAGGGGTTAACAGAAATTGATCTTAGATCAGTGTCTAAGGGGAAACTCTTAAAATGAGAGTGACCTGCAGAGGGAATGTTTTTGGAGTGAGACAGTGTTGGGAAATGCAATGCCCACAGTGACCTCTGGTGGTTTCTGTCAGTATGAACACCACAGAACAATATATTTGTGTGTGTGTGTGTATGGCCAGCCCTGTGTGCTCTGCTGTGATTGACGAGGTGAGTGATTTGCCTCAACAAGCGATTGTGTTGGTGACTCCTGGATGATGTCAGTTACGGGCAGAATGGACCTCTGGTCTTTAATGACAACTTGCCCTGCTAGCCCTGTCCAAACACCCCACCCACTCATTCACTCACACACACACCCCTGTTCCAGACAGCCTGTTATTAAGTGGCTGTTCCTAAAACATGGCTGTCAGACACACACACACACACATCCTGACTGTTTCCATGAAGCCTGAACAAACATCTGAGCCTTTAGGTCTGTGTAATTGTTGTTTGACTGGACTAAGCAGCTCCAGAGGAATAACTGCCTCAGTGCACTGGGGAAGGGTGTGACACTTCATTACGTGTGAAGAGACCTGCAGCAGGTTAACATGGAACACAGATCCTACTATGTACCCTCATGGACACACACATCCAACATGTGTGTTTTCTACCAGCTTTAGCTGTAATATGTCATTAATAAAACTTAACAGATTGACGTATCAGCCTACTTAAATGAACATACATGTGGCTGTATCTTTTTTATTTATTTAATGCATAGACACAACAAATAAACATATTGTACACAGACATTAACAGAACCTCTGATCTTATATTTAAAAAACTAAATGTCAAAACAAAACTTAAGTCAAAATCTGGTCCACCGTGTACAACACAATTGACTTGGTAGTGAAACCATCACATCACTTGGTAGTGAAACCATCACATTTCATTCAGTGATCTAAATTGATTAAATGAACAGAATTTAAAATCAAAAACATTTCCATTTGTAATGGGCCTGGAGCTTTTCCGGACTACTTTCACTAGACAAAAAGCCTAGACAATATCTAAGGGACAACGTTTTTCTCAGAAATTAACATATGTGATGAAGTGGCCAAGGAGTGGGGAAAGGTCAGGGGTCATATGAGCAGACAGTAAAGGTCAAGGATCATAGTTCAGCAGAAGTCCTTCCATAAACCAAACGGTGCATCTCAAAGGCCAAGTCCTCTCCTTCCCCGAGTTGAACTCTCTCTCATCTATCCATTATCTTTACACGGTGCAGATGAAGGGAAGGAGACAAGGAGAGGAAGATAGAATACATTTGAGACACGCCCAAGGACTTAATTTCCTTGTCTCCATTCTTTCAGTGAAGGGTTACCCAATACCTCTTCCTCGCCCTCTCTCTCCGTACCCCCATGAGTGACATCAGATTCAGGATGGATGGAGAGCGAGAGGAGAGGTGGAGGTTTCTCTCTCTCACTCACTCTCTGTGTGTTTCTCTCACTCATCCCCGGCCGGTAGGTTCTCTTCCATCCTCTTGATGAACTTCATGCGTATCTCTGTGACATTGTCTCCTCTCAGGGTGTCCTGAGAAAACTTCACATCCACTGCCATCTGCACCTTATAGGGGGAAGAGAGAGAAGGAGATATTAGAAAACTTCACCTCCACTGCCATCTGCACCTTGGGGAGAGAGAGAAGGAGATATTAGAAAACTTCACCTCCACTGCCATCTGCACCTTGGGGAGAGAGAGAAGGAGATATTAGAAAACTTCACCTCCACTGCCATCTGCACCTTGGGGAGAGAGAGAAGGAGATATTAGAAAACTTCACCTCCACTGCCATCTGCACCTTGGGGAGAGAGAGAAGGAGATATTAGAAAACTTCACCTCCACTGCCATCTGCACCTTGGGGAGAGAGAGAAGGAGATATTAGAAAACTTCACCTCCACTGCCATCTGCACCTTGGGGAGAGAGAGGATGTATTAGAAATGAAGGGGGAAAAAGAGAACTATTCTCATGACACATGAACATAACATAAATCACGCAAATATAATTTTCACACTACCGTGCTCTGATATTTTTATATATCAGGCTCGGTTAGGCTTGTCTCAGTAGTGTGAAAAGGCCTAAAGAAGCTCTATCCTTACCATCTCCAGAGCTCCTCGGAGTACCCCACACAGCAGGTTGGAGTAGACCAAGGAGCTGTGGTTGTCAGGCAGCTCTACAAAGTCCACTAGGGGGTTACTCTCCAGGATGAGGGAGAACTCGTCTCCCGCCGGGCTCCAGTTGGTCACACTGGGGGTGATGCCCAGGTACATCTTAAACGCCACCTGTTGAAATACACATACAATGCTGTTAATGTTACTGTTACAATGGTGTTACATGTGCTGTGTTCATAATGGAACAGAGACCATCACTCCCTTACAAGATGAATCACTGAATGCCGACACTTACACTTTATATTGAGAGAGGGTTGAACAAGCCAGGGTGTGTACAATCTTTCCTCACCAAGAATTCCCCCTTGTTGAGGTAATCAAGTCACTGGTTGTTAGCCAATATCAAAGACTGCTAGCGAGAGCTGCCCTGTCGTGAAGTCGCGTCGCTGAAATCTGCTGAAACTGGGAACATTTTCAACTGGTCTCTAGCTCCGTCATCCAGGGCCTGGTGTCCCAAAATCATCTTAAGGTTAAGTTCCTCGTTAGAACCTTTGTGGAAGCATCGTTACATCAAAACGATCGTTAGTAAAGTTGCACTTGAAAACACTCTTTATTTACCGACTGCCTCAGACCACTCGTAGAACAGCGAAGTGCATTGTTAGATGCTTTGATTGCCCTTCCACACCACTTTATACACAGAAGATCTCTGCTTAACATAGAATCAAGCTGTTTCTCTGCGACCGCCGATAACTTCGTAACGAAGTCGACTACAAATACAAAGTTGCCAATGTCTTCGATATTGAACAAGCGAAGGATAAAAAGATGATTCAAATGAAAAACGAGATGACTATGGGCTACATAATCATTAGAATAAGCCGACTCAATATTTGCAGCCATAAGCTGTATCTCTACGAGCTGATCCGTGGTCAGTATTTTGGATCTTCGGCAGTTGTAGGAACGATGCATTGTTAAAACCCTTCTAAGGCTAAGTCGCATTGCTATCGGGAAACCGGGCCCAGAGTGCTAAGTTGCTGTGTGTCTACATGAACATGTCCGGTCACTGATAGCTAGGTTGCTCATTATCGCGGCAAGTCTGAACAGCAGTTGAGGCTTACAGTTTATCATCTAGACCAATATGCCATACTACTGCCTTCTATATAACTGAACCATAGGCCTACAATGCAAGATTACACCTGTGAAACCACTTAGCAGAACAGACAGAGTGCTCTACATGGTTAATTGCATTTCAACCACAAGATGGGAGAAGTGGTTTTGTGCTTAAAGTCTACAGTGGTTTGGTATCGGGCCTGCTGTTCAACAGTTTACCAATGTAATGTACAGCATACTACTGTCTGACCACATAAATATATAATATATGCCATTTAGCAGACGCTTTTATCCAAAGCGACTTACAGTCATGTGTGCATACATTCTACGTATGGGTGGTCCCGGGGATCGAACCCACTACCCTGGCGTTACAAGCGCCATGCTCTACCAACTGAGCTACAGAAGGACGTGTGTGTGGTTACATCCCTTCAGTGTGAACTAATATATTTGGCCGAGGGGTTGGGTTTCACCCTAGGTGTAGGTTGACCGTGCGGCTCAGACTACCGTATAGCAAAGACAAAAAGCAGTGGGGAACATGAGCCCACACACACACACGGGGGCTGGGTCTAGTTGGCTTTACGGTGACATAGCTGGGATGCTTCCCTACCTGCGTGAGTGCAGAGAAATGAAAAGCAGTAGAGAGGATCTATGAAAGCTCAGAAACTATGCAGACTACTGCAGGTTGGAGTTCAAATTCCAGTCGCCAACTCTCTCGCTCTCTAACTCACTCACAGTCAACCTCTTTCTCTCTCTCCCTCTCCCAGATCTCAATCTCTCTCGCTCTTCTTCCTTGTCCCTCTCTTTCTTTCTCTCCCTGTCCTTTCTCTCTTCATCTCGCTCTTCCCCCTCTCCTCTCTCCTTTCTGGGAGTGTTCAAAGGACACGCTCTGATTGGCTCGGGGACGTCCCCACTACCTTAGCAATGACATCGGCTGTTTCTCGGAAATCCTGACACCTCCCAACGCTGGAGCGTGCCAAGAAGTCCTCGATGAGACGCACTCCGATATTGTATCCCCTGGAAAAAAACAAAAGAGTGGGGATAGAGTGAGTAAAGGAGAATGAGTGCTAAATGCTATACAAATCAAATCAAATTTTATTTGTCACATACACATGTTTAGCAGATGGTTTTGCGGGTGAAGCTAAATGTTTGTGTTTCTAGCTCCAACAGTGCAGTAATATCTAACAATTCACACGACCTAAAGGTAAAATAATGGAATGAAGGAATATATAAATATTAGGATGAGCAATGTCAGAGTGGAATAAACTATAATGCAGTATATACACATATGAGATGATTAAAGCAAAAATATGTAAACATTATTAAAAGTGACCACTTCAGAGCAGAGATTCCACATTTCTGGTAAAGATTTCAGACATGTACACTGGCTTAGTCAGACCTCAACACAGAGCTGAAAGAAAGAGGGAGATATAGAGAGCAATAGAGAAGCATCTGGACCCTAAAGGAGTCAGATGAGATCATCACCCGAATTAACCATATTTGGGGCAGACCATGCTACAGTAGGTATATTAGTTAAGCCAAGAGCAGAATACCTTCACAGGCCATATCACACAAGCCCCATCTCTCAGCCTCTCAGACTTAAAATATTACTTTGCCATTTTATTACTTTGGAAAAGTTAACTACACCTTTAAAGGTTTCTAAGCCAGCATAGACCTTTACTAGACAGCACAATTATTCACAATGGGTACAACACCCCCTTTTCCCCCTTTCAAATTGATTTTCATTTGTCTGTTCCTCAAAAGAGGAGGGGATAGAGCCAGTAAATTCCAGGAGACGGTTGGAAAGCGAAGAAGACTCCTAACATGGATGTGTGAAAGGTGATTACTGCCCTGGTTGTGGACCACCTGTTACATCTCACACACACACACATTAAATCACTAGTCTACTGGTGTCAAGTTTTAGAGGGATGGAGAATTTGCCAATGTGGTGTAGGTTGATGGGAAACATCAGAGGCAGAAAGCGCTAGCACCACTTTGTCCATTTGCAGAGTAAAGGATAAACTGAAAATGAAACAGAGTGGCAGAATTTACAGGTTAAGAGCAAAACAGTGCACTTCTCTCTCTCTCACACGCCTCAATTGTTCTCCTTGTTTCCTTTCATTGATCACGTATAAGTGAGAGAGAGAGAGAGAGAAAGTTGAGAAGAGACTCACATCTTATCCAGCTGTTTGTTGACCTCCTCATCATTCTCATAGTCCTTACACAGCTGGGTTACCAGGGCCCCGTATGTCAGTGTGAACAACTCTGCGTTCTACAAGAGAGGAAGAGAGAGACAAGAAAAGAAAGGGAGAAATAAAAACTTAACTGTCAGCACCCCCTGGTGTAACAAGTTCAAAACAACAGACATCTTTTATTGATTCAGAGACAGTGAATCATTTATTGTATTGCAGATGCAGCACTTTCATAAATTAATCCAGCCTGACTAAATTATGGAGACTTGGTTCAGGTACCTACCATAAAGACAAGTACCAATATCATACGGCATATTATGACTTTACAATTGCCATCCATGCCAGGGTAATAGTTAATATGCTTAGCAAATGTAAAAGGTAGCTACGCCTGAAAAGTCATTTTTTTTGTTCCACTTACTGTCATTTTGGTAGCTAGCTAATTTGCAGTGACTGAGCGTGTCTGCCATCTCACCAGCTAGCTAATGAAATACTAGCTAACTAGCTAGCAGGGTAGCTTCCTGTATTTGTCATTCATTGAATTCTCACGTAATATCTAAATTGCACTACAGCTAAGCTAATATGTCCTTAATACATACCTTATCAAAACACGCATTATCAGATCAACATAATAACGTGTTTTTTGGAGGTTAATAAAAGGCAGCTTGTCGTCTAAATTAGCCACCTAGCGTTAGCTTGTTTACTAACTACCTAGCATTCATTGAGTAGCCCGAATGCTAAGCAGAACGCGACTTCTTACCATCTTTTTGCTGTCTGTGGTTCGGTTGGATTGCCTTGACATAGTGTATTGGGTTACAGGCTTGTAAAGATGACTGGGTATTTATCCTTTATTTATTTGTTTATTTGAAAGCGGTCCCCGTGATCTATTTTCTGTATCAGCTGTCAAACACCCAACTTCCTGAACACAAGCTGGAACCGGAAGCAGCGGAGGGTTGTGGAAAATAGCAGCACCATTATCATCATCTGGAATACATTTTCTGCCAGTGGTGAAAAAATAAGTAGCTAGCAAAACACAAAGAAATCTCGACGTTCATACCTCTCAAAATGTCTAAACTGGCATTGTTCAATGTGTATATAACTGAACGGCTAACAGCGGTGGCTGTGGAGATAGCCGGGGTGGTAGAGAGAACCATAACAGAATACCAGGAGGAACTCTCTCGTTCAAAGGAGGAGAACGAACGTCTTCGACGGCTGCTGGATTTCAAACTGCACAGAACAGGTTTGTTTCGATTTAAATCAAACGAATCGAGTGGTTAGTTACTGATGTAAAGACCCACTACTTGCAATATTGTACTTGAATTCGCTAACTTGAATCGGCAGTATTTGGGGATTTATCCAACTGTAAACTAACTAGCTAAACATACTGTAAACAAAACAAATTGTATTGCATGAGTTTCAAAGGACTATGAATAGGCCCAGTAATGTAGTAAACGGGTCGAATCCCAAGACCCTATCAACCAAGTCCAGGGCCTTTAATTATGATCGAGTCCCTTCACAGTGAGCAAAATGATGTTGAAAATGCTTATTCTATACGTCTTTTCCAGATAATAGGTAAAACATTTGTTATGAATGAACGTTAAATATGTATTCTCCGGATGTTGAAAACACTTAACGTAATTTTCCTGGAGAAAGACTTAATTTACACATATTTTAAAGAGGTTGAAAATACATATTTTTTTGATAATTGTTTCTAGGGACAGCTTTTAAATGTACATGCATTCACTTATATCCACTTCATTTTTTCTTTACGCTTTTTAAACACTGAAGCCAAGCATGGAAACTATTGCTACAACTTCATCTGTGCTAGCGCATAAAAATAATTAATATGCGCACCACTACAAATCCCTGCATTAGCATGTTTCTGTAAGCTGATACATCATGACAAAATACATCATATTACTGTCCTGCTAATATGCTTGGACCTTGTAGGCTATACTGCCTAGAAAAAAAAACGAAACTGATTAAAATGGTTGCCCAATCAGGCAGGCAAGATCAAGTCCAGCAGTGCAAAAAAGGTATTAGGTGAACAATAGTTAAGTAAAGGAATAAAACAACAGTAAAAAGACAGGCTATATACAGTAGTGAGGCTATAAAGGTAGCAAGGCTATATACAGACACTGGTTAGTCAGGCTGATTGAGGTAGTATGTACATGTAGATATGGTTAAAGTGACTGCATATATGATGAACAGAGAGTAGCAGTAGCGTAAAGGAGGGGTTGGCGAGTGGTGGGACACAATGCAGATAGCCCGGTTAGCCAATGTGCGGGAGCACTGGTTGGTCGGCCCAATGATGTAGTATGTACATGAATGTATAGTTAAAGTGACGATATGATAAACAGAGAGTAGTAGCAGCATAAAAGAGGGGGGCACACAATGCAAATAGTCCGGGTAGCCATTTAATTACCTGTTCAGGAGTCTTATGGCTTGGGGGTAAAAACTGTTGAGAAGCCTTTTTATCCTAGACTTGGCACTCCGGTACCGTTTTTAGGACCTTCCTCTGACACTGCCTGGTGTAGAGGTCCTGGATGGCAGGCAGCTTAGCCCCAGTGATGTACTGGGCCGTATTTACTACCCTCTGTAATGCGTTGCGGTCAGAGTCCGAGCAGTTGCCGTACCAGGCAGTGATGCAACCAGTCAGGATGCTCTCGATGTTGCAGCTGTAGAACCTTTTTGAGGATCTCAGGACCCATGCCAAATCATTTTAGTTTCCTGACGGGGAATAGGCTTTGTCATGCCCTCTTCACGACTGTCTTGGTGTGTTTGGACCATTCTAGTTTGTTGTTGATGTGAACACCAAGGAACTTGAAGCTCTCAACCTGCTCCACTACAGCCCTGTCGATGAGAATGGGGCGTGCTCGGTCCTCCTTTTCCTGTAGTCCACAATCAGTTATTTCATTATTTTCAATGAATACGCATTGAAAACACCAGGCTTTTGAGCAATTAATCAAATTACATAGGCTATTGACTACAGTTTCCAGCCTAGAATAGAGTTTTGTACTCACTAGAAAACAATAATAACATTCTTCATTACATGTTGTTGCCTATGTAGAATTTATTTAACCTTTATTTAACTAGACAAGTCAGTTAAGAACAAAGTCTTATTTACAATGACGGCCTACCCAAGCCAAACCCGAACGACTCTGGGCCAATTGTGCGCTGCCCTATGGGACTCCCAATCACGGCCGGATGTGATACAGCCTGGAATCAAACCAGGGTCTGTAGTGACGCCTCTAGCACTGAGATGCAGTGCCTTAGGGTCCCGAGTGGTGCAGCGGTCTAACATTTTTTTGTCCCTAAAAAAAATGAAATGATATTGTAGCTTTAGGTAGTACTCGGGGACAACTACGGGAGCACACAGTGTACAGTCGTGGCCAAAAATTTTGAATGACACAAATATTAATTTCCACAAATTTCCAGCGGTAAATAACAATAGCGGGGCGATATACAGAGGGTTCCGGTAAGAGTCAATGTGGAGGCTATATACAGAGGGTGCCGGTAAGAGTCAATGTGGAGGCTATATACAGAGGGTGCCGGTAAGAGTCAATGTGGAGGCGATATACAGAGGGTTCCGGTAAGAGTCAATGTGGAGGCGATATACAGAGGGTTCCGGTAAGAGTCAATGTGGAGGCGATATACAGAGGGTTCCGGTAAGAGTCAATGTGGAGGCGATATACAGAGGGTTCCGGTAAGAGTCCATGTGGAGGCTATATACAGAGGGTGCCGGTAAGAGTCAATGTGGAGGCGATATACAGAGGGTGCCGGTAAGAGTCCATGTGGAGGCGATATACAGAGGGTGCCGGTAAGAGTCAATGTGGAGGCTATATACAAAGGGTTCCGGTAAGAGTCAATGTGGAGGCTATATACAGAGGGTTCCGGTAAGAGTCAATGTGGAGGCGATGTACAGAGGGTGCCGGTAAGAGTCAATGTGGAGGCGATATACAGAGGGTTCCGGTAAGAGTCAATGTGGAGGCGATATACAGAGGGTTCCGGTAAGAGTCAATGTGGAGGCGATATACAGAGGGTTCCGGTAAGAGTCAATGTGGAGGCGATATACAGAGGGTTCCGGTAAGAGTCCATGTGGAGGCTATATACAGAGGGTGCCGGTAAGAGTCAATGTGGAGGCGATATACAGAGGGTTCCGGTAAGAGTCAATGTGGAGGCGATATACAGAGGGTGCCGGTAAGAGTCAATGTGGAGGCGATATACAGAGGGTGCCGGTAACAGTCAATGTGGAGGCTATATACAGAGGGTTCCGGTAAGAGTCAATGTGGAGGCGATATACAGAGGGTTCCGGTAAGAGTCAATGTGGAGGCTATATACAGAGGGTTCCGGTAAGAGTCCATGTGGAGGCTATATACAGAGGGTTCCGGTAAGAGTCAATGTGGAGGCTATATACAGAGTGTGCCGGTAAGAGTCAATGTGGAGGCAATATACAGAGGGTGCCGGTAAGAGTCAATGTGCGGGGGCACCGGTGTCGAGGTAATATGTACATGTAGGTAGAGTTATTAAAGTGACTATGCATAGATAGTAACAGAGAGTAGCAGCAGCGTAGAAGGGGGGGGGGGCAATGCAAATGACCTGGGTAGCCATTTGATTAGCTGTTCAGGAGTCTTATGGCTTGGGGGTAGAAGCTGTTTAGAAGTCTCTTGGACCTAGGCTTGGCGCTCTGGTACCACTTGCCATGCGGTAGTAGAGAGAACAGTCTATGACTGGGGTGGCTGGAGTCTTTGACCATTTTTAGGGCCTTCCTCTAACACACCCTGGTATAGAGGTCCTGGATGGCAAGAAGCTTGGCCCCAATGTACTGGGCCGTACACACTACCCTTTGTAGTGCCTTGCAGTCAGAGGCCGAGCAGTTGCCATACCAGGCAGTGAAGCAACCCATCAGGATGGTCTCGATTGTGCAGCTGTAAATCCTTTTGAGGATCTGAGGATCCATGCCAAATCTTTTCAGTCTCCTGAGGGGGAATAGGTTTTGACGTGCCCTCTTCACGACTGTCTTTGTGTGCTTGGACCATGTTAGTTTGTTGGTGATGTGGACACCAAGGAACTTGAAGCTCTCAACCTGCAGCCCTGTCGATGAGAATGAGGGCGTGCTTGATCCTCCTTTTCCTGAAGTCAAAAATCATCTCCTTAGTCTTGGTTACGTTGAGGGATAGGTTGTTATTCTGGCACCACACGGTCAGGTCTCTGACCTCATCGTCATCAGTGATCAGGACTACCACTGTTGTGTCATCTGCAAACGTAATGATGGTGTTGGAGTCATGCCTGGCCATGCAGTCGTGGGTGAACAGGGAGTACAGGAGGGGACTGAGCACGCACCCCTGAGGGGCCCCTGTGTTGAGGATCAGCGTGGCGGATGTGTTGTTACCTACCCTTACCACCTATGGGCGGCCTGTCAGGAAGTTGCAGAGGGAGGTGTTTAGTCCCAGGGTCCTTAGCTTAGTGATGAGCTTTGAGGGCACTATGGTGTTGAACACTGAGCTGTAGTCAATGAATAGCATTATCACATAGGTGTTCCTTTTGTCCAGGTGTGAAAGGGCAGTGTGGAGTGCAATAGAGATTGCGTCATCTGTGGTTCTGTTGGTGCGGTATGCAAATTGGAGTGGGTCTAGAGTTTCTGGCATAATGGTGTTTATGTGAGCCATGACCAGCCTTTCAAAGCATTACATGGCTACAGACATGAGTGCTACGGGTCGGTAGTCAGGCAGGTAGCCTAGTGTTTAGAGCGTTAGTCCAGTAAACGAAAGGTTGTCGTTCTGCCCCTGAACAAGGCAGTTAACCCACTGTTCCTAGGCCGTCATTTTAAATAAGATTTTGTTCTTAACTGTCTTGCCTAGTTAAATAAAATAATGAATAAATAGTAATTTAGTTAGGTTACCTTAGTTACCCTGCCTCATCTGACGAGCATCGGAGCCGGTGTGGTATGATTCGATCTTAGTCCTGTATTGACGCATTGCCTGTTTGATGGTTCGTCGGAGGGCATAGTGGGATTTCTTATAAACTTCCCGCTCCTTGAAAGCGGCAGTTCTACCTTTTAGCTCAGTGCGAATGTTGCCTGTAATCCATGGCTTGGTTGGGGTATGTATGTAGTCTCTGTGGGGACGACGTCATCAATTCACTTATTGATGTAGCCGGTGACTGATGTAGTGTACTCCTCAATGCCATCGGAGGAATCCCGGAACATGCTCCAGTCTGTGCTAGCAAAACAGTCCTGTAGTGTAGCATCTGTGTCATCTTACCACTTCTGTATTATTGAGCGAGTCACTGGTGCTTCCTGCTTTAATTTTTGCTTATAGGCAGGAATCAGGAGGACAGAATTGTGGTCAGATTTGCCAAATGGAGGGTGAGGGAGAGCTTTGTACTCGTCTCTGTGTGTGGAGTAAAGGTGGTCCAGAGTTTGTATTTAATTTATTTTTTCCTCTGGTTGCACATTTAACATGCTGATAGAAATGAGGTGAAACTGATTTAAGTTTCCCTGCATTAAAGTCCCCGGCCTCTAGGAGAGCTGCCTCTGGATGAGTGTTTTCCTGTTTGCTTATGGCAGTATACAGCTCATTCAGTGCAGTTTTAGTGCCACCATCAGTCTGTTGTGGTATGTAGTAGAGGTTGACCGATTAATCGAAATGGCCGATTAATTAGGGCCGATTTGAAGTTGTCATAACAATCTGTAATCGGCATTTTTGGACACCGATTGTGGCCGATTACATTGCACTCCACGAGGAGACTGAGTGGCAGGCTGACTACCTGTTATGCGAGTGCAGCAAGAAGCCAAGGTAAGTTGCTAGCTAGCATTAAAACTATCTTATCTTATCAGTCTTAACATAATCACTAGTTAACTACACATGGTTGATGATATCACTAGTTTATCTAGCATGTCCTACGTTGCATATAATCGATGCGGTGCCTGTTCATTTCTCATCGAATCACAGCCTACTTCGCCAAACGGGTGATGATTTAACAAGCGTATTCGTGAAAAAAGCACTGTCGTTGCACCAAATGTGTACCTAACCATAAATATCAATGCCTTTCTTTAAAATCAATACACAAGAATATATTTTAAAACCTGCATATTTAGTTAATATTGCTAGTTAATATTTTAAATTGTCACTTCTCTTGCATTCCGTGCAAGCAGAGTCAGGGTATATACAGCAGTTTGGGCCGCCTGGCTCGTTGTGAACTGTGTGAAGACCATTTCTTCCTAACAAAGACCGTAATTAGTTTTCCAGAATTGTACATAATTATGACCTAACATTGAAGGTGTAATGTAATGTAATGCAATGTAACAGCAATATTTAGACTTAAGGATGCCACCCATTAGATAATGGTTCTGTATTTCACTGAAAGAATAAAGGTTTTGTTTTTCAAATGATAGTTTCTGGATTTGACCATATTAATGACCCAAGGCTCATATTTCTGTGTGTTATTATGTTATAATTAAGTCTATGATTTGATATTTGATAGAGCAGTCTGACTGAGCAGTGGTAGGCAGCAGCAGGCTCTTAAGCATTCATTCAAACAGCACTTTCGTGCATTTGCCAGCAGCTCTTCACTGTGCTTCAAGCATTGAGCTGTTTATGACTTCAAGCCTATCAACTCCCGAGGTTAGGCTAGTGTAACTGATGTGAAATGGCTAGCTAGTTATCGGGGTGTGCGCTAATAGCGTAACAATCGGTGACGTCACTCGCTCTGAGACCTTGAAGTAGTTGTTCCCCTTGCTCTGCAAGGGCCGCGGCTTTTGTGGAGCGATGGGTAACGATGCTTCGAGGGTGTCTGTTGTCAATGTGTTCCTGGTTCGAGCCCAGGTAGGGGCGAGGAGAGGGACGGCAGCTATACTGTTACACTGGCAATACTGTAGTGCCTATAAGAACATCCAATAGTTAAATGTATATGAAATACAAATGGTATAGAGAGAAATAGTCTTATAATTCCTATAATAACTACAACCTAAAACTTCTTACCTGGGAATATTGAAGACCCATGTTAAAAGGAACCACCAGCTATCATATATTCTGAGCAAGGAACTTAAACGTTAGCTTTTTTACATGGCACATATTGCACTTTTACTTTCTTCTCCAACACTTTGTTTTTGCATTATTTAAACCAAATTGAACATGTTTCATTATTTATTTGAGGCTACATTTATTTTATTTATGTATTATATTAAGTTAAAATAAAAGTGTTCATTCAGAATTGTTGTAATTTTTCATTATTACAAATCGGATGATTTAATCGGTATCGGCTTTTTTTGGTCATCCAATAATCGGTATCGGTGTTGAAAAATCATAATCAGTCGACCTCTAGTATGTAAACAGCTAATATGCATAGCTCCCCCCCGTGTCTTACCAAAGGCTGCTGTTCTATCCTGCTGATAGTGTATAACACGCCAGCTGTGTGTTATTAATGTTGTTGTTCAGCCACGAGATATTACAGTTTTTAATGTCCTGTTGGTAGGATATACGTGCTTTCAGTTTGTCCCATTTATTTTCCAGCGATTGAACGTTAGCTAGCAGTACGGAGGGCAAAAGCAGATTAGCCATCTCTTTCCGCAAAATCTGTTTCCGTCTCAAGCGAATGACAGGGATGTGTAACTGTTCGGGTGTTTGGAGTAAATCCTTCCCGTCCGACTCATTAAAGAAAAACTCTTCGTCCAATTTGAGGTGAGTAATCGCTATTCTGATGTCCAGAAGCTCTTTTCGGTCATAAGAGACATCAACATTATGTCAAAATAAGTTACGAACAACGCGAGAAAAAAAAAAGCATGGTTTGTTAAAGAGCCAATAAAACAGCAGCCACCTTCTCTGGCACCATCAGAACGGCCGACACCATATGAGTGGCCTGCTAATTTAACTTTCTGGACCTTCTAAACTGTCGAGAATTGACCAGTGGAGGCTGCTGAGGGGAGGAAGGCTCATAATAATGGCTGGGATGGAGTCAATGGAATGGTATCAAACATATGGTTGATACCATTCCATTGACTTCATTCCAGCCATTACTATGAACCGTCCTCCCCTCAGCAGCCTCCACTGGAATAGACCCACACTGATCCAAATGGTTGCATAATCAGGTCTCGGCTGTTGGCCTATGCAGTTATATCGGCATGAAACAAAACACTAGGTTCGAGTGAGCAGTTATTCAAATGAGCCTACATTATTATTTTTGAGTCATTTCTGAGTCATTTCACAGATTCTCTTATCCAAAGCGACTTACGGTAGTGATACATTTTCATACTTTATGGTACATCATTGCAGTTTACATCCTATGGACACTGCACTGTTGTTGATGTAGCCCAGGTATATAAAAATTTCCTTGACTAAAAACCTAGGCCTAATCAATAGTGGAGCTTTGCATGTCCGGGGACCACAGAGCGCAACCTAGTGGAACGGACTACAGATCTGCCATTTCAAAATCTGTTCATTTATTTTTCTTGCACTTTGTCATGTAAATATTTGGCCTATAACCCTAATATTGAGCTAATAAATGACCTAATATCTAGCTAATATTTAGCTTCATACTACACATCACCAGCCTCTCTCTTCCAGGTGTTCCCATGCGCAACAGACTATGGGCTACACATGCCTCTCTGCAAAAAGCCATTCCTCTTCTTGTGAAATCCCAGGAAAAGCTATAGGCTACAAAAGCGACAGGACATTTATTTCTATACTTTTTTCTACTAGGCCTAATAGCCTATTCGGGGAAAGAAGCAGGCTTGCTCTTGTTAATTGCTGGAAATATAACGAATAATTGCACAGGACAGTGAAGCACAGTGAAAAAGAAGACCCACCGGAATTGACAACCATTATCAAAATGGAAATCCCTTGCAAACCACAATGACATGCTGTAAAAGGCATTTGAAAAGGCTAAAAGGCTAAACGTCATTTGTTGTTGAATTGCTACATTTAAATACAAGTTACTGTATTCTTTTCATTAGGCCTACATTCAGTATTATTTTCAGTTTTTACTATGACAAGGAACACACCCTGAAAGCACAGAATGGTCTGAACCAGTATTTGTACGATAGAGACCTCATGAATGGTCTTGGTACCACCTTATTAATAGTAAACATGCAGTAGGGTGCCTTGATCAGTTGATTGACCGGTGTAGTGTGGCTGCTCACCAGCGTTTTATAGTTATGTAGCCTATAGTTAGTTTATCGTTATAGTTATTGGCTTGGTGGATGGCCCGGGCCTTAACTCTGACACAACTAACATTATTATTACAACAGAACTCGCCTACTAGTAAGTCTAGCTAACGTTAGCGAACTTTAATGAAATAAAATTATACTTATATTTGTTTACTTGGCTTTAAAACTCTGTAAATTTACTCTTTTTCAAATAATTTACCCTGGCAAGTTTAGGGATGTAAAGCGGAAGTCGAATCCATCACTTCCTTTGTTTGGCTGTTCCCATAGCAATATTAGAAAATGAGGTGTATACATGTCAATGAAGAAAGCATTATGTCACATTCAACTTTTTTTTTTATCCACTTAAAATAGGGAAACTGACCAAACTGAAGACTGCAGTATGGCCGCTATAATGTTCAAAGTAATCCAACCTACAGAATAAACCCACAGACCACTTCAACTACAATAACATTCTTAGCAACGGTTACATACATTTTTTTCTTGCTATGAATGTGATATGTTGTTTATCTACCTTAGTTTAATGCACTGACTGTAAGTTGCTTTGGATAAGAGCGTCTGCTGAATGACCAAAATGTTTTTTTTTTAAATGAAGAAAACTGGGTATTATTTTAATGAGCTCCACCTTAAACAAGTACACATTTGGTCGGTCCGGATCAGACCAAAGCCTAGACGTCTATGATTCGTTCAGTTGTGTTTCACACGTTTCAGCAGCACAGTTCAGTAGAGTACAGTAAAGTAGAGTTTAATTCAGTAGAGTACATTGTACTATACTTTACTGTGCTCTACTGTATTGTACTGTACCATAATTGTATTTACTGTAATGTATTGTACTCTGCTGTACTGTGCTGTCAACTTGTGAAACGTAGATGTCTATGATTGGTTCAGATTTAGACGGGCTGGTCCGTGGACATTGAAATCAAGTCCGGGACCCAAAAAGACGCCCACGTCTTCTGAACGTCAGTCCATGCTTACTGGGTTGTTAGTGCTCAATGATACATTTTCTAACATGGAAAGCTGGATAGCTTTTACTATCTTGCACATTGGTAAGGCTAGCAGCAAATAAAGTAGCTATCTGACATTTGCTGTTGTAGCTAGCATGTTGAATAATGCAAGCGAGATAATTGACTCATGAAAATTGTGTCCTGGACTTGAGTACTACAACACTGGATAGGCCTATGTTATTTACATAAAATTGTTCAAATATGTATTGATCGGGCCTCCTGAGTGGCACAGCTGTCTAAGGCATCACTACAGACCCGGGTTCAATCCCCTGCTGTGTCCCAGGCGACCACAACCAGGAGACCCATGAGGCGGCCCACAATTGGCCCTGCATCGTCCGGCCGGGATGTCTTTGTCCCATCTCGCACTAGCGACTCTTGTGGCGGGCCGGGCACATGCAGTGTGTCAAGAAGCAGTACGGCTTGGCAGGGTCGTGTTTCAGAGGAAGCATGGCTCCTTGACCTTCGCCTCTCCTGAATCCGTACGGGAGTTGCAGCGATGGGACAAGACTGTAGCTACCAATTTGTATATCACGAAATTGGGGTGATAAAAGTGGTAAAAAGTAAATAAATAAAATACTAATGTGTATTGATCACATATTTATCCCTTTCCCCTCTTTTTTTCTAGACCCCCAGCAGCTCACGCTCCCAGTCTCTGAAAAGGAGGTTCCCCCTGAGCGGCAGCATGGTGAGCAGAAGTGGGGCCCCAATCTGGGGCAGAAGGACCCAGAGTCCACACAGATTAAAGATGAACAAGAGGAAATCGGGACAAATCAGGAGGAAGAGCTTGAAAGGCTAGAATCTGATACCAACAACTCCATATTCACTGTCTGTGAGGAGAGAGACAGTAACCCACCTTATCCGCCCTATCAAATGCATTTCTCAAGCCACACTTTCCAGAGCAAAGAGGATGATGTGTTATGCATCCTCATTCCAAAAGAGATCAAAACTGAGCCTGATGGAGAGGACTACACAGTATCAGAAGCAACCAGTGCCTCTCAGTCCCTATCAGAAGGATATCTAGGCTGTTCTGCAGCTCAGAGTGAAAACAGCGGAAGTGACAACGAGGTGGAGAGTGGGGGACAACCGTCAGGGTCAAAGCCACTGGAATCATCCAGAAAATGGGCAAAGAAAGAACTAAGCTTCCATACCGTTGCTGGGGGCAGAGCGACCACAAATGCTTCTCCTTATTGTTGCAAGTTGTGTGGAAGTACATTTGTGTACATTGGTCCTTTAGTTAACCATGTGAAAAATGTACACACAAAGCATACGAAAATGTGTGGTGTGTGTGAAGAAGTCTTTGAGTCCATGGCAAGTCTGACAGATCACCTGCAAACCCACATAAAAGCAACACGTACTTGTAATGTGTGTGGCAAATGCTTCCCTAGTGATGCTAATCTGAGAACACACATGGTGTCTCACACAGGAGAGAAACAGTATCAATGCAAAGAATGTGGGAAATGCTTCAAAACTAAGGGATATATGAAATTGCATATGAGACTGCACACTGGGGAGAAACCATTTCAGTGCAAAGAATGTGGAGAAAGTTTCACTTGTAATGGATACTTGAAAGCACATATGAAGTTCCACACAGGGGAGAAATCATATCGGTGTAAGGACTGTGGGCAAGACTTTGACCAGAAGACACAACTGGAAACGCATATGTGGACTCACAGAGGTGAGAAACCACATGGTTGCAAGCAGTGTCCCAAAAGCTTCAAGCGCAAGGAAGAACTGACCAGACACACTGCGGTTCACACAGGAGAGAGACCTTTCAAGTGCACTGTTTGTGGACATTGCTTTGCCACCCCAGGCAACCTGACACAACACCTGACCACTCACTCCGGAGAGAAACCGTATCGGTGCAAATTCTGTGGCAGATGCTTTAGAAATAATCCGCTACTTAAAAGTCACCTGAGGAACCGTCACAAATTTCATGAAAGTGCCTGATTCTCAGAAGATGACTTAAAGGACAAGTTAAGTTTTTTTACAACCAAATCTCTATTTTTGATGTAAATAGCATGTTCTTGAAGAGTACAGATACCTTTTTTTGTGATTTTGCATGTTTGAGAAGCTTAACACAAACGGCAAATCACTTCCTCATCCTCGTTGTGTAGTATGCAGTCCCTAAAAAAGCAGGAACAAAGGCTCCAAAAACACCCAAATGTGTACTTTTAGTTCATTCTGAACTTTATCCACTGTTATATTACCTTGCACAAGTCATTTCCCTTATCCAGCTGTTCCATTTTCTGTGTAGAGTGCTGCTACATAACTGACAAAATAAAGGAAACCCCAACATAAAGCATCTTAATATGGCATTGGGCCACCACGAGCCGCCAGAATAATATATATAATATATGCCATTTAGCAGACGCTTTTATCCAAAGCGACTTACAGTCATGTGTGCATACATTCTACGTATGGGTGGTCCCGGGAATCGAACCCACTACCCTGGCGTTACAAGCGCCATGCTCTACCAACTGAGCTACAGAAGGACCACAGCTTCTATACTCTTTGGCATAGATTCTACAAGTGTCTGGAACTTCCTGTGTGGAAGCACCCCATGCTTTCAATATCACATTTTATTGGTCACATACACATTTAGCAGATGTTATTGCGGGTGTAGCGAAATGATTGTGCTCCTAGCTCCAACAGTGCAGTAGTATCTAAAAATGATTCACAACAATACACACATCGAAAAGTTAAATCATGGAATTTATAAATATTAGATCGAGCAATGTAGGCGTGGCATTGACTAAAATACAATATAATATAATACAGTATACATATGAGAGAGTAAAGCAGTATGTAAACGTTATTAAAGTGACAAGTGTTCCATTATTGAAGGGGCCAGTGATTCCAAGTCTGTAGATAGAGCAGTAGCCTCTAAGGTGAAGGCTTGCGTAACAAGGTGGAAGCCGGCTAGTGATGGACTGAAAAACAGCTAATATCAGGTCCCAGCTTTTATGTACCTGTACTGACCTCATCTTCTGGATGATAGCGGGGTGAACAGGCCGTGGCTCAGGTGGTTGATGTCTTTTGAAGATCTTTTTGGCCTTCCTGGGTGCTGTAGGTGTCCTGGAGGGTAGGTAGTTTGCCCCCGGTGATGCGTTGGGCAGAGCACACCACCCTCTGGAGAGCCCTGCGGTTGCGGGTGGTGCAGTTGCCATACCAGGCATTGATACAGCCCAACGGGATGCTCTCAATTATGCATCTATAAAAGTTTTAGGTGCCAAGCCAAAATTCTTCAGGCTCCTGAGGTCTTTGTGGTTGGACCATTTCAGAACGTCAGTGATGTGAACGCCGAGGATCTTGAAGCTTTCCACCTTCTCCACTGCAGTCCCGTTGACGTGGATAGGGCCGTGCTCCCTCTGCTGTTTGCTGAAGTCCAGAATCAGATCCTTTGTTTTGTTGACGTCGAGTGAGGTTATTTTCCTGGCACCCCTCTCCCAGGGCCCTCACCTCCTCCCTTTTATACTTTGTATCTCTTGTTTACTCAAGACGTTCCTTTATTTTGGCAGTTACATGGAGAATGGACAGAGGTATTGCTGGAGTCACAACAAAATGTTGCGGATAAAGTTCTGAATGACACGATATCTAAAGACCTAATGAAATGACATATTTGTTCATGTTTTTCAGGGCCCCCATACTACACAATGGGGAAGTTATTCAAGTTTCTCAAAAACATGGGAAATCACAAAAAAGGTTCCTGGACCCTTCTATAACATGCCATTTACATCAAAAATAGTGATTTGGTTCTAAAAAAAAAAAGGAAACTTCTCCTTTAAGTTTAAAATAGACACTGCCTTTTGGTTGGTGGTGCATTGGAACATAATGTACAATATAATCTATAAAACAATGGATTTAGATGCTCTCTTTCAGGCTATGCCTTCAGTCAGAGTTGTGAATACTAATCTGCTTTTTACTATTAAATAAAGGCCTTCTATATATATATTCCCATGAGAGCACACTATTTTCATTTTTGTGAAGGAACTTACAAAACTGCCCCTGTACATTCTTTATATAAATAAAAATGGGTTCAGGGGGATGTAAATGTTTTGTTTGGCATATTATATGGATGCTACAGAGTACAATGAACCTTCTATTGAGATACGATGTACGGTTGTTGTTTTATTTACAGTTCATTAGATAGGAGTATGCACAGGCACAAAAAAAACATTTTGAAGGTAGGCTCTGTGAAATGTTGCAATGAGCAGCACTGCAGATATTGGAGTGAGATGCACAACTTCACTTTCACTCAGTATGTGTGCAGGACCAAAACAGCGGAGAAGTTGCACTTCAATGCTATTGTTGTGGAAATTGACCAACTATGCTGCTGTTTACTTTCAGCATCTACATCAGGAATGGGCAACTCCAGTCCTCGGGAGCCTGATTAGTGTCACACTTTTGTCCCAGCTAACACATCTGACTCCAATAATCAACTAATCATGATCTTCAGGTTACAATGCAATTTGTAACCAATTTGTGTTTGCTAGGGATGGGGGAAAAGTGTGACACCCCTCCGGCACCCAATGACTGCAGTTGCCCATCTCTGATCTGTGGTGTCTTCTTCTTCTGAGGTTTAACAGCGGTTAGCATCCATTGTTTTGCATTACCGCCACCTACTAGACTGGAGTGCAACTCCCTTATACTTTACTTGAAAAGAGAAATGTACTAAATAAATACCCTACCATCTAACACTACTCACTCATTTCAAAATGATCTAAAATGAACACCCCCCTACTCCTAATTAAATGTATTTACTCCTACATCATGCCATCACCCTGAAAGGATGGGACATCACCACTTAACACATCCTGTAACTCTTCTGCTGTCAAGTCTCACACACTCATACCTCTGCAGCTGCCACCACAACCTCAATCTTCTGAGACTTACGGTCCATCCCTGCAGTACAATTGATAACCATTGCTTTAAATGCTAAAAATCCAATCTTACTGAATTGTATTTCACTTTTTGGCCTATTCCTCTGTACTGTTATATCTCTACTACTCTCACCACTCCTTCCCCTTAACCCATATTCCTCTACTTTCTTCACTGCCTCAGCATATGACAACTTCTGCTCTACTCTAACCCTGGAAACCTCAACCTGCCTCTCTCGCACGGGACATTTCTGATCCCCAGCTCCATGGGCACCCCTACAATTAACACATTCCACTACTTTCCCCAATACTACACAATGGACCCTCCCTCCTACACACTAATGCCACATGCCCTTCTGCACACTTCTCACACAATGGACCCTCCCTCCTACACACTAATGCCACATGCCCTTCTGCACACTTCTCACACAATGGACCCTCCCTCCTACACACTAATGCCACATGACCTTCTGCACACTTCTCACCCAATGGACCCTCCCTCCTACACACTAATGCCACATGCCCTTCTGCACACTTCTCACACAATGGACCCTCCCTCCTACACACTAATGCCACATGCCCTTCTGCACACTTCTCACACAGGATAACTTGTTTCCTAACTTCACTTTGTCAGGCAAAGACTCAACTTCAAAACTCAAGAGAAAAGACAATGACTCTTCTGATCCCTCCCTCTCGCCACCCTGCCTGCGTCACATCAAAGGATGAGCATCACATACACCGGGAATCTTTGCCCCCAGCTGGTCAACGTTTATATCTACTGCTACCCCAGTTATCACTCCTTTCATTGGTGCCGTTTTCTTGAGAACAAAACAATTCACTTTTCTTGCCCCCATTCGATTTACTTCGAGCGCATTCTTCCTCTGCCCAACAGAAACGAACTATCACTAGACCACTTGTAGTTACCCTCACCGATTCCACATGACCCAAATCTTTTTTTTCACCCACCATGAAACCACAAATGAATCAGCCAAAAGGCAAGAGTCCAGGAACTTCAATCCTACTGTCAGACTCTTCTTCATCCTGATCCTCGGTGCATACCTCTGCCTCCGATAACTTCATTCACTTCCATTTATCCTCCTGTCTTCAGCTCCCTCTGCTTACACTTTCTACCATTCTTCTTTGATAAACCATCTCCCTTTTTTCCACCATTTTTACCCAACTCAAGCTCACTCTCTTAGACCTCTTCTTACCTCTTTTTCCCTCCATCTCCATTCCTCCTGTTTTCCAAGTACACGTCTCCTTATGATAATACTACCAACCCATCCCTGACACTCATCTTTTACTTGCTTTCTCTATAGACTCAATTTTCCTCTTCCGGAGGCCCTGATCTGTGTCATATCGCTGTCTACCTTTAAAACGTACAAAATAAAATGTAAACAAATATCACTTAATTATTTTCACTTTTAGAAACGCATGTTTGATAATAAACTAAGATATTGATTGTTGATAACTGTGCATACTTTCTAGCATTTTACCTTCATAATTAATTTAGTTTACTGGACAGAACGAGAACGGATGACTCTTATTTTGAAAGAGTGACAAAAATCCAGAAGTAGCACACGTCACGTGATTAAGAGGACATTTAAGCTCCTGGCGCGAGTTGGCGAGAAAGGAAAGTCACTTCCGAGAAATAAAGAAGTAAACCAATCTGATCCCACTCCCGGGAAGCTGCCAAAACTGTGAGTTACGTTATTATATGGTAATATAAAATGTTGAATTTCTCTCCGGTCAAATACGCTCAAGTCAGTAAGTGTATTACACGAATGATAGCGCCTTTTTTGTGACAAAATGAATGTTAGCCAGTACTGTGTTAGCTCATGCCAGCTAGTTACTTGTTTTAGCCGGTTTGGTTTATGATTTTGATCCTTTCTATTTTACTAACTAGCTCATTTGGTCCGCGTTAGTATCTTTGGAGCAAGACATTGATAATGTTAACTATGTAGACAGTCATTACTTAACCTGGCCGCATACCAAAGATCCTGGTAACTTTCTGCTTTTGTCTGTGGCTGTAAATTGGCAGCCATTTTTGGCGGTTTTTTTCCTCCGGCGAGATGGGAAGTCTGTTAGACAGTGACAACTAGAGAACGCTATTCCAGAATCACACGTTCTTGGCTACATTTAACGATTTAATTTATCATTATTAAGTCACTTTTTTTCGAGTTGTAAAATACCTTTTAGGATTTACAGTGTCCCTTTCTCACCAGGTCTTGTCAAAATGTCCATTAGGAAAATGAAACCTGGGAATAAAGCCTCTGCGAACATAAAGGTAAGCAAATAATATATTCCAATCCCCAGTCTAGTGCTAAGATATCGATGTGTTTTGTAGCAGACTACTGTGGTGTAATTTACGAAGTATTATGTGCAACGAGGCGAACCTTTACAAATCAGCAAGTTAACTGAAGTGGTTTTAACCCACAGATCCTTCATGCACATCCAGAATTGGAACTCAACGTTTTGAAATTCATGACTCTACCTCGTGCCTGTTACTAATGTTAGGGTTAATGTTTGCATACTCACTAACTTGTAGTTTCCCATAATTCGTTTTTAAGACTAGTACCCACAGTAATTTATTGGTTAATGTCAGCGGGTAAGATGATGACCTGGGGCAAATTGCAGCCTGTGGGAATTGGAAGGCAATTGGCTCATGCATGCAGTTGTGCTAGGCTTGGGGTAAGCCTGCCCTGCTCCCACACCTGCCTGTGCAATCTGGTCAGTTACCAGCAGAGGTGGGACAATCGCCCAACCTTAACACACATACACACCCTCTGTGTGGTTATCGTAGGCTAACGTATGTCAATGGTTTTAGGAACAGCAGTAACATCAGGCAGGATTTAGGCTGCCAACTGCCTCGCCAGTTGTGAACATTGCACCCAAGATTGAGTTGGGTTTCCACATTGACTGAGTGTGGATACTCATTGATTTAATGTTACGTTAGCCTACATGCTACACTAGCAAAGATTTAAATGATATGCTGTTGGCTGTTGGCTATATTAGCCACGACTTACCGTTCTTTTGTGCATCTTCAAATGTCTAACAAGGCTGGAAGTTTTGCGCCTCCGTCTAGCTTAGTCTTTATACCCCCCAAAAAATAATTTTGGGTATCATCTTTCCAAGGGCTCCATCTGAATTCACCCGCTGACATTCCTCTACACTGCCACAACTTTTTCTCAGCTGGCACAATTTGATTGGCTGCTGTCCGACTCAAACTGTAATCTGTTAGAGTTGATGCGCTGCACACTTTATTTATATACAGTGCCTTGCAAAAGTATTCGGCCCCCTTGAACTTTGACCTTTTGCCACATTTTAGGCTTCAAACATAAAGATGTAAAACTGTATTTTTTTGTGAAGAATCAACAAGTGGGACACAATCATGAAGTGGAACGACATTTATTGGATATTTCAAACTTTTTTAACAAATCAAAAACTGAAAAATTGGGCGTGCAAAATTATTCAGCCCCTTTACTTTCAGTGCAGCAAACTCTCTCCAGAAGTTCAGTGAGGATCTCTGAATGATCCAATGTTGACCTAAATGACTAATGATGATAAATACAATCCACCTGTGTGTAATCAAGTCTCTGTATAAATGCACCTGCTCTGTGATAGTCTCAGAGGTCCGTTAAAAGCGCAGAGAGCATCATGAAGAACAAGGAACACACCAGGCAGGTCCGAGATACTGTTGTGAAGAAGTTTAAAGCCGGATTTGGATACAAAAAGATTTCCCAAGCTTTAAACATCCCAAGGAGCCCTGTGCAAGCGATAATATTGAAATGGAAGGAGTAGCAGACCACTGCAAATCTACAAAGAACTGGCTGTCCTTCTAAACTTTCAGCTCATACAAGGAGAAGACTGATCAGAGATGCAGCCAAGAGGCCCATGATCACTCTGGATGAACTGCAGAGATCTACAGCTGTGGTGGGAGACTCTGTCCATAGGACAACAATCAGTCGTATGTTGCACAAATCTGGCCTTTATGGAAGAGTGGCAAGAAGAAAGCCATTTCTTAAAGATATCCATACAAAGTGTTGTTAAAAGTTTGCCACAAGCCACCTGGGAGACACATCAAACATGTGGAAGAAGGTGCTCTGGTCATGAGAAACCAAAATTGACCTTTTTGGCAACAATGCAAAACGTTATGATTGGCGTAAAAGCAACACAGCTCATCACCCTGAACACACCATCCCCACTGTCAAACATGGTAGTGGCAGCATCATGGTTTGGGCCTGCTTTTCTTCAGCAGGGACAGGGAAGATGGTTAAAATTGATGGGAAGATCGATGGAGCCAAATACAGGACCATTCTGGAAGAACACCTGATGGAGTCTGCAAAAGACCTGAGACTGTGATGGAGATTTGTCTTCCAACAAGACAATGATCCAAAACATAAAGCAAAGTCTACAATGGAATGTTTCAAAAATAAACATATCCAGGTGTTAGAATGGCCAAGTCAAAGTCCAGAACTGAATCCAATAGAGAATCTGTGGAAAGAACTGAACTGCTGTTCACAAATGCTCTCCATCCAACCTCACTGAGCTCGAGCTGTTTTGCAAGGAGGAATGGGAAAAAATGTCAGTCTCTCGATGTGCAAAACTGATAGACATACCCCAAGCGACTTACAGCTGTAATCGCAGCAAGAGGTGGCGCTACAAAGTATTTAACTTAAGGGGGCTGAATCATTTTGCACGCCCGATTTTTCAGGTTTTGATTTGTTAAAGTTTGAAATATCCAATAAATGTCGTTCCACTTCATGATTGTGTCCCACTTGTTGTTGATTCTTCACAAAAAAAATAGTTTTATATCTTTATGTTTGAAGCCTGAAATGTGGCAAAAGGTCGCAAAGTTCAAGGGGGCCGAATACTTTTGCAAAGCACTGTATATATTTTTTTAATGGCTTTTAAAATTTTTTTTATCTGTGCTTGGAGGGTGTTTGGTAAAGTCAAAAGGCTCAAGTCCAAGTTAAGTCACAAGTAATTGGTGTCAAAGTTGAGTTGCAAGTCATCATATTTGTGACTTGATTTCAAGTCATGTGACTCATGTCCACACCTCTGGTTACCAGACCTGGGTTCAAATACTATTGGAAATTTGCTTTAGCCTGCCTGGAGTGCCAGGGAGACTGGTTGGTGGGGGGGGGGGGATTGGGTTGTTTAGGATCTTCTATTGGTTCCATTGCAACAAAGTTCAAACACAGCATGTGATTTAAAAATAAAAAATGTTATTGGAACCCAGGTCTGCCTTCACGTGAGACGAAGGGCCGTTCAGACACTTCACTTATTTGCTATCCCAAAAGTGACAGTGTAACCAGAGTAGGGTTTGTTGAATGGCACTGTATCCAGGTTGAATGCGCTGAATGCGCTCACTGTTGAGGTCATGGAGGGGGTTGTTTGTTTCCCACCAATGTTGTACCTTAATGGTTTTTCATGGAGAGTGGTGTAACACTTCTGACTGGTTTTGTATAGAATCACATGAGCACAGGCTTTTTGCGTAACAATTCAACAATTATCCAACTACTGGATTAAACTTTAAATGTGTTTTGTCTTCATGTTTTATTTCAGAGCTTTTTTGGTGGGTCCATTCAAGACATGGGACCTACAAGGAAAACTCTGCAAGTCCTTCAGCAAGCTGCAGTCAATAAGAACCTTGGCAGAGGAATGCTGGTATGTCCTGGGGACTGTCTCACAAATCAGTGGTGGGGGGGGAGCAGGCAGTGTTAATGTTGCATCTTCTACCAATGTCTTTGTTTTGCGTAATTTCCAATCCTCTTTGATTTATAAATTTCCCTTTAACCCTACCACCCCGCCAACTTCTTACCACTTCTACCGTTCTATCGAGCCAACTATGCTTTATAACAGTTTCATTTAATTTGTCTTCATATCTCAATTATTGTCATGTGGGTAATCGCAATTCTATCTAAATGATACAAACCTAAAGTTAACTAATAATAATAATATTATTATTATTATTATATTATTATATTATAGTTCCTGGAACACTGTTGGTTCTACACCAATACAACTAGTTCCTGGAACACTGTTGGTTCTACACCAATACAACCAGTTCCTGGAACACTGTTGGTTCTACACCAATACAACTAGGTCCTGGAACACTGTTGGTTCTACACCAATACAACTAGGTCCTGGAACACTGTTGGTTCTACACCAATACAACTAGTTCCTGGAACACTGTTGGTTCTACACCAATACAACTAGTTCCTGGAACACTGTTGGTTCTACACCAATACAACTAGTTCCTGGAACACTGTTGGTTCTACACCAATACAACTAGTTCCTGGAACACTGTTGGTTCTTCACCAATACAACCAGTTCCTGGAACACTGTTGGTTCTTCACCAATACAACCAGTTCCTGGAACACTGTTGGTTCTACACCAATACAACTAGTTCCTGGAACACTGTTGGTTCTACACCAATACAACCAGTTCCTGGAACACTGTTGGTTCTACACCAATACAACTAGGTCCTGGAACACTGTTGGTTCTACACCAATACAACTAGGTCCTGGAACACTGTTGGTTCTACACCAATACAACTAGTTCCTGGAACACTGTTGGTTCTACACCAATACAACTAGTTCCTGGAACACTGTTGGTTCTACACCAATACAACTAGTTCCTGGAACACTGTTGGTTCTTCACCAATACAACCAGTTCCTGGAACACTGTTGGTTCTACACCAATACAACCAGTTCCTGGAACACTGTTGGTTCTACACCAATACAACTAGTTCCTGGAACACTGTTGGTTCTACACCAATACAACTAGTTCCTGGAACACTGTTGGTTCTACACCAATACAACCAGTTCCTGGAACACTGTTGGTTCTACACCAATACAACCAGTTCCTGGAACACTGTTGGTTCTACACCAATACAACTAGGTCCTGGAACACTGTTGGTTCTACACCAATACAACTAGTTCCTGGAACACTGTTGGTTCTACACCAATACAACTAGTTCCTGGAACACTGTTGGTTCTTCACCAATACAACCAGTTCCTGGAACACTGTTGGTTCTACACCAATACAACCAGTTCCTGGAACACTGTTGGTTCTACACCAATACAACTAGTTCCTGGAACACTGTTGGTTCTACACCAATACAACCAGTTCCTGGAACACTGTTGGTTCTACACCAATACAACTAGGTCCTGGAACACTGTTGGTTCTACACCAATACAACTAGGTCCTGGAACACTGTTGGTTCTACACCAATACAACTAGGTCCTGGAACACTGTTGGTTCTACACCAATACAACTAGTTCCTGGAACACTGTTGGTTCTACACCAATACAACTATAACTTCTATGTAAAGAATAGCCCACATTGCAGTTAGGAAATATCCTGATTTTTAAAAATATCCTATAAATCACATTGGCTACTCATGGCCTGTCAGCAACAAACTTGAAAGGTCATATTAATTTGGGGACTTGCCTGCAATGTGCTAGTGAACTTGCAACATTGTGTAAAATATTCTAGGCACTCCGGTTCTAGTGCCATTGAGCTCGGGACACAGCTGTAGGCTATTTGCACAAGGGATAAGAAGCAGCAATTGACTTGGGTAGGAGCTCACAGGAGCTGAGTATTTCAGTCCAAGTCCAGCATGGATTAGAAGCCTATTTTATGACCCTTTGGGGTTATGGAAAGGCAGCACACTGGAATTATTTTTCAAGTTCATTGAGGAACTATTGTGAATCTCAGTGGATGTAAATCAGAATTGTTTTTTTGCTTTTTGAGGTGAACGCATTAGTTTGAGAAGCTCCAAAGGTCATTAATGGTGGCGTGTTAAGCCAATCACATCCCCCAAATTGATGCTTACATTTGCACGCAGGCAGCGTGTAGGCCTACTTCTATGCGTGCGCGTCCTTATTAACATTGACAGGGGTGCTCCAAACAAAAGACGATGACAAAATTGACACGACTTGTAAGTGGAATTAAAGTAACCAAAATGTGGTTGGTTGGTCAGGCCAATTAGGTAGTATGTACATGACTGTATAGTTGGTGACTATGCATATAAGAAACTGAGTAGCAGCAGCGTAAAAGAGGGGTTGGGGGGCACACAATGCAAATAGTCCGGGTAACCATTTGGTTACCTGTTCAGGACTCTTATGGCTTGGGGGTAAAAACTGTTGAGAAGCCTTTCTGTCCTAGACTTGGCACTCCGGTACCGCTTGCCATGCGGTAGAAAAGAGAACAGTCTGTGGCTGGGGTCTTTGACACTTTTTCGGGCCTTCCTCTGACACTGCCAGGTGTAGAGGTCCTGGATGGCAGGCAGCTTAGCCCCAGTGATGTACTAGGCCGTACACACTACCCTCTGAAGTGCCTTGCGGTTGGAGCCCGAGCAATTGCCGTACCAGGCAGTGATGCAACCGGTCAGGATGCTGTTGCAGCTGTAGAACCTTTTGAGGATCACAGGACCCATGCCAAATCCTTTTAGTTTCCTGAGGGGGAATAGGCTTTGTCGTGCCCTCTTCGACTGTCTTGGTGTGTTTGGACCATTCTAGTTTGTTGTAATGTGGACACCAAGGAACTTGAAGCTCTCAACCTGCTCCACTACAGCCCCGTTGATGAGAATGGATGTGCTCCTTTTCCTGTAGTCCACAATCATCTCCTTAGTTTTGGTTACGTTGAGGGAAGGTTGTTATTCTGGAACCACCCGGCCAGGTCTCTGACCTCCTCCCTATAGGCTCTCGTCGTTGATGGTGATCAGGCCTACCACTGTGTCGTCAGCAAACTTAATGATGGCGTTGGGAGTCATGCCTGGCTGTGCAGTTGTGGATGAACAGGGAGTACAGGAGGGGACTGAGCACACACAGTTCAGTGTTGAGGCTCAGCATGGCAGATGTGTTGCTACCTACCCTCACCACCTGGGGGCAGCCCGTCAGGAAGTCCAGGATCCAGTTGCAGAGGGAGGTGTTTAGTCCCAGGATCCTTAGCTTGGTGATGAGCTTTGAGGGTACAATGGTGTTGAACGCTGAGCAGTGGTCAATGAACAGCATTCTCACATAGGTGTTCCTTTTGTCCAGGTGGGAAAGGGCAGTGTGGAGTGCAATAGAGATTGCATCATCTGTTTGTGCGGTATACAAATTGGAGTGGGTCTAGGGTTTCTGGGATAATGGTGTTGATGTGAGCCATTACCAGCCTTTCAAAGCACTTCATGGCTACGGACATGGGTGCTACATGTCTGTAGTCATTTAGGCAGGTTGCCTTTGTTCTTGGGCACAGGGACTATCGTGGTCTGCTTGAAACATGTTGGTATTCGACTCAATCGGGGACATGTTGAAAATGTCAGTGAAGACACCTGCCAGTTGGTCAGCACATGCCCAGAGCTCACGTCCTGGTAATCCGTCTGGCCCCGCAGCCTTGTGTGTTGACCTGTTTAAAGGTCTTACTCGCGTCGGCTACGGAGAGCGTGATAACACCGTTGTCCGGAACAGCTGATGCTCTCATGCATGCCACAGTGTTGCTTGCCTCGAAGCGAACATAGAACTGATTTAGCTCGTCTGGTAGGCTCGTGCCACTGGGCAGCTCACATCTGTGCTTCCCTTTGTAGTCTGTAATAGTTTGCAAGCCCTGCCGCATAAGATGAGCATCAGAGCCGGTGTAGTAGGATTCAATCTTAGCCCTGTATTGACTCTTTGCCTGTTTGATGGTTCGTCGCAGGGCATAGCAGGATTTCTTGTAAGCTTCCAGGTTAGAGTCCCGTGCCTTGAAAGCGGCAGCTCTACCCTTCAGCTCAGTGTGAATGTTGCCTGTAATCCATGGCTTCTGGTTGGGGTATGTACGTACAGTCACTGTGGGGACGACGTCCTCAATGCACTTATTGATAAAGCCAGTGACTGGTGTATTCCTCAATGTCATCTGAGGAATCCCAGAACATGTTCCAGTCTGAAAGCAAAGCAGTCCTGTAGTTTAGCATCTGCTTCATCTGACCATTTTTTTATAGACAGTCACTGGTGCTTCCTGCTTTAATTTTAGCTTGTAAGCAGGAATTAGGAGGATAGAGTTGTGGTCAGATTTACCAAAGGGAGGGCAAGAGAGCTTTGTACGAACGCGTCTTTGTGTGGAGTACAGGAGATCTATAAAAAAAAATCCCTCTGGTTGCACATTTAACATGTTGATAAAGATTTGGTGGAACTGATTCAAGTTTCCCTGCATTTAAGTCTCCGGCCACTAGGAGTGCCACCTCTGGGTGAGTGGTTTCCTGTTTGCTTATTTCTTCATACAGCTGACTTAGTGTGGTCTTGGTGCCAGCATCTGTCTGTGGTGGTAAGTGTATCCCGCTAGCTGAATATCCATGTTGTAATTCAACCACAATTCCGTGAAGCATAGGATATTACAGTTTGATGTCCTGTTAGTGAGTAATATTGACGGTAACAGCAGCTTTCCTGGGGGGGGGGCGCAATTCTGGAGTGAAGTGCAATTCTGGTCGCATGGTCAACACAACTTCCTCATTGGCCATGCAGCATTTACGGTGATATTGCTGGAGCAGAAGTTGGGACATTCATACTACTTTGCAGAGCGGTTGTCAAGGAAATGAGTTTGTTTATATAGGATGTACCACCCCACCTACTGTTTACCAGTCATGTCAATGTGGCACTAGACAGAGCCTTCCGCATTATTACATTTTTGGCAATGTGTTCCAGAGCTTTATATTTTTGGGCCTCTGCGGGCTCTGCAATTGTCACACCCTCTATATGGAGTCTCTGACCACATTTTCAAATCAAGCATAAATTAGCTTTTAGTCCAGGCCTCTGCAATGGATTAGTTCACTGAGGTATGTGCACCTGGTCGACCAACAGACCAAACAATCGGCCAGTCGCCTAATTGGGCTCAGCCCTAAAAACAACTGTCTCCAGCAACATCTGCAGTGCTGAGATGACTGTCCCCATATACATTACGTTCTATTGGTTGCTAGAATTTTGTAGAATTTAAATTGAAAGACTTAATTTTGGAGTAGGCGTTGTCAGTTCATTAACCATGTGGCACAGCTGTCATTTTAATTGGTAAATGGTCTACCAACAACTGATGTGCTGATCAAGTAATTCTTAGTTTTTGTTAGACAGGAAAGGTGGTTCCCAAAAGAAAACAATGGAATGCGGAACAAGGGAAGGGCTCAAAGAGGTTGAAGGCTGAAGTTGCTGTCAAATCTATAAACACAGAAAATGATGAACTACCAGATGGCTTTACCAAGGAGGCCTATGAACTAATGGTCAAAGGTATGTTTGTATTCAAATAATTGTAAACATGAACTGTTTTATGGCTGACCATGATCCTAATCCCATTTATCACATCCATGTGTCACGACTGGACTGGGTTATATTTGGTCTAAATGTACAATGTCGTACTTTTAATCCCATAGAATGAAATCTATATTCTCATTAATCTCTAATGGTTGTTCAATTGAAATGGCCTACCCCCTCTGTTTCAGAAACCCCTCCCTCCTCTTACTGGAAGGAGGTAGCTGAGGAGAGACGAAAAGCTCTCTACAGCGTTCTCCAGGAGAATGAGAAAGTGAGTTAATCACTGACGCAAACTGACTAATGTGTAGCCATCAACTTGTCCCTTTCCCACTGTGAAATTTGCCAAGATCTATCTCTGTCACAGTGGGTGTTAGTCTGTTTCAGAGATGTCTGTTTTTCACATTCTTGTGGCATTTTGATCCCAGGTTGTTTGGATATAGTGCCATTGACTTAAGCTGATAGTTGGCTCTGAAATGACCTTTTTAGCTGATGGTGAAGCCTGAAACTGTCAATTTCTCAAACTGACTTTCGCCTTGTTTGATTAGTTGCACAAAGACGTTGATGCCAAGGATGAGCAGATAGCCCAGCTGAAGACTGAGAATGATGAGCTTCAGGAGCTGGCCCGGCACATACATCACATGGCTGACATGATAGAGGTAACTAGTGGGAAATTGATGCAACATAAAGGGCTATTTGTCTGTCTTTGCTGAATGCTTTTAAACTTAAGGTCACTTGTGATGTTCAAAGCTCATTCTGTCTCCTCAGAGGTTGACTGGAAAGAGTCCGGAAAGTCTGGATGACTTGAGAGAGATCACCCTTGGTACCGAAGATGAGTTGAAAGCGCTAGATGAATTTGATGACCAATGTACCAGCAGTGATTTCACACCCAGGGCTGATGTCTTGGATGATGTCACAGAACAACAGGAAGATGAACCCTCAGAGGATGATTGAGTGACAGAACTCCAGTGCACTGGTGAAACTCAACTTTGGGAGATGTCTGGACTATGTTATGGACTTGCCATTCTGGCACTGATGCCTGTAGTTGCTTTATATATTTTCTCTGCTTACATCTAAAGAGATCTTATTTGCATAAGATTTTTACTTTGATAAACCACAACAGCTTACCACCTGATTTATGAAAATGGAAGTTTCCCTTGTTTTATCTTTGCTGTTTAAATCTATTTGCGTTAACCTATGTTTGAGAAATGTTCATTATAGTGCAGTTTTAATGCGCTCTGTACATATGCTTCTGGACTTCTGTGAAATAAACTCTTTTTTTTTTACTAATTTGCCTTTTAATTTCTCAAACTTCCAAAAGAATAGTGACATCGGTTGGCCTATGTTTAAACCTGACCTCAAACAAAGGCATCAGAAATGAGTTTGCTTAAGAGCCATCGTTTTGCACTGTAACCTGTCCTGCGCCTAGTGCTGTAACAACCTGTGGTGCCCAGAACCCTAGCATGCAGAGCAGTTCCCTGGCGTAGTTCTTCGGCCAGCCGTACCAGTCCTGTCCCTCCAGAGCCTCTAGGGTCAGCCTCAGGCTCTGTGACCCCACCAAGGTGCGTATAACTGGGATGTTGTTACAACACAGGATGTTGAGCAAGTAGCAGCTCCACATTTTAGCCTTGGTGGATAGAGACAGTGGGCAGGTGGGGTCCATCAGCTCCTGTAGGTGAAGATTGCGTACGAAATTGTCAGACCAATTTTGGCTTGGAATTTTATGCAAAAATTATATTTTATGGCTTCAGTGCCTTGCTCAAGGCCACAATGGCAGGTGACCATCTATAGCCAGAGGTAACTGCTGTCCCTACCTGCTGCTCTAACCTCCAGGCCCTTTAAATGCCAACTCGACCACAATGCCACTGCATTTCATTGTTCCTCTCTAATCAAGGACTGCTTTAGACCTGGGACACCAGCTGGGTGCAATGAATTATCAGAACAGAACCAGCAGGCTCTGGACCTCATAGGGTAAGTGTTGAATAACCTTTCTCTACCTGTAGTGTGGAGTAGAGGCCTATTGAATGGGCCTGCTTCTGGTTGGTCAAGTGGACATAACAGACACCAGACAGCCCTTCTAGCACAGAGATCCTCTGGTCATCTGACAGGCTGTGCTGCTTGAGGAAGTCTGCCATGGCTGGCATGTACTCTGCAGCACAGGTTGCTGCTGCATAGCCACCTGGGGAAGTGGTTTAATACTTTTCAGAGGCAAAGTACTTCTTTTGGGGTGTAGCTATCTACTTTCAGTAGCTACATATCAAACATTGACACACGATGGCTTTGCAATGTGCTCTGATTTCACAAGACAATTAATATAATCTTGGAGTTAATTTGAGCAGTGCAGTGGTACCAAACACATGCATTTAGCTGTTTTCATGTAATTTATCAATTTAATTCAATTAGCATACAGAGACCAAAACAGTCCATTGTGTAAGTATGCCCCAACAGGTCAAATTAGCCCACAGGAGTTATACCTCACCACAACAATTTTGCACAATTGGATGTCAACATTTAGCAGAAGCTGTTATCCAGAGTGACTTACATGAGCAATTAGGGTTAAAGGGTGTAACTAAACTCCAAATTCAGCCTCTGCCCAGCCCATTCTAGTTAATAAAAATGCATTGTGGTGAAATTGCTGACATCGATTTTTCACTTGCAATGCAATTCAAATCCCCAATGAGGTGCAAAAATTATGCTAAAACGTAGACTTGCATATTGCAACATTGTGTTGGGAAGGAAAGTGCAATCACCTTGAAATGAAGATTAGGGGCTCAGTTCAATCCAACCCGCATTTCAGTATTTACACAGTAGCTCTTTTTCCAATGGTCAAATTAACTCTGGTTTTGGGTACTTTTAGCTCATGTGGGTTTAGAATTCTCAACCATTGAACTATGAGCCACCTGTGGTGACATACTACACTAAAAATCAGTCATAGCACTTGGGTAAAAAATACAATGGGTTGGCATGACCACCATTGTTGTCTATTTCTTGTTATAGTGGATGTAGCTACAAATATAAAACTTATAATCCCAATAGCCTACGTGATTTATATTCTTTGTGAAAGCATGAAACTAAGTAAAAAATGTACATTTGGTCATGCAGAAATGACCTTACTGCCTTTTGAATTGTCAGTCTAGTCAAGCAGCCTGAGTCAAGGAAGCATCTTGCACAAACTCAGTAAAAAAAAAACATCCCTTTTTCAGGACCCTGTCTTTCAAAGATGATCTGCAAAAATCCAAATAACTTCAATCTTCATTGTAAAGGGTTTAAACACCGTTTCCCATGCTTGTTCAATGAACCATAAACAATTAATGAACATGCAGTTGTGGAACGGTCATTAAGACACTAACAGCTTACAGACGGTAGTTAATTAATGTTACAGTTATGTAAACTTAGTACACTAAAGAGTATTGACACTGGAAAAACACCAAAAGAAAGATGCCCAGGGTCACTGCTCATCTGTGTGATGTGCCTTAGGCATGCTGCAAGGAGGCATGAGGACTGCAGATGTGGCCAGGACAATAAATTGCTATGTCCATACTGTGAGACGCCTAAGACGGCGAGACAGGGTGGACAGCTGATCGTCCTCGCGGTGGCAGACCACATGTAACAACACCTGCACCGGATCGGTACATCTGAGCATCACACCTGCGGGACAGGTACAGGATGGCAACAACAACTACCCGAGTTACACCAGGAACACACAATCCCTCCATCAGTGCTCAGACTGTCCGCAGTAGGCTGAGAGGCTAGACTGTGGGCTTGCAGGCCTTTTGTAAGGCGGGTCCTCACCAGACATTACCGGCAACAATGTCGCCTATGGGCACAAACCCATTGTCGTTGGACCAGACAGGACTGGCAAAAAGTGCTCTTCACTGACGAGTCGCGGTTTTGTCTCACCAGGGGTGATGGTCAGATTCGCATTTATCGTCAAAGGAATGAGTGTTACACAGAGGCCTGTACTCTGGTACGGGATTGATTTGGAGGTGGAGGGTCTGTCATGGTCTGGGGCGGTGTGTCACAGCATCATTGGACTGAGCTTGTTGTCATTGCAGGCAATCTCAATGCTGTGCATTACAGGGAAGACATCCTCCCTCATGTGGTACCCTTCCTACAGTCTCATCCTGGCATGACCCTCCAGCATGACAATGCCACCAGCCATACTGCTCGTTCTGTGGGTGACTTCTGCAAGACAGGAATGTTAGTGTTCTGCCATGGCCAGCGAAGAGCCCGGATCACAATCCCATTGAGCACATCTGGGACCTGTTGGATCGGAGAGGGAGGACAAGGGCCATTCCCCCAGAAATGTCAGGGATCTTGCAGGTGCCTTGGCGGAAGAGTGGGGTAACATCTCACAGCAAGAACTGGCAAATATGGGGCAGTCTACGAGGAGATGCACTGCAGTACTTAATACAGCTGGTGGCCACACCAGCTACTGAATGTTACTTTTGATTTTGACCCCCCCTCCCTTTTGATCAGGGACACAACTTGTTCAGTTTGTCTGTTGTTGAATCTTATGTTCATACAAATATTTGCACATGTTAACTTTGCTGAAAATAAACAAAGTGAACAGTGAGAGGACGTTTATTTTTTTGCAGTGTTAGAGGAAAGCTCATAAAATTGTCAGACGCAAGTCAGACTGTTTTCTCTGCGACCGCACAGCAAGCGGCACCGGAGCGCCAAATCTAGGACCAAAAGGTTCCTCAACAGCTTCTATCCCCAAGCCATAAGACTGCTGAACATTTAATAAAATCACCACTGGACAATTTACGTTGACCCCCCCCTAGCCTGTAACCCCGCACACTGACTTGGTACCGGTGCCCCCTGTATATAACCTTGTTATTCTTATTGTGTTACATTTTATTATTACTTTTTATTTGAAAGTACTTGGTAAATCTTTTCTTGGCCTGGACTGTTGGTTAAGGGCTTGTAAGTAAGCATTTCACAGTAACGTCTGTATTCAGCACGTGTCAAAGTTTGATTTGACCTTGAGCATAATATAATGGATAATCTCCGGTTAATTGCATAGACAGATTTTTCACCTAGGCGGCTCTGGGATTCGAACCCGCAACATTTCGGCTATTGGCCCAAAGCTCTTAACCTCTAGGCTACCTGCCACCAGAAAACATTCCATAATACTGTTTACACAGAGCTCCCGTAGGATGGTTATCATTTGTGTTAAAACAATAGATTATATTGTCAAGGTGACCTTTGTAGCCTCTGCTACAGTACAAAAAGTGTTGATTAGCTAAATACAGGGTTTCTCCAACTCGATTCCTGCAGAGCTACCATCCTGTAGGTTTTAGCTCCAACCCTAATCTAGCGCACTTGATTCTAATATAATTATCTAATTGATATGCTGAATCTGGTTTCTATGAACCTACAGGAGTGTAGCTCTCCAGAAACAGAGTTGATTGCAGGTTTCTTCTCTGTATTTCAATCAATATAGTTTACTACTTTACAAAGTGTTGAATAAGGTTTAAGCATTAAGCACACCCGTTTCTTATACTACACTATACCTGTGTATCCCAGTAGGCCAATGTTGTGGACTGCCAGAACTCTATTCTCCAGAGGCAGTTCTGTGTTCTGAATGTCCTGGCCTGCTAGTCTAATCTTCTTATAGTGCAGTTTCTTATTGCCTTCATCAGACCCCTCATCATTGGGAAACAGGTAGTTTTTGATATGGTTGCTGTAAAATAATGCAATTCGCTGAAACATGGTGTCAGTTTTCCTCAATGTGTGTGGATCGGAATGCTTGAGATGGAATACAAAATTCTCTTACCATTGTGATGCATCTACATTCTTTATGCAAGTAGAATTACTTCAGCGATATCCATAGACACGGATAGTTCTTTCTCTATGGAAATACCAATCACACAAGCACACGACTTTATCTGCTGGTTTATGTAGGCTGATAATCCCTGTCTGAACACAACTTTTTTCTCTTGTTAGAAAACATTGTAAAGTCAGCTAGTTAAGTTTCCCAACTCTAGTCCTCAAGTACCCCGAACTGTACACATTTTCATTGTAGCCCTGGACAAACATGCCTGATTCAACTCATCAAGGGCTTGATAAGTTGAATCAGGCATGCTTGTCTGGGGCTACAACGAAAATGTGTGCTGTTGGGGGTACTCAAGGACTGGAGTTGGGAAACTGAGCTAGAGGATGAGTGTGTACTTTCCCACAGCCGCTTAACCTTCCAGCAGTGACATACTCATCACACTGTCATCTCTCCTCTTTGTTTGTCCTTTTAGCCCTGTTTACACCTGGTGGTAACATGCGTCCTGTGTCCTGAGCGTGTCCCCATTTTAGACTGGTGTACTGTAGATGATTTTAAAATAACTTGTGTTCGGTGGAGTGCTTGTTATTAACTAAAATAAATCCCAAAACTTTGGCAGCCAGAAAATGATGTTAATATGATAGGGATGATATACTAAACCTTGCAGAGAGCATATCCAACGGACAATCTCCTAAACTATTGGAACCAAGACTTAACAATAACTGATGTAGGCACAAGGTGGAAGGAAATTTGAACCATAACTAATGAAATTACAGTTAACAAATGTATCCAGTATAAACTAATGAGTAGAATTTATATATATTTTAAATGTATTTAACTAGGCAAGTCGGGTGTAAACGGGGCT
This sequence comes from Oncorhynchus keta, assembly GCF_023373465.1. Lineage (NCBI taxonomy): Eukaryota > Metazoa > Chordata > Actinopteri > Salmoniformes > Salmonidae > Oncorhynchus > Oncorhynchus keta. The sequence continues at coordinate 24,532,971 of NC_068440.1, read as the reverse complement.
AAAAGGACAAAGAGGAGAGGTGACAGTGTGAGTATGTCACTGCTGGAAGGTTAAGAGGCTGTGGGAAAGTACACACTCATCCTCTAGCTCAGTGTTTCCCAACCCCAGTCCTCCAGTACCCACCAGTGGGGTGAGGGGCATTCTTCTTACCAAATCACATGACTTTTGTTTTGGAGGTGTTCAGAACACAGGGTTAAGAGCAGAGAATGTTTTGTTGCAGAGAGTTTAACACAACATCCAGGGAGGGGCCAGCTGAGTATAAAACGAATCTTTGTTGATGTAAATTTAGATCGTGGGGTCTAGGATCAAGCCTTGGGGTACTCCGTTGGTGACGGGCAGTGACTGAGTCAGTAGATGTTCTGACTTTCTATACACTGCACTCTTTGAGAGAGGTAGTTAGCAAACCAGGCCAAAGACCCCTCAGCGACACCAATATTCCTTAGCCAGTCCTCAAGAATGTAATGGTCTACCGTAATCATTAGCTTTGGCCAAGTCAATAAAAATAGCAGCACAACATTGCTTAGAATCAATGGCAATTGTGAAATCATTGAGAACCTTTAAGGTTGCAGTGACACACAGACTGCATACCAGAGAGAATACTATAGACATCAAGAAAGCCAATCAGTTGATTATTGACAAGTTTTTCCAACACTTTTGATTAACGGCAAAATAGAGAGTCCTATAACAGTTAGGATCAATTTGATCTCCCCCGTTAAATAAAGGATGCACCATTGCTGCCTTCCAACCAATGGGAATCACCCCAGAGAGGAGAGGCAGGTTAAACAATGTCAGAGACAGGCTTGGCGATGATAGGGGCAGTAACCTTAAAGAAGGGTTTAAACCATCTGACCCAGATGGTTTACGGAACTCCTTTAGCACCTCGGACTCAGTGACCGCATGCAAGGAGAAACTTTAACGCTGCCGGGGCAAAAGAGGGAGGAGCTGCGGGCGCTCGTCGCATTAGCAGGGGTGGGAGATGAGGAAATGTTGGACAGGCAAGGAGGCATGGCTGAGTTAAATATGAAGCCTGTCTTAATGAAGTGGTGATTAGAGCTCAGCCGTGTGCTTCTTGTCAGTAACAACTACATCAACATTAAAGGACATGGGTAGCTGTGAGGGTTTATTCTCCAGGTCTGTAACAGTTTTCCAGAACTTCTTGGGGTTAGACCCACAGAGAGAGAACTGCTCCTTAAGTAACTAACTTTGGCCTTCCGGATAGCCTGAGCGCACTTATTTCTCATTTGCGTGAAAGAGAGCCAGTCAGCCTGAGTATGCGTGGGCTGAGCCATTCACCAAATTCAATTCTTGAAGTGGAGTAACTCTGCAAGGTCACAGTTGAACCAGGAGCTGAACCTGTTTTTAATGATCATTTTCTTTATGGGGGTGTGTTTGTTTACAATACCACTGAAAATATCAAAAAAGGTCCAAGTGTCTTCAGAGGGGATCATGCTAATTTTATACCAATTTACAGAGGCCAGGCCATAAAGGAAGGCTTGCTCATTAAAGTTTTTTAGCAAGCGTCTGACAAATCAGGGCAGGTCGCAAATGGGTCTTCCAAATGGACAATGACCCAAAGCATACTTCCAAAGTTGTGTCAAAATGGCTTAAGGAAAAAATGGCTTAAGGAAACAAAGTCAAGGTATTGGAGTGGCCATCACAAAGTCAAAGCCTTTGTGATGGCCCCACCCCACAGAACATTTGTGGTTAGAGCTGAAAAAGTGTGTGTGAGCAAGGAGGCCTACAAACCTGACTCAGTTACACCAGCTCTGTCAGGAGGAATGGGCCAAAATTCACCCAACTTATTGTGGGAAGCTTGTAGACGGCTACCCGAAACGTTTGACCCAAATTAAACAATTTAAAGGTAATGCTACCAAACACGAATTGAGTGTATGTAAACTTCTGACCCACTGGGAATGTGATGAAAGAAATAAACCTGAAGTAAATCATTCTCTCTACTATTATTCTGACATTTCACATTCTTAAAATAAAGTGGTGATCCTAACTGACCTAAGACAGGGAATTTTTACTCTGATTAAATGTCAGGAATTGTGAAAAACGGAGTTTAAATGTATTTGGCTAAGATGTATGTAAACCTCCGACTTCAACTGTATGACAATGTAAACATACTTTTATTCCGTCTGTCTGCATATTTCAAGACAAGACATATGGGGGTGTTGTGAGATACCCGATGGGCTGGACAATTCTCTTCTCATAACTCATCTTGAAAAAATGTATTTTAAAAAAAACTTGGAAGTCTATTAATCCCCCATCGTTGACACTATTTTAATATTTTAATAGCATGGTCAACTGAGAAAAACAAATTGGTCCGATTTAAGGCCAAGTGGCAAACAATGTAGGCAGTAGAGATAGGAGAGTGAGCATGCTGGGCTGAGCAGATGCTCGGGAGGCAGCAGTCTAAGGCACTGCATCTCAGTGCAAGAGGCATCACTACAGACCCTGGTTCAATTCCAGGCTGTGTCACAACCGGCCGTGATTGGGAGTCCCCTTGGGATTGGCTCCTCTTGATCAGATCACGTAAACCACAAGGTGGCCCTATTTTAAGAAAAGGCATCGGCAAGATTACAACCTGTGAACTTCTGATCCATATCCCATGTATCTCCAATAAATGAAACAATCGGACAACATTTTCATAATTATGCAAAAATAAACTTTATTGCCACTTTCATTCAGCAGGAGAAATACTGTAAACCAATAGGAGAAAATAATGTAATGCAGTCTACTGAAGCTATGTGACATAACCTTTCTGTGTGTTTTCTGTTCAATTCCGAGGTTTACCATAATGTAAAGATATAATGCAAATCATGTGTGGTTATATAAAATATGATGAATATTAAACAACGTTGAATTATTTGACTGACGTCTTTAATCTGATGACTTGGATTTGAATTGAAGCAAAATGTCAATTCACAACACTGGTCACGTTTAGTAGAAAGAAAGCAGAGGCCTCGTGGAGAGAAAAGAACAAGGATGTTGTTAGAATTAGTCCTTGAAGTAACTAGTATCATCTTACTAAAATACTGTAATGTTATTCACATCATGGGAGAAACAGGCATTGTTACTCAAAATATAGACCATGTTCAGCGAACACAAGGCCACTTTGACATAGAAAAACAAAAAGCCATCTTCAATTTGAACAACTCACACTTACAGCTTTAATATACAAAAGAAAAAAATAACATTATCTCACATATTACTGCCTTAACTACACCTATTTCATCGCTATGGCTTTTGGAGAGTGTGCAATTAGTTAGAACCCGATGTAATGTCGCAGGATTGGGATGATCATTTAGATAACATTGATTAATATTGTTGTGCTTTTCAGGTGAGTCTGGGTGTAGAGGCCAGGTTGCAGATAGGTTCATAATTCATTCTTACAAAAGATGATCTTCTTAAACTCAGGCTTTACTTTGGTTATGAGTCACTTGCGTAATAAAGTAACATTCTCTAATATCTACTGTCCCATTTGGACCAAAGCTATATGATATTGGAAAATCCTCTCCAAATAATAATCAGCCAGTCATTCTACTTAAAGGAAGAATCCACTTAAACAGCTTTTTGGTATTTGTTTTCATTAGTCTACTATTGATACTCTCCCAAAATATAGTTTTTGAGTGGATTTTCCTTTAAACGCATAAACAAATTCCAAAAGAGCTAAACAAATCCACATTTTGAGTTACATTTTATGTAAGCAAGATCATTCCCAAAATGAATTTGAGGCCAATATTTGAAATGTCAACCAGAAGCAGAAAAATAAACAATTTGACTAGTATCTGCATTCTGCCCTCTTACTCAAAAAAGTACATGCAAATTAAAGAATATTAGAATCCAAAATGTGACGTGTAAATAAGAAAATAAATTAGGTCGAGAAACAAACATGTTTTGTTGTCGTGGCAATGAAGCCACGGACTCAGTAGTATAGTTACAATAGGCATAAGAAGCTATACGGAGCACTATAGCCTCGACAACATCCCAACTTATACAAACCCCTTGGTTCTGATCTGTACCGCTATGGAGCAGTTACGTTCTCATTTCTCACTAACATTACCTAACTAACACATACTCCTAGACTGCATTAGTACCATTAGGATTAAAAGAGCAGTACATGTAGTAATGGGCACATGCATGGAGGCCAACCTGCTTCCAAAACAATAGATTCTGATCAATCTCCTCCAGTGGCTTAAACAACTGATCTCAAATCAGTTCCCAGCAAGCAGACATTCAATCACACTCTGAATGCAGATCCCAGGCATGTGTGGGTAGAAGAGTTTGTTAAGCAGTCCAAATATATGATTATCTCCACGTTGTGCATGTTGATGAAGTGAGGACATTGCTGGCCGGTAAGACACCGTCTTCCTCTTTTTGCATGTTGATGACGTGAGATTGCGAACATTGCTTAACTACCTCCTCCTGAGCAACCTGAATCTGTCTTCTGACTTCTCATCCATGACACACTCTGACAGAAAGTGTTCAAACTGTCTGTAAAATCCCTGAAACTCAACGGTGCATATCAGAAAAACACCAACTCAATCCATTTCGATGCGTCACTCATTATCACACAGAGTTTAATGCTGTGCTATGATATTTACATGCCTGCCACAGTGCAATTCCAAAGTACAAATAGCCGTCGACTAATGTGAACGTCACTTACTAAAACAAATAATTAATAGCAGTTATATAAATCAATCATAACTGTGATACTGATAATAACAATGTCAAACACAACCGTGATAATAAGATTCATAATAATAGTTATGATAGTAAATAGGCTCTGTCTGTGCAGTGAGAGATTGCTTAATAGTGGTGATCAGTGGACAGCTAGGATTTAGACCAGTCTGTTGAGGATGAGACATGTGGCCCTTTGAAGATGAGTTGGGCTCCTCTGCTTTGATCAGGCCCCTCCCCCTAGCTGTGTCCATTCAAATGTTCAGGCGCAGTGTAGGGAGGCCAGGACAGGTTGTTCTGTTGGGGGGGAGGGGGTTGTCCCCCTCCTGTGGTTATGATGCTCCTAGGTTAAGTTAATTAGACCTGTGCTTTCAGAAGGCGGTGGTGACAGCGGTCCCTCGCCGTGTCCCCAGTTGTACCAGCTCCCTGGGCACCGTGTCCAGCTGCTCATACGCCAGACGCCCCTCCTCTCCTGGGGACCGTCATCGGCAGAAGAAGAAAGAGAAGGAGATGTTAGACCTCGACCATTTGAAAATGGATCAAGGTTCACTAAAACAGACATTGTTTGTCAACCACTCACCCAAGGTGAGCAGGGTTTCTATGGCAATGTGGTGAAGCTCCTCGTCTGCCGAGTCACACAGCAACACCACCGCTCGAATACTCTCTACCGCCTGACAGAGAGAAGAACAGGTGCACTTCATAACCGGTACGTTGATGAAAGGAGACTAAGCCACTGAAGAAGTTCATAAGGAATGTCACGCTCTTGCAGGGAGACATAATGAATATGAATTACTTGATTAATAAATCAATCTTACTAAGACCAGGAACATACAGACTGGTTAAACTTCACTTTATCTTCAATGGAAATGGAATATTGCGAGGCTTCCCGGGTGGTGAAGTGGTCTAGGGCACTGCATCGCAGCGCTAGCTGTGCCACCAGAGACTCTGGGTTCGCGCCCAGGCTCTGTCGCAGCCGGCCGCGACCGGGAGGTCCGTGGGGCGACGCACAATTGGCCTAGCGTCTTCCGGGTTAGGGAGGGTTTGGCCGGTAGGGATATCCTTGTCCTATATCCTTGATATCCTTGGCCGGGCGCAGTGCACAGTGTTTCCTCCGACACATTGGTGCGGCTGGCTTCCGGGTTGGATGCGCACTGTGTTAAGAAGCAGTGCGGCTTGGTTGGGTTGTGTTTCAGAGGACTCATGGCTTTCAACCTTCGTCTCTCCCGAGCCCGTATGAGAGTTGTAGCAATGAGACAAGATAGTAATTGCTAACAATTGGATACCACAAAATTGGGGAGAAAAGAGGGTAAAATTTAAAATAAAATAACTAGAATATTGCAGTCAGATACACTGACCTGTAGACAACTGAGAGCAGCGCAGGCAGACCTTTGCGTTAGAACTCCCCCCTCCGACAAGGACTGTGTGTAGCAGTCCACCGCCTGTAAACACACACAGAAACTCAGTTCCCTGCCATAACACACCTGTCCAGTAATCCTGGCTGATTTAGTGAGTACCTTGACAAACAGTAGGGTTGATCCTTGACACTCCCAGGCTAATAGAAACACCATTTCACACACACACACTGACCTTTGACCTAAAGGGTGTGTGAGAGGCAGCGGAAGTGATGTAGGCAGTTGCGGCCTTGCTGAGCTGGGGGTCTTTGTGGGAGAGGAGGGAGGCCAGGGCCCTGAGAGTCTGCAACTGGGGACACAGGCCGGTGTGTGACACCTCTTCTAATTCCTTTAGACAACGCTCCGAGTCGCCGCTGCTCAGGCCTTCCGCAAACACAGCTGAGGGATGGATGGCCATTCCAGTTTATTACATAATTAACTCGCACGGGTACTTATAGCTACAAGAAAGTTTTGTTCAGCGGACCATGTAGCAAGTCAATGTTTGGACCCCTCAGTCGTCATCAGATCAGACCTCTAACTTGGGTTACTGACTGGTTCAACATTCCACACTACATCATTGTCTTGCCAAACAGCAAAATGTTAGTTAAAGCAAAACAGACTGGCACCTCAAATCAAATCAAATCAAATTGTATTTGTCACATACACGTGGTTAGCAGATGTTAATGCGAGTGTAGCGAAATGCTTGTGCTTCTAGTTCCGACAATGCAGTGATAACCAACAAGTAATCTAACTAACAATTCCAAAACTACTGTCTTATACACAGTGTAAGGGGGTAAGGAATATGTACATAAGGATATATGAATGAGTGATGGTACAGAGCAGCATACAGTAGATGGTATCGAGTACAGTATATACATATGAGATGAGTATGTAGACAAAGTAAACAAAGTGGCATAGTTAAAGTGGCTAGTGATACATGTATTACATAAGGATGCAGTCGATGATGTAGAGTACAGTATATACGTATATATATATATGCCATTTAGCAGACGCTTTTATCCAAAGCGACTTACAGTCATGTGTGCATACATTCTACGTATGGGTGGTCCCGGGAATCGAACCCACTACCCTGGCGTTACGCATATGAGATGAATAATGTAGGGTAAGTAACATTATATAAGGTAGCATTGTTTAAAGTGGCTAGTGATATATTTACATAATTTCCCATCAATTCCCATTATTAAAGTGGCTGGAGTTGGGTCAGTGTCAATGACAGTGTGTTGGCAGCAGCCACTCAATGTTAGTCTGATGGCCTTGAGATAGAAGCTGTTTTTCAGTCTCTCGGTCCCAGCTTTGATGCACCTGTACTGACCTCGCCTTCTGGATGATAGCGGGGTGAACAGGCAGTGGCTCGGGTGGTTGATGTCCTTGATGATCTTTATGGCCTTCCTGTAACATCGGGTGGTGTAGGTGTCCTGGAGGGCAGGTAGTTTGCCCCCGGTGATGCGTTGTGCAGACCTCACTACCCTCTGGAGAGCCTTACGGTTGAGGGCGGAGCAGTTGCCGTACCAGGCGGTGATACAGCCCGCCAGGATGCTCTCGATTGTGCATCTGTAGAAGTTTGTGAGTGCTTTTGGTGACAAGCCGAATTTCTTCAGCCTCCTGAGGTTGAAGAGGCGCTGCTGCGCCTTCTTCACGACGCTGTCAGTGTGAGTGGACCAATTCAGTTTGTCTGTGATGTGTATGCCCAGGAACTTAAAACTTGCTACCCTCTCCACTACTGTTCCATCGATGTGGATAGGGGGGTGTTCCCTCTGCTGTTTCCTGAAGTCCACAATCATCTCTTTAGTTTTGTTGACGTTGAGTGTGAGGTTATTTTCCTGACACCACACTCCGAGGGCCCTCACCTCCTCCCTGTAGGCCGTCTCGTCGTTGTTGGTAATCAAGCCTACCACTGTTGTGTCGTCCGCAAACTTGATGATTGAGTTGGAGGCGTGCGTGGCCACGCAGTCGTGGGTGAACAGGGAGTACAGGAGAGGGCTCAGAACGCACCCTTGTGGGGCCCCCGTGTTGAGGATCAGCGGGGAGGAGATGTTGTTGCCTACCCTCACCACCTGGGGGCGGCCCGTCAGGAAGTCCAGTACCCAGTTGCACAGGGCGGGGTCGAGACCCAGGGTCTCGAGCTTGATGACGAGCTTGGAGGGTACTATGGTGTTGAATGCCGAGCTGTAGTCGATGAACAGCATTCTCACATAGGTATTCCTCTTGTCCAGGTGGGTTAGGGCAGTGTGCAGTGTGGTTGAGATTGCATCGTCTGTGGACCTATTTGGGCGGTAAGCAAATTGGAGTGGGTCTAGGGTGTCAGGTAGGGTGGAGGTGATATGGTCCTTGACTAGTCTCTCAAAGCACTTCATGATGACGGAAGTGAGTGCTACGGGGCGGTAGTCGTTTAGCTCAGTTACCTTAGCTTTCTTGGGAACAGGAACAATGGTGGCCCTCTTGAAGCATGTGGGAACAGCAGACTGGTATAGGGATTGATTGAATATGTCCGTAAACACACCGGCCAGCTGGTCTGCGCATGCTCTGAGGGCGCGGCTGGGGATGCCGTTTGGGCCTGCAGACTTGCGAGGGTTAACACGTTTAAATGTCTTACTCACCTCGGCTGCAGTGAAGGAGAGACCGCATGTTTTCGTTGCAGGCCGTGTCAGTGGCACTGTATTGTCCTCAAAGCGGGCAAAAAAGTTATTTAGTCTGCCTGGGAGCAAGACATCCTGGTCCGTGACTGGGCTGGGTTTCTTCTTGTAGTCCGTGATTGACTGTAGACCCTGCCACATGCCTCTTGTGTCTGAGCCACTTTGTCTCTGTACTGACGCTTAGCTTGTTTAATAGCCTTGCGGAGGGAATAGCTGCATTGTTTATATTCGGACATGTTACCAGACACCTTGCCCTGATTAAAAGCAGTGGTTCTCGCTTTCAGTTTCACGCGAATGCTGCCATCAATCCACGGTTTCTGGTTTGGGAATGTTTTTATCGTTGCCATGGGAACGACATCTTCGACGCACGTTCTAATGAACTCGCACACCGAATCAGCGTATTCGTCAATATTTTCATCTGACGCAATACGAAACATGTCCCAGTCCACGTGATGGAAGCAGTCTTGGAGTGTGGAGTCAGCTTGGTCTGGCCAGCGTTGGACAGACCTCAGCGTGGGAGCCTCTTGTTTTAGTTTCTGCCTGTAGGCAGGGATCAGCAAAATGGAGTCGTGGTCAGCTTTTCCGAAAGGGGGGCGGGGCAGGGCCTTATATGCGTCGCGGAAGTTAGAGTAACAATTATCCAAGATTTTACCACCCCTGGTTGCGCAATCGATATGCTGATAAAATTTAGGGAGTCTTGTTTTCAGATTAGCTTTGTTAAAATCCCCAGCTACAATGAATGCAGCCTCCGGATAAATGGTTTCCAGTTTGCAAAGAGTTAAATAAAGTTTGTTCAGATTATAAACAACTCTGCCTCCAAGGAAATTAGTACACTAGGACCCCCAACAGATGAGGAAGGGAGGCTAGTTACATGAATGCTGGTAGAAGGTGTGTTGGTCCTGAGCCTTACCCTCTCTAGCCACCTGCAGTAGGTGTTCCTTCATGTCCCCAACACTGTGCTCTGAGACGTAGCTGTGGAATTGGAACACTGTGAGGACGTCCTGGGACAGGGCCGAGGAAGGAGGGGAGGCCAGTTCACTCCTGTCCACCATCTCACTCACCACCAGCCAGATCACTGTGGATAACCGAGAGGGAAGAGAGATACAGCCGTGTGAGATGTATACAGTGACAGTACAGACAGCTGTGTGAGATGTATCCAGTGACAGGACAGACAGCTGTGTGAGATGTATACGGTGACAGGACAGACAGCTGTGTGAGATGTAAACAGTGACAGGACAGACAGCCGTCTGAGATGTATACAGTGACAGGACAGACAGCTGTGTGAGATGTATACAGTGACAGGACAGACAGCTGTGTGAGATGTATACAGTGACAGTACAGACAGCTGTGTGAGATGTATACAGTGACAGTACAGACAGCTGTGTGAGATGTATACAGTGACAGGACAGACAGCTGTGTGAGATGTATACAGTGACAGTACAGACAGCTGTGTGAGATGTATACAGTGACAGTACAGACAGCTGTGTGAGATGTATACAGTGACAGTACAGACAGCTGTGTGAAATGTATACAGTCACAGGACAGACAGCTGTGTGAGATGTATACAGTGACAGTACAGACAGCTGTGTGAGATGTATACAGTGACAGTACAGACAGCTGTGTGAAATGTATACAGTGACAGGACAGACAGCTGTGTGATATATATACAGTGACAGTACAGACAGCTGTGTGAGATGTATACAGTGACAGTACAGACAGCTGTGTGAGATGTATCCAGTGACAGGACAGACAGCTGTGCGAGATGTATCCAGTGACAGGACAGACAGCTGTGTGAGATGTATCCAGTGACAGGACAGACAGCTGTGTGAGATGTATCCAGTGACAGGACAGACAGCTGTGTGAGATGTATCCAGTGACAGGACAGACAGCTGTGTGAGATGTATCCAGTGACAGGACAGACAGCTGTGTGAGATGTATCCAGTGACAGGACAGACAGCTGTGTGAGATGTATCCAGTGACAGGACAGACAGCTGTGTGAGATGTATCCAGTGACAGGACAGACAGCTGTGTGAGATGTATCCAGTGACAGGACAGACAGCTGTGTGAGATGTATCCAGTGACAGGACAGACAGCTGTGTGAGATGTATCCAGTGACAGGACAGACAGCTGTGTGAGATGTATACAGTGACAGTACAGACAGCTGTGTGAGATGTATCCAGTGACAGGACAGACAGCTGTGTGAGATGTATTCAGTGACAGGACAGACAGCTGTGTGAGATGTATACAGTGACAGGACAGACAGCTGTGTGAGATGTATCCAGTGACAGGACAGACAGCTGTGTGAGATGTATCCAGTGACAGGACAGACAGCTGTGTGAGATGTATCCAGTGACAGGACAGACAGCTGTGTGAGATGTATCCAGTGACAGGACAGACAGCTGTGTGAGATGTATCCAGTGACAGGACACTACACTATGGCAGGGTTCCCTAATTGGTGGTTTTATTTGGCCCACAAGTTTTACCAGCAAATCTTTTTTTTTTTTACGGTATTGATTTTTTTAAGCATTTTCATTGTTGGACATAAGACTGTAAAAACACCAGGAAATCAGCTCCAAGTGATTTTAACTTTGGAAATCTGTTCGCAAGTATTCCCACGCATGATAGAGACACGTGGTCATATGTGTAAGAAAGGTTTTACATTTTTATGTCTTAGTCAATTATTATCTCTGTTTGGGCTTCTTGCAGTCCTCAATTTATTTGTAATTATCCCACGGCTGAATCTAGCTGATGACCCCTGAACTATGGTGTAATCAATCAGATTACACTTTGCAAATGTTGGAAACAAATGGCTCCAAACACAAAACATTTTAAGACACAAACACACAGAGAGAAAGAGAGGCCTACCTGTTTCAGCTGTGGTGTGTGGGTGCCTCTCCTGCAGTGGACTGGTGTAGCTGTGGTGCATGTGTTTAAGCACCCGGTCCAGCGTAGTGTGAAACTGTCCTCCAGAACCACTACACTCTGACCACAGAGCCATCAGCCCTGGCCGCTCTGCCAGCCCTGGGAGCACTGAGAGAGAGGAGGGAGGACATAGAGATTCATTATCTGACCTAGTTCCTTGCCCCAGAGAGGGAGTACAAAGTAGCCTCCATTATATTTATATTTACTCAACTGTAAAGTATCGAGAGAGAGAGAGAGAGAGTGAGAGAACCCACCGTCAGCAGCCGAGGTGATGCTCCCCAGGCATTCTGTGCTGATCTCTCCCAGTTCCTCTAGCAGCTGAGTCTGAGCTGAGAGCTTCTGGAGCTGGGCTCTACGCTGCCACGGGCTCCCTCCACTGGACAGTAGCTGTCGTTACACACAGATATTGAGTTGGTGCGCACAGTCTAGCCAAACCATGTAGTATTGTGTTCGTCTCCACTCTTCCATGCAGTCGCAGCCAATACATGACAAGAGAACTTCCCGGCCACACTCTTAGATCAATGCTAATTTCATTTTCTACATCTGCTCAAGACTGGAATTCGTTAGCATGACAGAGTCTAGTTTGTTATCAATTGGAAAAATGATGTTTGACATTTAAATTACAGGCAGCCTAATAGGAGCGCAGTAGATTTGACACATGCTTTGACTATAACAATATCATAAGAAAAACATTTCTCTATCATTTTCCAGATTTCCTCTGTGAGGGCACTGGAGCATGTTCATTCACCTGGATGAGATGATCGCAGTACTGCAGATGAATGACGATGGCCATGTCCAGATTCTCATTGCCAGTGGTGAGAGGCAGGGGGCTGCCGGCCACACTGTTGCCCACCCCGGTGTCCTCCGTCAGGGCTTCACTCAGGTGGCCCCTGGCCTCTGGGTGCTGGCCTCCAGGCCTGTTAGACAGACAGGAGATACACAGTCACCACCAGGGGGCAGCAGCAGAGTATAGAAATGGAATACAATCACTACTAAAACCATGAGAATATTACAGTATGTAAATCAGCCTGATATGTAATGCGAGAGTTAAATGCATTATGTTCCATCGTAATATAGAGGCTCTGGTACAGAATAGCATTTACTGTCTGACACTCGATACTGAACATGAGTAGCTGTTTAACACCCTACAATGTTTATCGAATTATACAAATTCTCTAGGATTGTGATCTGGACAGGAAGTGGGCACCCGAGACAGACAGGATAAGAAGAGAGGAAAGAGAGATAGGAGAGGGACATGGCCAGAGAGACACATAGGGCAGAAAAACAAACCGAGCCACGACACTGTTAGGCTGACAACAGCAATAACAATCACACCGCATAACGTGCATGACAGTCACAGCAACACATGACAAATAAAAAAAGGAGAGCCACACACTCTAGGAGCTCAGATGCAATAATTGAAGGACCTAATAACCAACGTTTCGACAGACAAGCTGTCTTCATCAGGGTATAATTCAGCAATAAGGTACGGTGCCTTATGGTGTGGTATACGGCCGATATACCACGGCTAAGGGCTGTTCTTAGGCATGACCACAAACCCCAAGTGCCTTATTGCTATTATAAACTGGTTACCAATGTAATTCACACAATAAAAATACAAGTTTTGTCATACTGTCAGCTAATCAGCATTCAGGGCTGAACCAGTTTATGATGACAAACACTGCGGGTCACTAGTTTATATAGTGTCAAAGGACACACACAGGTGTCTGTAATCATGGCGGGCTGTGGCCTGATATCATTGGTTGATTTATAGATATAAATAGAACATATAAAAAACAAATGGATATCATACATACAATTTAGCTAAATAAGCTACAAACATTACAATGATTAGTAGAATCACAAGAGACCAAGGTCTTTAAATTAAACATCCAGGCAGCCTCTCGATTTATCAATACATTGTAGAGGTCACCCCCTCTCCTAGGACGGGCGATGTGATGCCGATATAACGTAGGGACGAAATCAAGTGGTTTGCTTCTAAAAAGTGGCCCGCAGCTATGTACATCAAGTGTTTACACGTGCTACGATGCCCTGAGATTCGTACTTTTGATTTGCGCTTTGTTTTACCCACATCATTTGTACCACAAGGACAAGCTATAAGATAAATAACTGCCTTAGTGGAGCACGTGATGACACCTTTGATTGGGTTCTGTTTCCCTGTTTGAATGATCTACATTTGTAAGTGCCATTGCATTGAGCGCAGACATTACACTTGTATTTTCCATCCGGTAAATCAAATCAAATCAAATTGTATTTGTCACATACACATGGTTAGCAGATGTTAATGCGAGTGTAGCGAAATGCTTGTGCTTCTAGTTCCGACAATGCAGTGATAACCAACAAGTAATCTAACTAACAATTCCAAAACTACTGTCTTATACACAGTGTAAGGGGATAAAGAATATGTACATAAGGATATATGAATGAGTGATGGTACAGGGCAGCATACAGTAGATGGTATCGAGTACAGTATATACATATGAGATGAGTATGTAGACAAAGTAAACAAAGTGGCATAAGTTAAAGTGGCTAGTGATACATGTATTACATAAGGATGCAGTCGATGATATAGAGTACAGTATATACGTATGCATATGAGATGAATAATGTAGGGTAAGTAACATTATATAAGGTAGCATTGTTTAAAGTGGCTAGTGATATATTTACATAATTTCCCATCAATTCCCATTATTAAAGTGGCTGGAGTTGGGTCAGTGTCAATGACAGTGTTTTGGCAGCAGCCACTCAATGTTAGTGGTGGCTGTTTAACAGTCTGATGGCCTTGAGATAGAAGCTGTTTTTCAGTCTCTCGGTCCCAGCTTTGATGCACCTGTACTGACCTCGCCTTCTGGATGATAGCGGGGTGAACAGGCAGTGGCTCGGGTGGTTGATGTCCTTGATGATCTTTATGGCCTTCCTGTAACATCGGGTGGTGTAGGTGTCCTGGAGGGCAGGTAGTTTGCCCCCGGTGATGCGTTGTGCAGACCTCACTACCCTCTGGAGAGCCTTACGGTTGAGGGCGGAGCAGTTGCCGTACCAGGCGGTGATACAGCCCGCCAGGATGCTCTCGATTGTGCATCTGTAGAAGTTTGTGAGTGCTTTTGGTGACAAGCCGAATTTCTTCAGCCTCCTGAGGTTGAAGAGGCGCTGCTGCGCCTTCTTCACGACGCTGTCAGTGTGAGTGGACCAATTCAGTTTGTCTGTGATGTGTATGCCGAGGAACTTAAAACTTGCTACCCTCTCCACTACTGTTCCATCGATGTGGATAGGGGGGTGTTCCCTCTGCTGTTTCCTGAAGTCCACAATCATCTCCTTAGTTTTGTTGACGTTGAGTGTGAGGTTATTTTCCTGACACCACACTCCGAGGGCCCTCACCTCCTCTCTGTAGGCCGTCTCGTCGTTGTTGGTAATCAAGCCTACCACTGTTGTGTCGTCCGCAAACTTGATGATTGAGTTGGAGGCGTGCGTGGCCACGCAGTCGTGGGTGAACAGGGAGTACAGGAGAGGGCTCAGAACGCACCCTTGTGGGGCCCCCGTGTTGAGGATCAGCGGGGAGGAGATGTTGTTGCCTACCCTCACCACCTGGGGGCGGCCCGTCAGGAAGTCCAGTACCCAGTTGCACAGGGCGGGGTCGAGACCCAGGGTCTCGAGCTTGATGACGAGCTTGGAGGGTACTATGGTGTTGAATGCCGAGCTGTAGTCGATGAACAGCATTCTCACATAGGTAGAGGCGTAAATAGGTGTTGTGCAGGGGTATATTGGGATGGTAAATCAGAGTTTACCAGTTGATCTCTGAGATTTATGCCCTGCAAGAATACGACCAAGGGAGGGTTCGAAAGCACATTACCAATACTGTCATCGGCTCTTAGAATATGCCAATGTTTGTGAACGAGTCCATTAATTTGTTCAGAGCACTTTGAATAGCTGGTAGTAAGAACGCAATAATGCTTCTTTTTGCGAGACTGTCCTTGAAATAGATCTTGAATTTTCTCAATGGCAGTATAAATCTGACCATTCTGTCAATCTGATTGTTTTTTGCAAATTCTTTTTGTTTGACAGAATAGGCTGTAGGGCAAACTGTTTTTCAAGGGAAGCGGGTGACAGCTATCATCAACAAACTGTTACCATCAGTAGGTGTCCTGTTTTCAAGGGAAGCGGGTGACAGCTATCATCAACAAACTGTTACCATCAGTAGGTGTCTTGTTTTCAAGGGAAGCGGGTGACAGCTATCATCAACAAACTGTTACCATCAGTAGGTGTCCTGTTTTCAAGGGAAGCGGGTGACAGCTATCATCAACAAACTGTTACCATCAGTAGGTGTCCTGTTTTCAAGGGAAGCGGGTGACAGCTATCATCAACAAACTGTTACCATCAGTAGGTGTCCTGTTTTCAAGGGAAGCGGGTGACAGCTATCATCAACAAACTGTTACCATCAGTAGGTGTCCTGTTTTCAAGGGAAGCGGGTGACAGCTATCATCAACAAACTGTTACCATCAGTAGGTGTCCTGTTTTCAAGGGAAGCGGGTGACAGCTATCATCAACAAACTGTTACCATCAGTAGGTGTCCTGTTTTCAAGGGAAGCGGGTGACAGCTATCATCAACAAACTGTTACCATCAGTAGGTGTCCTGTTTTCAAGGGAAGCGGGTGACAGCTATCATCAACAAACTGTTACCATCAGTAGGTGTCCTGTTTTCAAGGGAAGCGGGTGACAGCTATCATCAACAAACTGTTACCATCAGTAGGTGTCCTGTTTTCAAGGGAAGCGGGTGACAGCTATCATCAACAAACTGTTACCATCAGTAGGTGTCCTGTTTTCAAGGGAAGCGGGTGACAGCTATCATCAACAAACTGTTACCATCAGTAGGTGTCCTGTTTTCAAGGGAAGCGGGTGACAGCTATCATCAACAAACTGTTACCATCAGTAGGTGTCCTGTTTTCAAGGGAAGCGGGTGACAGCTATCATCAACAAACTGTTACCATCAGTAGGTGTCTTGTTTTCAAGGGAAGCGGGTGACAGCTATCATCAACAAACTGTTACCATCAGTAGGTGTCCTGTTTTCAAGGGAAGCGGGTGACAGCTATCATCAACAAACTGTTACCATCAGTTGGTGTCCTGTAAAGATCACTGTATGCTACATTATCCTCACACAAAAGATCAAGGAAACTGATTTGACGTGTGTCAGATTGCATAGTAAATCATACAAATTAACATAGTTAGGAGCGATAGGATATCCCATAGCAGTACCCTTTGTCTGAATAAAGAAATCATTTACAAACATGAAATAGTTGTGTGTGAGTACTACTAGTCACAGCAACACAGACAGTCACAGACAGCAACAAGACAATAGTCTAACCCTAAAGAACCTACACCTGGCAGAGACTGCTAAGCTGACTACTGGACAGAGGCACAGGGCTAGAGAGACAAACAGGAGGGGAGGAGAGACAGATGGGGGGGGTGAGAGAAATATATGGGGTAAGAGAAAGATAGGGGAGATAGACAGAAGGGGGGGAGAAGGAGAGGAGAGAGACATAGGGGGCGAGAAAGGAGGAGAGACATGAGGGGAGGGAGATGAGGGGAGAAAGAGATGGGATAGGAGGGAGAGAGAGAGAGATGGGGTAGAGAGAGGGTAGGAGAGAGGGAGAGAGAGATGGGGGAGAGAAAGGGTAGGCGAGAGGGAGAGAGAGGGTAGGAGAGAGGGAGAGAGAGATGGGGGAGAGAGAGATAGGGGGAGTGATGAGGGGGCTAGTGATCGATAACGGTAGGTCACAAGCAGATAAGTAAGACCTGATCTGTGGAGTCCCGGCTTTTGGTGTGCATCAACGTATTCCGTGTTTATTTCCTATATGCTAACCGGAATGCAGATTGGGGCTACCGTTCTCATACCAGACTGAATTGAAAACAAATCAAATAGGGTCCCCAAATATGGAAACTTTACATTTAAGTACTTTAAACCACGGTGTGTGTGTGTGTGTGTGTGTGACTAAGCCAGGCTGTCTCTCTCCCCCTCGCTCCTTCTCTCCCCCCTATTTCTCTCATACCCTCATAATCTCTTTCTCTCTCTCCTACCCCATCTCTTTCTCCCCGAGAGTCCAATTCTTTATTTTAGACAACATTTTCACCAAACAGCAAACATCTTCCAAGGTAAGCTTCCATTTGATCTGTGTTTGAGCTGTAGCTACATGGGGTTATTCATCTTTAGGTTGGTAGGAACAAATCTAGCATATTGCCATGTTATCTGATGTATGACTTAATGGCAACATCGAATGTCCACTGAGTGACTATATCTTTGCGCATCAAAAATATGTTGCCTGCTTACGCTTTGTAGGCATCCATAACACAGAGGTTTGGCTACTATGGCACCTTGACAGTCTTGTAGCCAATGAGATAAGCTTTCCAGGGATATGCAGGTGCCCCGGGAGGGACAAAGCAAGGCCTAGAACCTTTATGTGTAATGTGAACTACTGCTACCTGGCTCAGAGACGAGACGCATGCTTCATTACATTGAAAACACATTTCATCGCTTTCATTTCATGGCTTTAGCATAAAATATGACTTCACAAGAAAATAAAAAAAACGGAGGAAACTCCGAAATATCAAACAGGATATTAAAAAGAAGGCATCTATGAATAAGCATACCGACATAGAAGCGTTGAATAAAATACTGGAGTCGGACTTGGATCAGGGGAGCGATTTCGCCTCGGCCGATGACGATAACCTTCTAGTTTAGATCTGGAAGTAAATTATTTTCATGACTTTATATAGCTAATTTACTAAATGCATTTAGTTTTTTATAAGTTGTCTGCTTTTTGTGCTTTGGATTTAGTTTACATAGGCCTATGTAGCAAGTAATTTCAATGTTATATCATACAGAGTTGTTCTTGTCTATGTTTCATATTAGTTCACTGTTAGATCCAACAGTTTTAACTGTTCTGCCTTATTATTATTTGACCATGTTGGTCATTTATGAACATTTGAACATCTTGGTCATGTTCTGTTATAATCACCACCCGGCACAGCCAGAAGAGGACTGGCCACCCCACATAGCCTGGTTCCTCTCTAGGTTTCTTCCTAGGTTTTGGCCTTTCTATGGAGTTTTTCCTAGCCACCGTGCTTCTACACCTGCATTGCTTGCTGTTTGGGGTTTTAGGCTGGGTTTCTGTACAGCACTTTGAGATATCAGCTGATGTACGAAGGGCTATATAAATAAATTTGATATGATTTGATGTTCTATGTTTCATGCTTGTAACTTTGGAGAGGCCATTGTTTATTTGTGGTTCTCATCTCTGCCTTTGTCTCCAAAGTGTTACTGTTTGCGTCTGTCTTAACAATATATCCCTTTATTTTATTCACCACAGAGTGGAGGATGCAGAGAATTTGGATGATGACGTTTTGGAGCCACCCCCAGCTAGTACCCCCGCCGGCCAAGGTCTTCACCCCCCACTGCTATGTCTATCTGTCTGATGGTTCTACATCCATCACTCGACAAAGACCCCACTCCTCCTTCAACCACCCCCACTGCAGGCCTTGGCACCCCTCCCCTCTCTGCAAGTTCATCTGGAGGTGCGGGGGCAGGGAGGAGATCTAGGCCTCAACAGAGAAGAGGGAGAGGCAGTGGAAGCAGCAGAGGGAGGTGAAACTGAGGACAGGTGGCAAACGGTCCTTGAAGATGATGTGGAGTCAGAACAATTTAGGTTTAAACCCAAACCACCTGAAGGCCCACAGTTGGTTCGTTATAAAACATACACCACCTTGCAGCTGTTTCAGCTCTACTTTATCACCGCTATACTGGAACACTAATTAGTAATACCAACAAGTATGGGGACAAGAAGCAGCAGGGGGAATGAAGGACCTGTCACCATCAAGACTAGTTGACAACTGGAGCAAGTCCTCACTCTGTCGGTTCGAGTTCCCCACCTCCAACATGAGTGAATACCGATTCTTGGCCATCAACCGTACGTACACTTCACGTGTGACACACAAAAGGATCAGGAGAATGACCAGAAGAAGGGGACTGCAGGGTCTGATCGTCTTGCACGAGTCAAGCCCCTTTATCATGACATGGTGGAGGCGTGAAGAACCTACTTCAAGCCTGCTCAAAATCTATCTATAGATAAGCGCATGGTTGCCTCAAAGGCTCAAATTGACTTAAAGCAATATATTAAAAATAATCAGACAAATGGGCTACAAGCTCTTTCTGCCAGCCAATTCAGCCTCTGCCTACACGTGAAAGGCAAGGCGATCACACCCACTGGGAAGGGCCTTAGTTATGGCTCTGTCATGCAGCTGGTGGACTTTCCCTTACTTGGGTACAAGCTCTTTGTGGACACTTTTATACTAGTCCCATGCTTTTCATAGACCTCTTGAAAAAGAAAATAGGGGCATGTGGCACCATTCGTCCTAAAATAATCGTTTTCCCAAAGACCAAGGTAAACAACATGACAAAGACAGCGGAGGAGGACCATAGGTTGGATCAGGACTAACAAGCTGCTGTTTGTGAAATGGAAGGACACTAGGGAAGTAACCTTGCTCACCACACAGCATAAGGCATTCAATAACAACCATGTCTCAAGGAATGTGAAAAATGCCATTGGGGCACGGATGAGGACGAATGTCCCCATTCCTGATTCTGTGAAGGACTACGATACCAGCATGGGGGTGTCCTATCTGATGCTCTGATAGGCTACTACCAGGTCCTCCACCAGACCAGGAAGTGCTGTAAGACTTTGTTTTTACCACTGTGGACATTGCTACAGTAAATGCTTTCATTCTCCACAAGCAGATGGCCAAAGCAAAAGGTTAAACCCCTCTCTCCCAGTTGGCCTTCAGAGAGCAGCTGGTGTTGGAATTGTCTGAATTGGGGGCCCAAAGCAACCTCACAACCATCACAAGACCCCCCCACTCAAGGTGAGCGCCACTATCCAACACACGAGCCAAAAGACAAAAGAACTGCAAGCATTGCACAAAACACAGGGAGGGAAGAAAGGGTGAAATGCCAGATCTTCTGTTCAAAATGCCAGATCTCTTTTTGTTTCCTGGCAGTGAGGGACTGCTTCAAAGACTCACGACATGCACAAGCTATGGTGAAAGTGTAATCTAATCATCTACACCTGGGACGTAAAATGAACACGAACGCCATTTGTAAATAGTTCCACTTATTTCTATTTTTGTACCTTTTTTAGTGAAGGACACGTGTGTCACCAAGTTTGTGTTTGATAAGACATGTAATGTACAGTAACAGTCAACATTTTGGACACACCTACTCATTCCAGGGTTTTTCTTTATTTTTACTATTTTCTACATTGTAGAATAATAGTGAAGACATCAAAAATATGAAGTAACACAGATGAAATCATGTAGCAACCAAAAAAGTGTTAAACAAATCAAAATATATGACAGCTTTGCACACTTTTGGCATTCTCTCAACCAGCTTCACCTGGAATGCTTTTCCAACAGTCTTGAAGGAGTTCCCACATACGCTGAGCACTTGTTGGCTGCTTTTCCTTCACTCTGCGGTCCAACTCATCCCAAACCATCTCAATTAGGTTCGGACACTTTGGAGAGGTTGAAAGGATACTTGAATGTACCCTGGATACCCCATAACACCACCACAATGTTTGAGTGAGGTCGATATGGTAGAACATGTTTTTATACAAATAGCACTTAGGGATTGCAAATATGTAAAACACTGGAATGGCTTAATTTACAGACATATGCCACTATGGAGAGGTTTGGGGACATTTGGAAACGTCCCGTGACCACACCTGACACCACTTACTAAAACATCTGCCCATTTCTAGTTGTTAGGTCTGTCAATCCCATTTCTTTCCGATATTGTTCACGTTGTGGAAGCCATCTGATGTGTTTTCAGCTCTCGTCATCAATAACTCACTTATAGTTTGTCAATGAAAAATGACTTTCAAAATAAAAATTGTTATTTTGAGTGTGCTTGATCTTGTGTATTCTGAACTATGTAACTCCTATCTATTTTCTTATAATTTCCTCAATCTCCCAGATGTCTTCTTTCCAAATATAGCAAGTTTTTTTCATGTCAGAATCATGTAACTACACATGATTAGCAGTTACTTTTGGGCATGTCTATTTAGGCGGAAATATCTGTACTTTACTCTTTATATTTTTGACGACTTACTTCACTACTTTCCTAAAGAAAAGTATGTACTTTTTACTTCATACATTTCCCTGACACCCAAAAGTAGTCGTTACATTTTGAATGCTTGGCAGGACAGAAAATGGTCCAATTCGTACAGTTATCAAGAGAACATCCCTGGTCATCTCTACCTCTGATCTGGAGGACTCACTAAACATAAATGCTTTGTTTGTAAATTATGTCTGAGCGTTGGAATGTGACCATGCCTATCCGTAAATTTAAAATAAAATAAAATTGTGCCTGTCTGGTTTGCTTAATATAAGGAATTTTAAATTATTCGTACCTTTACTTTTGATACTTAAGTATATATATATATATATATATATATATATAACCAAGTGGTGGATCATTTTAGACTTTTACTCAAGTAGTATTTTACTGGGTGACTTTCATTATGAGAATTTAGTACTTTTTCCACCACTGCACACACACGGATACACACACACACGGATACACACACACACGGATACACACACACACGGATACACACAGTGATACACACACAGTGATACACAAAGGCCCAATGGAATCTCATTGTCTGTGGTGAGATGTGGCGTGACAGGGCAGAGGTTAGAGGCCAGAGAAGGAGATAGTGGTAGTGACCCTGCCTATCTCCCATGTAAGATGTAGTAGCCTAGAGAGAGTACAGGGGACGGGACTTTCCCTCTTCCCCTCCCTCTTGACTCACCCAATCCTCTCCACCTCCATGTCAAAGAACACAGAGTGGTGGAGGACGTGGTCATCACCCGTGTCATCGTCGTCGAAGTCGGAGGTGTTGAGGAAGTCAAAGCTCTCCAGAGCGCTCTCAACCGTCAGGCTGAGACTGGACGACCTGCTCCTGTGGCCCGGGAGACGACACTGAGGGAGAGACGTCACGAGATGCTAAAACCCTGCTTGGAGGGCTAGCACTAAGAGAAACTAGGTGCTATAAGAACATGGATGACTTGCTACAGTAGCCCGGGAGACAGCACTGAGGGAAAGATGAGACCCTGAAATACTCTGCCCTAAAAAGCCCTGCCAGGGGTTGGCTAGACTAATACTAATGGAGACCACCTGTAGCACTGGGGGGGTTCTAATGAATGTCAATACCACAATACAGCTCGAATCACCTTAACAGCATACATTAACTACCACCCTTAAAAACCTTGCCAGATCATTTATCTTTATGAAAAATAAACAAATCCCATCCCAGGGAAAATCCCAAAAGGCACCTTGTACCCTATACATTGTGCAACTTTTGGCCAAGGCCACATGGGGTAGTGCACCACATAGAGAACAGGGTGCCATTTGGAATGACACAGGGGACATGGAAGCCAGGCCTCACCTTGAGCAGGTCCTCCAGGCGCATCACTTCCTGTTCCAGGTCCTGCATCTCTCTACAGCGTTGTCCCAGTGATTCCAACCTCAGCAGCAGGCTGTGCAGGGCCTCTTCCAGGCTGCTCTCCAGGAAGGCCTTGCTTCCCTCCCCGGCCCAGCTCAGACCCACCACCTCGGGCAGAATGTCGGACGACGTCAGCCTCCTCACCAGTTGCCTGGTCAAGCTGCCTGGTTCTTCAGTGTCCAGTTCCACGGGCTTCAGCAGCTCTGAGCTGACAATAGAATAGAATATAATTTAATAGATTATAATACAAGTTCATTGAGGGGAGATTAATTTGGCCTCTGTGCAATAAACATCAAAGACAAAACATCAATCACATATTACCTGTCGTCCTCATCTCCATCCCTGTCAGACCCCGCGTGGTCCAGGAACACATCCTCAGGAGCCAAAGCTGACAACTGGCTCTCGGAGCAGAGAGAGGAGGAACCTACATTAAGCTGGAACTCTGCCCTCTCCCACTCTGACTCCACTTCCTCGCTGACCAGACTAACACTCACGCTACCGCCGCTGTCACCACTCTCCTCTTCCTCCTCACCCTCCTCTTCCACTACGTCTGCATGCACCCGAACCATCTCTTCTACCCCTTTGTCTTCCCTGGGGGGTATTTGAGGCCAATGGTTCATGTCAGGCGGCGTGACAGTGATTTCGGGGTTGGACTGGCCTGGGGCGAGGCTTGGGCTGAGGGAGGAGACTGACGTATCGGAAAAGGTGAAGGAGAGGCGCTTGCACTCAGAGTTGCCACACCCACCATTCTCAAAGACGTCATCAGGGAGGGTGGACTGGAGAGGGAGAGAAAGAGAGGGGAGAGAGAGAGTCAGATGAGATATATATATATAGAGAGAGAGAGAGAGAGAGAGAGAGAGAGAGAGAGAGTCAGATGAGAGGAGAGAGAGAGTCAGATGAGAGAGAGAGAGAGAGAGAGAGAGAGAGAGAGTCAGATGAGATGAGAGAGAGAGATATATATAGAGAGAGAGTCAGATGAGAGGAGAGAGAGATATATAGAGAGAGAGAGTCAGATGAGAGAGAGATATATATATATATAGAGAGAGAGAGAGAGAGAGAGAGAGTCAGATGAGAGGAGAGAGAGAGAGAGGCAGATGAGAGGAGAGAGAGATATATATAGAGAGAGAGTCAGATGAGAGGAGAGAGAGAGAGAGAGGCAGATGAGAGGAGAGAGATATATATATAGAGAGAGAGTCAGATGAGAGGAGAGAAAGCCTGTAAGTGCTCCAATAGTCTAGTGACATCACAACCTCCTCTTTCCCTCCTCCTACTGTTGTGTCAGTCTGGGACGTGAACACAGGCTGACACAAGCCACTCCATGCAAACAAATAAGCAGGCAAAAGCACACAGGCAGGGGTAAACGGGGCTAGTACTAGCGTAGCAGACCTCACTCACATAGACCTCCAGCCTGGACTTGGGCCTGGGGTGGAGGGAGGCCAGGTCGCCAAAGGAGCGACTGCGTCTCAGCTTCTCTAACAGGGAGTTCCTCAGGGCATGGAAGAAGGAGAAGCGATGCTGGGTTGGGGAGGGGCGGGTGTGCCACTCCTTTACCACTCACAGGTAGCAGGGGGTGGAGGGAGGAGGAATGGGTGCAGGGTTGTGGGGGGGGGGGTACGAGGGAGGAAGCAGGGGTGGGTGGAGGGAGGGGGTTAGAGGGAGGGGGTTAGAGGGAGGATGGGGAGCAAGGAGGGTGTGGCGGGTGGGTTAGGGTTAGTCAGACTCAACCATTGTTTTGTTAGCATACACAGACACATATACGTTGAATACATAGACTGACAATCACAGTTTCACAGTTTAAAGCAATCCTGGGTAAGTGGGTTCCAGGGTAAGTGCAACGAGGGATCCTGTGTTGTGAGCAAGCAGGTGCTAGTATGCAGGATGCTGTGCTATAAGCCATACACCCACTCCTCTCCCCTATCCCACCCCAGGGAGAGGACGCTCTGACTGGGACTCACAAAGAAGGACTGGTCCTGGAAGGTGGGTGTCTCTGGCGTGCCCTGGCTGTAGACAGACACCCGTCTCTGCAGGGCGGTGGCCTTGCTCACGTTGCCTGAAGAGAGAGTCAGGTCCTCCACATCGAACGGACTGCATGGAGGGGGGACAGAGAGACAGTTAGGAGGGGAAGTCCATTAGAGAACTATGAACTACAGTACTATGGTAATGCTGTAACACTGGAGCAGACACCCAGATTCTCCAGAAGAGGGCAGCGTTAGAGTATAACTTAATGTAGTCAAAGTACACTGATGTAACTAACCACTGTAGTATGTATTGTGTAGTTTATAATAATATGTCCTACAATATGGTTTGTTTCTGTTTCATTTGCTGTTTCCATGTTGTTCATGTTTTTCTGCTCCTTGCACCACACCAATAACTTTCTGTGACCTTCCTCTGTGACATTCCTCTGATTCTGATTAAACTGTCACTAACCAAAATGTAAAAATATATCCATCACTCAAAGAGACATTTAATTAAGTCCACTTACAACCATGTGACCTCCAGATTGAGTTTGATTGTTCCCAGGTCGTTGACATCAACAGCCACCACCTGAGGCATGGCCGTGAACAGGTCCTTGGTCTCACAGATCACACTGCCCACTAGGATGTGAGTGGCTAAACCCTTCAGCTCGGTAACCTGATTGGACAAGAGACAGGAAGTTAGAGCTAATTGGACCAGAGAAAGGAAGTAAGGTCACACTGCCCACCAAGATGTGAGTGGCTCGACCTGTTCAGCTCCGTCAAGACAGGAAGTTAGATGGTGATTCAGGTGGGTTAGTGCTGGGCTAGAACAAAAGCCTGCACACTCTGTGGTTCCCCAAGACCAGGACTGAACTCCACTGCCCTAGGCTGGGTCACTGTGCTCTAGGCTGGGTCACTGTGCTCTAGGCTGGGTCACTGTGCTCTAGGCTGGGTCACTGTGCTCTAGGCTGGGTCACTGTGCTCTAGGCTGGGTCACTGTGCTCTAGGCTGGGGTACTGTACTGTACCCTAGGCTGGGTCACTGTACTGTACTCTAGGCTGGGTCACTGTACTGTACTCTAGGCTGGGTCACTGTACTGTACTCTAGGCTGGGTCACTGTACTGTACTCTAGGCTGGGTCACTGTACTCTAGGCTGGGTTACTGTGCTCTAGGCTGGGTCACTGTGCTCTAGGCTGGGTCACTGTGCTCTAGGCTGGGTCACTGTACTGTACTCTAGGCTGGGTCACTGTACTCTAGGCTGGGTTACTGTGCTCTAGGCTGGGTCACTGTGCTCTAGGCTGGGTCACTGTGCTCTAGGCTGGGTCACTGTACTGTACTCTAGGCTGGGTCACTGTACTGTACTCTAGGCTGGGTCACTGTACTGTACTCTAGGCTGGGTCACTGTACTGTACTCTAGGCTGGGTCACTGTACTGTACTCTAGGCTGGGTCACTGTACTGTACTCTAGGCTGGGTCACTGTACTGTACTTTAGGCTGGGTCACTGTACTGTACTCTAGGCTGGGTCACTGTACTGTACTCTAGGCTGGGTCACTGTACTGCACTCTAGGCTGGGTCACTGTACTGTACTCTAGGCTGGGTCACTGTACTGTACTCTAGGCTGGGTCACTGTACTGTACTCTAGGCTGGGTCACTGTACTGTACTTTAGGCTAGGTCACTGTACTGTACTCTAGGCTGGGTCACTGTACTGTACTCTAGGCTGGGTCACTGTACTCTAGGCTGGGTTCTATAAAGCATGTTGACTTAATAATGTCTTCATAAATATAATTAATTGGTTGATAGGTTGGTTGATTGACGGATTGTGCTGTACCTTGATGTTGATGAGGTCTGTGATGAGGGGCGTGAAGACCATCTCCTCTCCGTCCCAACTCTGTCTGGAGTTCACCTCTATCTTCCCTTTCAGCTTCCAGCGCTGACGACCATACCGCATGAAGATCTGACAGAGGGAGGAAACAGAGGTGTGAGAGGGAGGGAGGGAGGAAACAGAGGTGTGAGAGGGAGGGAGGGAGGAAACAGAGGTGTGAGAGGGAGGGAGGGAGGAAACAGAGGTGTGAGAGGGAGGGAGGAAACAGAGGTGTGAGAGGGAGGGAGGGAGGGAGGGAGGGAGAGAAACAGAGGTGTGAGAGGGGGGGAGGGAGGAAACAGAGGTGTGAGAGGGAGGGAGGGAGGAAACAGAGGTGTGAGAGGGAGGGAGGAAACAGAGGTGTGAGAGGGAGGGAGGGAGGGAGGGAGGGAGGGAAGGGAGGGAGGGAGGGAAACAGAGGGAGAGAGGGAGGGAGGGAGGAAACAGAGGTGTGAGAGGGAGGGAGGGAGAGAAACAGAGGTGTGAGAGGGGGGAGGGGGAGGAAACAGAGGTGTGAGAGGGGGAGGGAGGGAGGAAACAGAGGTGTGAGGGAGGGAGGGAGGAAACAGAGGTGTGAGAGGGAGGGAGGAAACAGAGGTGTGAGAGGGAGGGAGGGAAGGAGGGAGGGAGGGAGGGAGGGAGGGAGGGAGGGGGAGGGAGGGAGGGAGGGAGGGAGGGAGGGAGGGAGGGAGGGAGGAAACAGAGGTGAGAGGGAGGGAGAAACAGAGGTGTGAGAGGGAGGGAGGAAACAGAGGTGTGAGAGGGAGGGAGGAAACAGAGGTGTGAGAGGGAGGGAGGGAGGGAGGGAGGGAGGGAGAGAGATTTAGAGAGGGCAGAGAGGGATAGATGGGTAGAGATAGAGGAGGAAGAGAGGGGGGTGAGAGAAAGATACAGGTTAAAGATAGATGCAGGGTCAAGGAGAAGGATATAAGCTAAGAAACGGTTATTTTTATAAATTTATTTTTTAAATTTTTATATATTTATAAGTGCCATTTTCGAGGCAGTCTGCAGATTGGGAAATATATAGTTGTCTATTTGTGATACAGGGAGGGCCTGTTAGGAATGATAAAGACAGAGAAAGAGAGAGTCAAGTCTTATATTAATTCATCTCACCTCATACTGATCTCCTGAACACAGACGAGCAAAGCCAGCAAGACCTGAGGAGAGGGGGTGGGTGGGAGAGTGAGTGAGGCAGCGAGCGAGAGGGGGTGGGGTAGTAGAAAGAGAGGGGCGGGGGGTGAGAGAGAGAGAGAGAAGGGGTTTGGGAGAAAGAAAGAGAGTGAGACAGAGATAATTGAGCAGTGAAATCATTGCTTGTTTGTTTTTCAGTCTACACTAACAGCAGTTCCCCTGGCCTCAGTCTTACCTTTCATTTTGATATGGAATTCCCCCAACAAGTTCTCCAGCTCCACCTCAAACGTGCTCATATTCTGGGGAGGAAAGGAGACTGATCAGCTCAAACACAAACAACTGGAGACGAACTTTGACACCAGGCTGTGTTCGATCTCAGTGGGTGATTGTATAGTGCCGGTGAACAGGCTGATTTATGTGTGGGTGCATCCACCCATCCATACCTCTGTGTACTCCTTGTATCTGCGGTTGACCTCTAATATGCTCTCTCTGGTGGCCTTGGTGGAGGGAGAGGCAGAGAAGGCCTGCTTCATCTTACTGGCTCCCTCTCTCAGCATCCTCTGGATACAGAACACCTCATACAACTCATCCACCTGCAGGGGACACAGCACACAGATGGTTAAACACTATAATCTACACAGCCCAGACAGGGTTAAAAGACTTAACATACAGCAAGGAGATGGTTACACACAAACCATATTCAATAGACGTGGCATACAGATTTAAAATCGCTATTAAAGCAAAAACTGTGTTAATGACTTAAAACGCATTAAGTATAGACATCAAAGACAATTACAGATGTATAACCTATATAAAAGTATACATACAAACCACACACTCTGCACTGATCAGCCGATAACAGCCTGTGAAGTTTGTAAAGTTCGATACAGCATAAACAAAAGCCTTGGGCTTGAAACAAGCTTATAAATCCTACCCATCCTCCCTCATACACAAAGACACTAAATATTCAGTAGGCAGATGAGTGATCATTTCTAGAGAGCGGCGGTGGATATGTGAAGGACTCACTCCAGCCCTCCTCTGGGGGAGACAGATTACCATGTCTGACAGACTGATGAGCAAGCCCTGCCCAGCCTCAGACCCACACCCTTTGTCATAGACCTGCACAATTAGATCATTCACAACCCTGCAGCATAGCACACTGCCCAACTTCCCCCTTCATATGAACTATGCTAAGCCCAATGACTGGAGAGAAAAAGGGGAGGGAGGGATAGAGAACTGGGAAATAGAGGAAGACAGAGGTGAAGAAAGTGAGAGAGAGGCTTGTGGGAGTCCCAAGGAGGCAGACAGCGTTTAGCGATCGCTTGGGAGCACTGTCTAATACCCACACACTCAGCACAAACATGGAGAGAAAGACACTGTGGTGGGTCAGCATTAATCCACATGGGAGGAGAAGGAGACAGAGAGAGACAAAATAGAAAGAGAGAGGGGGAGATCCATTTGCTTACTTACGCAACCCAACTCTCTCCATCCCTCACTCTGCCTGTAATGAGCCTGAGTGATATTATAATGTGCTGACTTCCCTACTTTCCTACTGTATTGAGACTGTACTGAGACTGTACTGAGACTGTACTGTCTGGCAGGCATAAACAAAGACCTGGAATGGGACAAATGAAAAGGAAATATTCAGATGATGCCGTGGAGCTGTGAAATATTGATGCATCGCAGTCTTTAAGGTTCTCATTAGGGGGAAACAGAGGGTGAAATGGGCCAATCGTATTCCCCAGCGTTTTGACAATCATAGCAGACACAGAAGTGGTGAAGGGGGAGGATGATGATGAAGTAGATGAATTTAGTAGGAAAGCAGCAAGGGCTGTCAGTTGTCAGGGAGGGGACTGGGATGCTCCAATTCAAGGGTGGAACACTCCGTCTAGAAGGGGAGTTGAGAGGGTTGATGATGATGTCAGGTTCTGGCAGTGCAGTGGATCTTTGCTATGTTTGATATTAAGAGAGAGAAACCCTGCCCTGCCCCAGCTTCCCTCATAGCATCATCCACCCCCACCCCAACCACCCCTGGGTCCCCCTACCGCTACCACAACACCTCACCCCCACGACACCCTCACTCCCATCCTGCCCCGCCATGTCTGTGGTATATGGTAGGCTGTTCATTTGGGTGCTGCTTCTCTGATTGGAAAGAGCTGAGCCACAACCAATGAGATCATTGAAAAAGGCTACTTACTCCCGAAAATGTAGATGAACTCTAACAAGGATTAAAATTCCATGTCACCACACTCTCGATGACTATTTAACAAATGTATTTAGCTCAAATATCTTAGAAGGATTGTACAGCGGGAGAGTGCAGTAAACAAACCCTCTGTGCCAACTTTGCCCTATAGGATTCAGGCCACCAAGTTCAGAGTGGTATCTGAGAAATGGGGATTTGGGGGTGTGGGCAGAGGCTGTCTGTCAGTGACTGACACCTTCTGGTGTCAGGGTGGGATGCCTGCCCTGCTGATCAATGCTGTAGTCCAGGGGAGAAATCCAAATCAAATCACATTTTATTGGTCACAAACACATGTTTAACAGATGTTAATGCGAGTGTAGCGAAATGCTTGTGCTTCTAGTTCCGACAGTGCAGTGAAATCTAACACGTAATCTAACACGTAATCTAACAATTCCACAACTACCGAATACACACAAATCTAAAGGGATGGAATAAGAACATGTACATACAGTTGAAGTGGGAAGTTTTACATACACTTAGGTTGGAGTCATTAAAACTTGTTTTTCAACCACAAATTTCTCGTTAACAAACTATAGTTTTGGCAAGTCGGTTAGGACATCTACCTTGTGCATGACACAAGTCATTTTCCAACAATTGTTTACAGACAGAATATTTAACTTATAATTCACTGTATCACAATTCCTGTCGGTCAGAAGTTTATATACACTAAGTTGACTGTGCCTTTTAAACAGCTTGGACAATTCCAAAAAATGATGTCATGGCTTCAGAAGCTTCTGATAGGCTAATTGACATAATTTGAGTCAATTGGAGGTGTACCTGTAGATGTATTTCAAGGCCTACCCTCAAACTCAGTGCCTCTTTGCTTGACATCATGGGAAAATCAAAACAAATTAGCCAAAATTCTTCAGCCTCCTGAGGTTGAAGAGGCATTGTCGCGCCATCTTCACCACACTGTCTGTGTGGGTGGACCATTTCAGTTTGTCCGTGATATGTACGCAGAGGAACTTAAAACTTTCCACTACTTTTTACTTTTTTATTTTTTTACATTACTTTTACTTTCCACTACTGCTCCCTCTGCTGTTTCCTGAAGTCCACGATCATCTCCTTTGTTTTGTTGATGTTGAGTGAGAGATTGTTTTCCTGACACCACACTCTGAATGCCCTCACCTCCTCCCTGTATGCTGTCTCGTCGTTGTTAGTAATCAAGCCCACTACTGTTGTGTCGTCTGCAGACTTTATGATTGAATTGGGGGTGTGCATGGCCACGCAGTCATGGGTGAACAGGGAGTACAGGAGGGGGCTGAGAACGCACCCTTGTGGGGCCCCAGTGTTGAGGATCAGTGAAGTGTAGATGTTGTTTCCTACATTCACCATCTGGATCATCTGGATCCAATTGCACAGGGTAGGGTCGAGACCCAGTGCCTCAAGCTTAATGATGAGCTTGGAGGGTACTATGGTGTTGAATGCTGAGCTGTAATCAATGAACAGCATTCTTACATAGATATTCCTCTTGTCCAGATGGGATAGGGCAGTGTGATGGCAATTGCATCGTCTGTGGACCTGTTGGGGCGGTATGCAAACTGAAGTGGGTCTAGGGTGGCAGGTAAGGTGGAGGTGATATGATCCTTGACTAGTCTCTCAAAGCACTTCATCACAGAAGTGAGTGCTCCGGGGCGGTAGTCATGTTGTTCACTTATCTTTTCCTTCTTGGGTACAGGAACAATTGTTGCCATCTTGAAGCATGTGGGGACAGCAGATGGGGAAGGGAGCGATTGAATATGTCCGTAAACACACCAACCAGCTGGTCTGCGCATGCTCTGAGAATGAGGCTAGGGATGCCGTCTGGGCCAGCAGCCTTGCGAGGGTTAACACGTTTAATTGTCTTACTCACGTCGGCCATGGAGAAGGGTTGGGGGGGAACCGCAGTCCTTAGTAGTGGGCCGCGTCGGTGGCACTGTATTATCCTCAAAGCGGGCAAAGAAGTTGTTTTCTTTTTCTGTAAGCAAGACATCGGTGTCCGTGACATGGTTGGTTTTCTTTTTCTAGTCCGTAATTGTCTGTAGACCCTGCCACATACGTCTCATGTCTGAGCCGTTGAATTGCGACTCTAATTTGTCCCTATACCGACATTTCACTTGTTTGATTACCTTGCAGAGGGAATAACACCTACACTGTTTATATTCACCCATATTCCCAGTCATCTTTCCATAGTTAAAATGTGGTGGTTCGCGCTTTCAGTTTTGCGCGAATGCCGCCATCTATCCACGGTTTGTGGTTAGGGTAGGTTTAAATAGTAACAGTGGGTACAACATCTACAATGCACATCTTTATAAACTCACTCACAGAGTCAGTGTATAAATCCATGTTATTCTCTGAGGCTGACCGGGAACATTTCCCAGTCCGTGTGATCAAAACAATCTTGAGGCGTGGATTCCAATTGGTCGGACCAGTGTTGAATGGTTCTAGTCACGGGTACATCCTGTTTGAGTTTCTGCCTATAGGACGGTATGAGCAAAATGGAGACATGGTCAGATTTGCTGAAGCGAGGGTGGGGGAGGGTCTTGTATGCATTACGGAAGTTAGAGTAGCAGTGGTCCAATGAATTGCCAGCGCAATTGCTGCAATTAATATGCTGATGGGATTTAGGTAGCCTTGTTCTCAAATTTGCTTTGTTAAAATCCCCAGCTACAATAAATGCATCCTCAGGATATATGGTTTCCAGTTTACATAGAGTCCAGTGAAGTTTATTGAGGGCCATCGTGGTGTCTGCTTGAGGGGGTATATACACAGCTGTGACAATAACTCTTGGTCATTTGATTGTAAGGAATTATAGAGCAGGTGAACAGATGGACTTGAGTTCCTGTAGGTTGTTATGATTGCACCATGAGTCGTTAATCATGGAGCATACAGCCCCGCCCTTCTTCTTCCCAGAAAGATGTTTATTTCTGTCGGCGCGACGCATGAAGAACCCGGTGGCTGTACCAACTCCGACAACATATCCTGAGAGAGCCAAGTTTCCGAAAAAACAGAGTATGTTACAATCCCTGATGTCTCTCTGGAAGGCAACCCTTGCCCTAATTTCTTTCACCTTGTTGTCTAGAGACTGGACATTGGTGAGTAATATACTCGGAAGCAGTGGGTGGTGTGCACGCCTTCGAAGTTTGACCAGGAGGCCGCTCCGTCTACCTCTTCTGCGACATTGTTTTGGGTCAGCCTCTTGGATTAGATCCAATGTCCTGGGTGGTGGTCCAAACAAAGGATCCACTTCGGGAAAGTCGTATTCCTGGTCGTAATGTTGGTAAGTTGAAGTCGCTCTTATAGCCAATAGTTCTTCCCGGCTGTATGTAATAACACTTACGATTTTCTGGGCTAACAATGTAAGAAATAATACATAAAAAATGAAATAGTGCATAGATGCAGCCTAAGGCCTAAGGCCTCGAAGCGAGGCGACCATCTCTGTCGGTGCCATCTTGCTACACACTACCATTTAACACTACCATTCAATACCCCCATTCGACACTACCATGATACTGCATGGGGGTCCTCTGTAGCTCAGATGGTGGAGCATGGCACTTTGCAACGCCAGGATAGTGGGTTCAATACCCAAGACAACCCATACGTAAAACGTATGCACACATGACTAAGTTACTTTGGATAAAAGCGTCAGCTAAATGGCATATATACTGAACTATTCATTCTCCAGACCACACAGAGTACGGCTAACAGTCAATAAATTAAACCAAAATGATTTATAATCTATTTTCTGTGGTAATAAGACTAAGGAAGTTCTTAACGTGACAAAAGACCCATCTAAAGATTAAGATAAGTTATCACCATACTGCTGGCCCAAAACAAGTGTGTCATCCACCCACCCCAGGAAATGAAAGACAGGGTGACTGTGAAAACACACTGTGTTGGGCTGTAGGACTGTTGGACTGTAGGGCTGGGCACAAAATGAGGAAACAACACATTCTGTGGGCTCAACTGCACACACCCTAAGAGGGACACACACTGTGCAATAGCAGCTGAGGCAAGCATGAGCGCACACACACAGCTGGCAAGCCAGGGGTGACCTTTATCCACGAGAGTATCTTTAATCTTCAGCGAGGGGTGACCTTTATCCACGAGAGTATCTTTAATCTTCAGCGAGGGGTGACCTTTATCCACGAGAGTATCTTTAATCTTCAGCGAAGGGTGACCTTTATCCACGAGAGTATCTTTAATCTTCAGCGAGGGGTGACCTTTATCCATGAGAGTGTCTTTAATCTTCAGTGGGTTTTGTCCTCTAAGATTTAAAGAGGAACTCACTAAGTGGATTTAACCCAAACAAACAAACACCCAACAAGGGCTACCCAGACTATTTGCACCCCCCCGCCTCCCTATTTTACGCTGTTGCTACTCTCTGTTTATGAAGTACATATTATTTTAAACACCTTGACTAACCGGTGCCCCCGCACATCGACTCTGTACCGCTGTACTCTGTACCGCTATTGTTATTTTACTGCTGCTGTTTAATTATTTGTTACTTACATTTTATACCCATCTACTTATTTTTAATAAAACTGCATTTTTGTTTAAGGGCTTGAAAGTAAGCATTTCCCTGTATGGTCTGCACCTGTTGTATTCTGCGCATGTGACAAATACAATTTGATTTGATCATCAGGAAAGAAGGGACCCAGAGGATATCTTTAGCCTCAAAACATCATCAGGAAAGAGGGGACCCAGAGGATATCTTTAGCCTCAAAACATCATCAGGAAAGAGGGGACCCAGAGGATATCTGTAGCCCCAAAACATCATCAGGAAAGAGGGGACCCAGAGGATATCTTTAGTCTCAAAACATCATCAGGAAAGAGGGGACCCAGAGGATATCTTTAGTCTCAAAACATCATCAGGAAAGAGGGGACCCAGAGGATGTCTTTAGCCCCAAAACATCATCAGGAAAGAGGGGACCCAGAGGATATCTTTAGCCTCAAAACATCATCAGGAAAGAGGGGACCCAGAGGATATCTTTAGCCTCAAAACATCATCAGGAAAGAGGGGACCCAGAGGATATCTTTAGCCTCAAAACATCATCAGGAAAGAGGGGACCCAGAGGATATCTTTAGTCTCAAAACATCATCAGGAAAGAGGGGACCCAGAGGATGTCTTTAGTCTCAAAACATCATCAGGAAAGAGGGGACCCAGAGGATATCTTTAGTCTCAAAACATCATCAGGAAAGAGGGGACCCAGAGGATATCTTTAGTCTCAAAACATCATCAGGAAAGAGGGGACCCAGAGGATATCTTTAGTCTCAAAACATCATCAGGAAAGAGGGGACCCAGAGGATATCTTTAGTCTCAAAACATCATCAGGAAAGAGGGGACCCAGAGGATATCTTTAGTCTCAAAACATCATCAGGAAAGAGGGGACCCAGAGGATATCTTTAGTCTCAAAACATCATCAGGAAAGAGGGGACCCAGAGGATGTCTTTAGTCTCAAAACATCATCAGGAAAGAGGGGACCCAGAGGATGTCTTTAGTCTCAAAACATCATCAGGAAAGAGGGGACCCAGAGGATGTCTGTAGCCCCAAAACATCATCAGGAAAGAGGGGACCCAGAGGATGTCTGTAGCCCCAAAACATCATCAGGAAAGAGGGGACCCAGAGGATGTCTGTAGCCTCAAAACATCATCAGGAAAGAGGGGACCCAGAGGATGTCTGTAGCCCCAAAACATCATCAGGAAAGAGGGGACCCAGAGGATGTCTGTAGCCCCAAAACATCATCAGGAAAGAGGGGACCCAGAGGATGTCTGTAGCCCCAAAACATCATCAGGAAAGAGGGGACCCAGAGGATGTCTGTAGCCCCAAAACATCATCAGGAAAGAGGGGACCCAGAGGATGTCTGTAGCCCCAAAACATCATCAGGAAAGAGGGGACCCAGAGGATGTCTTTAGTCTCAAAACATCATCAGGAAAGAGGGGACCCAGAGGATATCTGTAGCCCCAAAACATCATCAGGAAAGAGGGGACCCAGAGGATGTCTGTAGCCCCAAAACATCATCAGGAAAGAGGGGACCCAGAGGATGTCTTTAGTCTCAAAACATCATCAGGAAAGAGGGGACCCAGAGGATGTCTGTAGCCCCAAAACATCATCAGGAAAGAGGGGACCCAGAGGATGTCTGTAGCCCCAAAACATCATCAGGAAAGAGGGGACCCAGAGGATGTCTGTAGCCCCAAAACATCATCAGGAAAGAGGGGACCCAGAGGATGTCTGTAGCCCCAAAACATCATCAGGAAAGAGGGGACCCAGAGGATGTCTTTAGTCTCAAAACATCATCAGGAAAGAGGGGACCCAGAGGATGTCTGTAGCCCCAAAACATCATCAGGAAAGAGGGGACCCAGAGGATGTCTGTAGCCCCAAAACATCATCAGGAAAGAGGGGACCCAGAGGATGTCTGTAGCCCCAAAACATCATCAGGA
Organism: Oncorhynchus keta; assembly: GCF_023373465.1. NCBI lineage: Eukaryota > Metazoa > Chordata > Actinopteri > Salmoniformes > Salmonidae > Oncorhynchus > Oncorhynchus keta. Next base: position 24,496,141 of record NC_068440.1, on the reverse strand, counting down.
AAGAGGGGACCCAGAGGATGTCTTTAGTCTCAAAACATCATCAGGAAAGAGGGGACCCAGAGGATGTCTGTAGCCCCAAAACATCATCAGGAAAGAGGGGACCCAGAGGATGTCTGTAGCCCCAAAACATCATCAGGAAAGAGGGGACCCAGAGGATGTCTTTAGTCTCAAAACATCATCAGGAAAGAGGGGACCCAGAGGATATCTTTAGTCTCAAAACATCATCAGGAAAGAGGGGACCCAGAGGATGTCTTTAGTCTCAAAACATCATCAGGAAAGAGGGGACCCAGAGGATGTCTTTAGTCTCAAAACATCATCAGGAAAGAGGGGACCCAGAGGATGTCTTTAGTCTCAAAACATCATCAGGAAAGAGGGGACCCAGAGGATATCTTTAGTCTCAAAACATCATCAGGAAAGAGGGGACCCAGAGGATGTCTTTAGTCTCAAAACATCATCAGGAAAGAGGGGACCCAGAGGATATCTTTAGTCTCAAAACATCATCAGGAAAGAGGGGACCCAGAGGATGTCTTTAGTCTCAAAACATCATCAGGAAAGAGGGGACCCAGAGGATGTCTGTAGCCCCAAAACATCATCAGGAAAGAGGGGACCCAGAGGATGTCTTTAGTCTCAAAACATCATCAGGAAAGAGGGGACCCAGAGGATGTCTTTAGTCTCAAAACATCATCAGGAAAGAGGGGACCCAGAGGATATCTTTAGTCTCAAAACATCATCAGGAAAGAGGGGACCCAGAGGATGTCTTTAGTCTCAAAACATCATCAGGAAAGAGGGGACCCAGAGGATATCTTTAGTCTCAAAACATCATCAGGAAAGAGGGGACCCAGAGGATGTCTGTAGCCCCAAAACATCATCAGGAAATAGGGGACCCAGAGGATATCTTTAGTCTCAAAACATCATCAGGAAAGAGGGGACCCAGAGGATATCTTTAGTCTCAAAACATCATCAGGAAAGAGGGGACCCAGAGGATGTCTTTAGCCCCAAAACATCATCAGGAAAGAGGGGACCCAGAGGATATCTTTAGTCTCAAAACATCATCAGGAAAGAGGGGACCCAGAGGATATCTTTAGTCTCAAAACATCATCAGGAAAGAGGGGACCCAGAGGATATCTGTAGCCCCAAAACATCATCAGGAAAGAGGGGACCCAGAGGATATCTTTAGTCTCAAAACATCATCAGGAAAGAGGGGACCCAGAGGATATCTTTAGTCTCAAAACATCATCAGGAAAGAGGGGACCCAGAGGATATCTTTAGTCTCAAAACATCATCAGGAAAGAGGGGACCCAGAGGATGTCTTTAGCCCCAAAACATCATCAGGAAAGAGGGGACCCAGAGGATATCTTTAGTCTCAAAACATCATCAGGAAAGAGGGGACCCAGAGGATGTCTTTAGCCCCAAAACATCATCAGGAAAGAGGGGACCCAGAGGATATCTTTAGTCTCAAAACATCATCAGGAAAGAGGGGACCCAGAGGATGTCTTTAGTCTCAAAACATCATCAGGAAAGAGGGGACCCAGAGGATATCTTTAGTCTCAAAACATCATCAGGAAAGAGGGGACCCAGAGGATATCTTTAGTCTCAAAACATCATCAGGAAAGAGGGGACCCAGAGGATGTCTGTAGCCCCAAAACATCCCAACCAAAATATTATTATAATGTCCATGCACACACATCTACCGCATCTAAATGATGGCCGGCATTCATGGCCTGCTAAGAAAGGAGAGTCTCTAAGACAAAATGAAATCCTCTTACGATATGGCTCATCTGGGCTGTAAAGGATTTACCCTTCCGCTCTACATTACACCAGGGACTAGCAGAGGAGAGATTATACTTCACAGACCTAAAGCTCGGCCACATCAAACACATGTAGTACTCTCTGAGGGGAGGGGAGGGCCGATCAAAGAACAGGAGGATAGGCCCGGATCACATCAAACACATGTAGTACTCTCTGAGGGAGGGGAGGGGAGGGCCGATCAAAGAACTGGAGGATAGGCCCGGATCCCATCAAACACATGTAGTACTCTCTGAGGGGAGGGGAGGGCCGATCAAAGAACAGGAGGATAGACCCGGATCACATCAAACACATGTAGTACTCTCTGAGGGAGGGGAGGGCTGATCAAAGAACAGGAGGATAGACCCGGATCACATCAAACACATGTAGTACTCTCTGAGGGAGGGGAGGGCTGATCAAAGAACAGGAGGATAGGCCCGGATCACACCAAACACATGTAGTACTCTCTGAGGGGAGGGGAGGGCCGATCAAAGAACAGGAGGATAGGCCCGGATCACATCAAACACATGTAGTACTCTCTGAGGGGAGGGGAGGGCCGATCAAAGAACAGGAGGATAGGCCCGGATCACACCAAACACATGTAGTACTCTCTGAGGGGAGGGGAGGGCCGATCAAAGAACAGGAGGATAGGCCCGGATCACATCAAACACATGTAGTACTCTCTGAGGGGGGAGGGGAGGGCCGATCAAAGAACAGGAGGATAGGCCCGGATCACATCAAACACATGTAGTACTCTCTGAGGGAGGGGAGGGCCGATCAAAGAACAGGAGGATAGGCCCGGATCACATCAAACACATGTAGTACTCTCTGAGGGGGGAGGGGGGAGGGCCGATCAAAGAACAGGAGGATAGGCCCGGATCACATCAAACACATGTAGTACTCTCTGAGGGGAGGGGAGGGCCGATCAAAGAACAGGAGGATAGGCCCGGATCACATCAAACACATGTAGTACTCTCTGAGGGGGGGGAGGGGAGGGCCGATCAAAGAACAGGAGGATAGGCCCGGATCACATCAAACACATGTAGTACTCTCTGAAGGGAGGGGAGGGCCGATCAAAGAACAGGATGATAGGCCCGGATCACATCAAACACATGTAGTACTCTCTGAGGGAGGGGAGGGCCGATCAAAGAACAGGAGGATAGGCCCGGATCACATCAAACACATGTAGTACTCTCTGAGGGAGGGGAGGGCCGATCAAAGAACAGGAGGATAGGCCCGGATCACATCAAACACATGTAGTACTCTCTGAGGGAGGGGAGGGGAGGGCCGATCAAAGAACAGGAGGATAGGCCCGGATCACATCAAACACATGTAGTACTCTCTGAGGGAGGGGAGGGGAGGGCCGATCAAAGAACAGGAGGATAGGCCCGGATCACATCAAACACATGTAGTACTCTCTGAGGGGAGGGGAGGGCCGATCAAAGAACAGGAGGATAGGCCCGGATCACATCAAACACATGTAGTACTCTCTGAGGGGAGGGGAGGGATGATCAAAGAACAGGAGGATAGGCCCGGATCACATCAAACACATGTAGTACTCTCTGAGGGAGGGGAGGGCCGATCAAAGAATAGAAGGATAGGCCCGGATCACATCAAACACATGTAGTACTCTCTGAGGGAGGGGAGGGCCGATCAAAGAACAGGAGGATAGGCCCGGATCCCATCAAACAGACAACAGTACAATCAGGACTAGGTCTCTACTGCTGTTCAGTATCGAAGGGAACCGAATTGCACCTAGATAATGTATAAAATACACTGAGTGTAAAAAACATTAAAAAAACTAAACATCCATGACATAGACTGACCAGGTGAATTCAGGTGAAAGCTATGATCCCTTAACGATGTCACTTAAATCCACTTCAAAGCAGTGTAGATGAAGGGGAGGAGACAGGGTAAAGAAAGATTTTTAAGCCTTGAAACAATTGAGAAATGGATTGTGTAAGTGTGCCATTCAAAGGGTGAATGGGTAAGAGAAAAGATGTAAGTGCCTTTAAAACGGGGAATGGTAGTAGGTGCCAGGCGCACCGGTTTGAGTGTGTCAAGAACTGCAATGGTGCTGGGTGTTTCACGCTCAACAGTTTCCCGTGCGTATCAAGAATGGTCCACCACCCAAAGGACATCCAGCCAACTTGACACATCTGTGGGAAGCGTTGAAGTCAACATGGGCCAGCATCCTTGTGGAACATTTTGACACCTTGTAGAGTCCATACCCAACAAATTGAGTCTGTTCTGAGGGCAAAAGGGGGTGCAACTAAATTTTAGGATGGTGTTCCTAATGTTTTGTACACTCAGCGTACATATACACTACCGTTCAAAAGTTTGGGGTCACTTAGAAATGTCCTTGTTTTTAAAAGAAAAACACTTTTTTGTCCATTAAAATAACATCAAATTGATCCAGAAATACAGTGCAGACATTGTTGATGTTGTAAATGACTATTATAGCTGGAAACTGCTGAATAGAGTTTGGAATAGAGTATCTGGAGCATCAGCATTTGTGGGTTCGATTACAGGCTCAAAATGGCCAAAAACAAAGTACTTTCATCTGAAACTCGTCAGTCTATTCTTGTTCCGAGAAATGAAGCCTATTCCATGCGAGAAATTGCCAAGAAACTGAAGATCTCGTAGAACACTGTGCACTACTCCCTTCACAGAACAGTGCAAACTGGCTCTAACCAGAATAGAAAGTGGAGTGGGAGGCCCCAGTGCACAACTGAGCAAGAGGACAAGTACTTTAGAGTGTCTAGTTTGAGAAACAGATGCCTCACAAGTCCTCAACTGGCAGCTTCATTAAGTAGTACCTGCAAACACCAGTCTCAACATCAACCGTGAAGAGGCGATTCCGAGATGCAGGCCTTCTAGGCAGAGTTGCAAAGAAAAAGCCATATCTCAGACTGGCCAATAAAAATTTAAAATGAAGATGGGCAAAAGAACAGACACTGGACAGAGGAACTCTTCCTAGAAGGCCAGCAAAAATAGAAAAGTGAGGTGTAACTTTGCATTGGGACTTTTGGTGTGTATACTAATGCAAATCCATATGTTACATCTGGGTACGTTTATGCTACCTACCCTTTAATTAATACGCCATGGGTGTAACGCCCCTTCACACACATGTCCCTAAAAGGGAATAGGAGGCATCTGGCATAGGAGTTCCAGCTTTCTGGCCTTCAATCTCTTGCCCTCATCTCACTAATGAGGGCTGGGCAGCACCGGTAGGCACAGGCACACAACACAGACACTAATCTAAGCAGGGCAACATCACAGGGCTGATTCATGCCACCTGCTTCCCTACTACACTTCTCATCTGCAGACATGGCAGGCAACACTTTGGACTGCCTGATGTGTTGAAGAAAGGAAACAGGGATGGGTGTGCGTCATTTACAGCTTCTCATCTGTGATAGGCAATGGGTTAGTAGCCCCTTGCAGATGGCACCCTGAGGGGTGGCCATTCTGTCTCCAGCTGGGTTGGTCTTAATCCAAGCACAATTACACACAACACACAGTGACACAGACATACACAGTGACAAACATGCACAGTGACACACACACACCGACAAACACATTCACACAGGGAAACAAACACACATACACAGTGACACACACTTCAAAAGAACCATGTTTATCTATTTATAGTCCTCTTTTCAGGCTCTATTCATTTCCTTTCTTCAAAAGGACAAGATAAAGAGTTGACTGCCCCCACCTTTTCCCTCATGTTCCTCTCATCAACACCTGTCACAATCCCCACTTCCTGTTTGGCCCTGCCCTACTTCCTTCCTGTCAACAGCCACTGTGGGTGATGTGCTTACGCTGTTATATGTGTGTGTGCATGTACCCCTGGCACTGCGGTGTGTGTCGCAAACCTCTCTGTTTGCACAGTTACTGGTGACACCAGGGCGGGGTTCAATTCTAAAAGGAAGTCAATTACAATTACAATTCAATAATCAAAAAGAGTGCATTCATTTTCAAAGACTTCTCATACTGATAAGTAGAATATTATATATATATATATTTATATATAAATAAACTCAGCAAAAAAACATGCCACCAGCTCCATTGAGTACTGCAGTGCGGGGGGGCAAGTTAACCTCTCCTTTCATTTAAGAAAGCCATCACCATCATACTTTTAGGGAAAGAGGATAATTTTGTACATGTATTAAACTGTGAATTTGACCAATTCCATTCCTCTTGCTTTGGGGGTCCGGGGTCCTCCCCGCGATAATTTTCATGAACATTACTGAGAAGGACATTCTACTCCAAAATGTATGAAAATAAAATGATGTTGACACCATCTAAAATATAATTTCAACCTCCAGAAATGGGCCCAATAACCGATAACTTTAACCCCTGGTGTTGACACACTGATAATGATTCTGCTGTTTGAGTGTTAAAATTCCTGTTAAAATGTATAGTACAATAGAGTTTGAGGAACATTAACGCTTGAAACACCCACAAAGCAGGGTTTGACTTGAACTACTCTTCTCCCTGTGGTGATGAGGCAGGCTATGGATGTAGATTTCATTCCCTGACATCATCAGCGTTTCAGAACTACTCTTCTCCCTGTGGTGATGAGGCAGGCTATGGATGTAGATTTCATTCCCTGACATCATCAGCGTTTCAGAACTACTCTTCTCCCTGTGGTGATGAGGCAGGCTATGGATGTAGATTTCATTCCCTGACATCATCAGCGTTTCAGAACTACTCTTCTCCCTGTGGTGATGAGGCAGGCTATGGATGTAGATTTCATTCCCTGACATCATCAGCGTTTCAGAACTACTCTTCTCCCTGTGGTGATGAGGCAGGCTATGGATGTAGATTTCATTCCCTGACATCATCAGCGTTTCAGAACTACTCTTCTCCCTGTGGTGATGAGGCAGGCTATGGATGTAGATTTCATTCCCTGACATCATCAGCGTTTCAGAACTACTCTTCTCCCTGTGGTGATGAGGCAGGCTATGGATGTAGATTTCATTCCCTGACATCATCAGCGTTTCAGAACTACTCTTCTCCCTGTGGTGATGAGGCAGGCTATGGATGTAGATTTCATTCCCTGACATCATCAGCGTTTCAGAACTACTCTTCTCCCTGTGGTGATGAGGCAGGCTATGGATGTAGATTTCATTCCCTGACATCATCAGCGTTTCAGAACTACTCTTCTCCCTGTGGTGATGAGGCAGGCTATGGATGTAGATTTCATTCCCTGACATCATCAGCGTTTCAGAACTACTCTTCTCCCTGTGGTGATGAGGCAGGCTATGGATGTAGATTTCATTCCCTGACATCATCAGCGTTTCAGAACTACTCTTCTCCCTGTGGTGATGAGGCAGGCTATGGATGTAGATTTCATTCCCTGACATCATCAGCGTTTCAGAACTACTCTTCTCCCTGTGGTGATGAGGCAGGCTATGGATGTAGATTTCATTCCCTGACATCATCAGCGTTTCAGAACTACTCTTCTCCCTGTGGTGATGAGGCAGGCTATGGATGTAGATTTCATTCCCTGACATCATCAGCGTTTCAGAACTACTCTTCTCCCTGTGGTGATGAGGCAGGCTATGGATGTAGATTTCATTCCCTGACATCATCAGCGTTTCAGAACTACTCTTCTCCCTGTGGTGATGAGGCAGGCTATGGATGTAGATTTCATTCCCTGACATCATCAGCGTTTCAGAACTACTCTTCTCCCTGTGGTGATGAGGCAGGCTATGGATGTAGATTTCATTCCCTGACATCATCAGCGTTTCAGAACTACTCTTCTCCCTGTGGTGATGAGGCAGGCTATGGATGTAGATTTCATTCCCTGACATCATCAGCGTTTCAGAACTACTCTTCTCCCTGTGGTGATGAGGCAGGCTATGGATGTAGATTTCATTCCCTGACATCATCAGCGTTTCAGAACTACTCTTCTCCCTGTGGTGATGAGGCAGGCTATGGATGTAGATTTCATTCCCTGACATCATCAGCGTTTCAGAACTACTCTTCTCCCTGTGGTGATGAGGCAGGCTATGGATGTAGATTTCATTCCCTGACATCATCAGCGTTTCAGAACTACTCTTCTCCCTGTGGTGATGAGGCAGGCTATGGATGTAGATTTCATTCCCTGACATCATCAGCGTTTCAGAACTACTCTTCTCCCTGTGGTGATGAGGCAGGCTATGGATGTAGATTTCATTCCCTGACATCATCAGCGTTTCAGAACTACTCTTCTCCCTGTGGTGATGAGGCAGGCTATGGATGTAGATTTCATTCCCTGACATCATCAGCGTTTCAGAACTACTCTTCTCCCTGTGGTGATGAGGCAGGCTATGGATGTAGATTTCATTCCCTGACATCATCAGCGTTTCAGAACTACTCTTCTCCCTGTGGTGATGAGGCAGGCTATGGATGTAGAATTTATTCCCTGACATCATCAGCGTTTCAGAACTACTCTTCTCCCTGTGGTGATGAGGCAGGCTATGGATGTAGATTTCATTCCCTGACATCATCAGCGTTTCAGAACTACTCTTCTCCCTGTGGTGATGAGGCAGGCTATGGATGTAGATTTCATTCCCTGACATCATCAGCGTTTCAGAACTACTCTTCTCCCTGTGGTGATGAGGCAGGCTATGGATGTAGATTTCATTCCCTGACATCATCAGCGTTTCAGAACTACTCTTCTCCCTGTGGTGATGAGGCAGGCTATGGATGTAGATTTCATTCCCTGACATCATCAGCGTTTCAGAACTACTCTTCTCCCTGTGGTGATGAGGCAGGCTATGGATGTAGATTTCATTCCCTGACATCATCAGCGTTTCAGAACTACTCTTCTCCCTGTGGTGATGAGGCAGGCTATGGATGTAGATTTAATACCCTGACATCATCAGCGTTTCAGAACTACTCTTCTCCCTGTGGTGATGAGGCAGGCTATGGATGTAGATTTCATTCCCTGACATCATCAGCGTTTCAGAACTACTCTTCTCCCTGTGGCGATGAGGCAGGCTATGGATGTAGATTTCATTCCCTGACATCATCAGCGTTTCAGAACTACTCTTCTCCCTGTGGCGATGAGGCAGGCTATGGATGTAGATTTCATTCCCTGACATCATCAGCGTTTCAGAACTACTCTTCTCCCTGTGGTGATGAGGCAGGCTATGGATGTAGATTTAATTCCCTGACATAATCAGCGTTTCAGAGGATAGTGAGTCAGTCTGGTGATTCTCCTGGCGGAGTTCTTTATTCAGATTGATCTCATTAGATAGATATCTGCTGATGTCTGGGCTGGCTCTATGTTGGTGTGTGTGTCAGCAGTCCACCACCCAGAGATAGGCATCAGCTGGCTTCCCACTTTAGAACTCTCATGCTCCCAGCATGATTTGTCCCTTTTGTCCAATTTACAATACCATGCTGCCGACTTACAACAAAGTCGTCTTACAGCATTGGCCAAAACTGTATGAGAAATGTTTGTGTTGTTCTTATTCAGAAAACCCCCTTATTTCTCAAGAACTCCAAATGGACGTCATTCATCACTAGTAATGAGAATGTTCGTAGGCCTAGATGTGCTGTTCACAGAGTACCAAATTAGTATTGAATGGAAGAGAAAGACTGTTTTGAGTGTGAAGAGAGATGAGGAGACACATTGTCAACAACAAACACCACGCACACACACACACACGCCGGAAGCACCATTATCATCCCCAACCCTTCCCTCACCCCTCAGACTAGAAACGGGACCAGTCGATTGATCTCTGTCCTGTCCCCCGAGGCCCCTAGACTCTCCTAGACAGGGTGCCAACACAGAACACACACGCTCTAACTCGTTTTAGACACCTCCCTGCCCTCACCCAAATAGCCCTCATTAGTGTCTCACAGCACCATAGCTCCCTCCCTAAATCCCTCCTATACTCTCCTGCTATCCCCCTCTCCTCTCTCTCCCAGTCAGCCACAAGGGGCTTGTCAAATGCTCCAGAGCAGGTCTTCCCAAACTGGGGTACACGCAATAAAAATGAGATTGTTTTTTTTTATTTTAAAAAATGTGAATATTTTTTTCTTCACATCTTCAGTAGCCTTGTTTCACTGCCCAAACAAAATGAAACCATCTAGTGTTCAGCGAAATAACAACACAATGTCAAATACAGGTAGCCTAGTCAAATAATTAACATCCAATCTGTTAATCTCTCGCAGGAATTCCACTAACGGTCCATATGTAGCCAAACGTAGCTGCTGCTCATTCCGTTTGCTAGAAAATTGATAAATGGTTAAAAAAGAAAGGCCCGCATGTTGTTGTTAGCCCAGCTGGCATGGACACTAACAGTTGTGAATCTGATGCAGCCGAAGAGCTACTGCCCCCTTACCCAGGAAAGCACCGAACAACAGACACAGACGTTGGACCATCGAAGCGGCGCAAATATGATGAGAACTACATTGATTTGGGGTTCACTTATATTGAGAGTAGTGCTTTTCCTCAGCCACAGTGTGTTATATGTGCAAAAGTACTATCTCACAACTCGATGAAACCTTCACTCTTGCACAGACATTTAGAAACAAAACATGCCAAATTGAAAAATAAGTTACGGGAGTTTTTTGAGAGAGAATATAAGATGACTTTCGAATAGTAAGACATGTATAAAAGCAACAGATACCATTAGGTATCTGGGAGGGGGTATCTGGAAGGGGCTAGATATGGTGAGCTACTGAGTGGCTAGGACAGGCAAGCCCCATACTATTGTGGAGGACTTCATTCTTCCTGCTGCCATGGATATGGATGGGACAATGCTGGGGAAAAGGCAAAAAATATATATATACAGATAATGCCTTCATCAAACAACACTGTTTCATGATGGATCAGTGACATGGCAGGAGATGTTTTGAAACAATTACTGCTTCGCATAACAGCTGGATGAGTATACAGACGTGGCGGGCCTGGCACAGGTCCTGGTATATGTCCGTTACGTTTATGGGGGGTAAATTAAGGAAGACATCCTCTTCTGCAAACCACTGGAAACCAAGACAAGAGGAGAGGATATTTTTAAAGTACTGGACAGCGTTGTGACATCAAATGGACTTTGGTAGTCAAGATGTGTTGGTATCTGTACTGATGGCGCAAAAGCCATGACAGGGAGGAGTGGCAATGCGTGTGTAAGCAGTTGCTCCCAACATCACTTGGGTACACTGCAGCATGAATTGAGAGGCTTGCTGCCAAGGGAATGCCTGACAGCTTGAAATACATTTTGGACACTACAGTGAAAATGGTTAACTTTGTTAAGGCCCCTGAACTCTCGTGTATTTTCTGCACTATGCAATGATATGGGCAGCGACCATGTAACACTTTTACAACAAGCGTGCTGGTTATCAAGGGGCAAAGTATTGACACGTTTTTTTTTTTAATTAAGAGACGAGCTTAACATGTCCTTTACTGGCCATAATTATCACTTGACGAGTTTCTCACACGACTGGACATTGAGTATTTTTCCATGTCAATTTGATATATTTTGATACTATTTGTATTGCTTTTAATCTTTTTAAATGAATTTATCTTATTAACACTTTGTTCTAGCTAGCTATTTGTGTAGGTAGCTATCAAGTGGTCCTTCTGTGGCTCAGTTGGTAGAGCATGGCGCTTGTAACGCCAGGGTAGTGGGTTCGATTCCCGGGACCACCCATACGTAGAATGTATGCACACATGACTGTAAGTCGCTTTGGATAAAAGCGTCAGCTAAATGGCATATATTAAGTAAACGCAATGATAATATGTTTGGGTGATGTTTTTTCTCGCATGAATGATCTGAATGATCTGAATCTACGATTACAGGGACTCTACGCAACTATATTCAATGTGAGGAACAGCATTGAAGCTAAGTTGGAGCTCTTTTCTGTCTGCATTAACAAGGACAACACACAGGTCTTTCCATCATTGTATGATTTTTTGTGTGCAATTTTTTTTTTTAAATAAAAATTAATTTTACCAGGCAAGTCAGTTAAGAACAAATTCTTATTTTCAATGACGGCCTAGGAACAGTAGGTTAACTGCCTGTTCAGGGGCAGAACAACAGATTTGTACCTTGTCAGCTCAGGGATTTGAACTTGCAACCTTTCGGTTACTAGTCCAACGCTCTAACCACACAAGACAGAGACTCTCTCCAATACAACCCAACATTGCAGAGTTATGTGCATCCTTTCAAGCACACCCTTCTCATTAACCAACATGTTTCAAGCAGACCACCATAGACCACCATGCTTTGAAATTTTGGTAATGGCTCACATCAACACCATTATCCCAGAAACCCTAGACCCACTCCAATTTGCATACCGCCCAAACAGATCCACAGATGATGCAATCTCTATTGCACTCCACACTGCCCTTTCCCACCTGGACAAAAGGGACACTTATGTGAGAATGCTATTCATTGACTACAGCGCTCAGCGTTCAACACCATAGTACCCTCAAAGCTCATCACTAAGCTAAGGATCATGGGACTAAACACCTCCCTCTGCAACTGGATCCTGGACTTCCTGACGGGCCGCCCCCAGGTAGTGAGGGTAGGTAGCAACACATCTGCCACACTGATCCTCAACACTGGAGCTCCCCAGGGGTGCGTGCTCAGTCCCCTCCTGTACTCCCTGTTCACCCACGGCTGTATGGCCAGGCACGACTCCAACACCATCATTAAGTTTGCAGTGGTAGTTTGCAGTGGTTAAGTTTGCAGCCTGATCACCGACATCGACGAGCCTACAAGGAGGAAGTCAGAGAACTGGCCGGGAGGTGCCAGAATAACAACCTTTCTCTCTCAACGTAACCAAGACTAAGGTGATTTTTGTGGACTACAGGAAAAGGAGGACCGAGCACACCCCCATTCTCATCGACGGGGCTGTATTGGAGCAGGTTGAGAGCTTCAAGTTCCCCAGTGTCCACATCAACAACAAACTAGAATGGTCCAAACAAACCAAGACAGTCGTGAAGAGGGCACAACAAAGCCTATTCTCCCTCAGGAAACTAAAAGGATTTGGCATGGGTCCTGAGATCCTCAAAAGGTTCTACAGCTGCAACATTGAGATCATCTGGTTGCATCACTGCCTGGTACGGCAATTGTTCGGCCTCTGACCGCAAGGCACTACAGAGGGTAGTAAATACGGCCCAGTACATCACTGGGGCTAAGCTGCCTGCCATCCAGGACCTCTACACCAGGCAGTGTCAGAGGAAGGCCCAAAAAATTGTTAAAGACCCCAGCCACCCCAGTCATAGACTGTTCTCTCTACTACCGCATGGCAAGTGGTACCGGAGTGCCAAGTCTAGGACAAAAAGGATTCTCATCAGTTTTTACACCCAAGCCATAAGACTCCTGAATAGGTCATCAAATGGCTACCCGGACTATTTCTATTGTGTCCCACCCACCACCTGCCAACCCCTCTTTTACGCTACTGCTACTCTCTGTTCATCATATATGCATAGTCACTTTAACCATATCTACATGTACATACTACCTCAATCAGCCTGACTAACCAGTGTCTGTATGTAGCCTCGCTACTTTTATAGCCTCACTACTGTATATAGCCTGTCTTTTTACTGTTGTTTTATTTCTTTACTTACCTATTGTTCACCTAATACCTTTTTTGCACTGTTGTTTAGAGCCTGTAAGTAAGCATTTCACTGTAAGGTCTACTACACCTGTTGTATTCAGCGCACGTGACAAATAAATGTTGATTTGAGTTATTCACAATTTTTGATGAACGAATATGGTTTTATATGTAAGATGGCTAAGTAATGAGCAAAAATATTCATTATTATTATTTGTGCCCTGGTCCTATACGAGCTCTTTGTCACTTTCCACGAGCCGGGTTGTGACAAAAACTCACACTCATTCTTATGTTTAATAAGTGTGGCAGGCTACAATGATGGCAAAAAACAACATTTGACAGCGCGCTGACCCTGGTGCTAGATGGGGTACGCAGCTGGAGATTGAATGTTTGAAGGAGTACGGGACTATAAAAAGTTTGGGAACCACTGCTGCAGAGGATTGCTTCGACCTAGATTCAACACCCACCGCCTCGGATGCTAACAATGCTAAGTAGGTGCCAACACTAACAATGCTAGCTGTGAGGAATAACAAATCAAGTGGGAAACGGTAGCGCTCAGTGCTAACAATGCTAAGTGTAACAACGCTAGCAGTGAGGGATAACAAAACAGAGCAGGTAATGACAGAGCACAACACTAATGCATCACACAGGCAGAACACATCTGTTGAAAGGCCAAAGGAACATTTCATCAACTTTAGTAATGAAAGAAGAGATACTGTAGTGTTTTTTGAAAGGTTGGAAGTACACAAAGTTCAAAAACCTGTTGGCGCATGTGTAGTGGGGTCTGTGTGAATATGTTCAAATGTTTTATGTCACAATGATTGACTCTTCAGAAGCCTCAAATCCAACATCTCCATGTTTCTATGGTTACCTTCGGCACAGGTGCTGGTTTTGGTTTGTGTGTTGTTATTGACTAGTATTCATTCTGCTATATTCCACTGCAGCTATGACACATACACAGCAGGGCTACCGGAGAGGAACCTTAGAGGAGACATGGCAGGGATGCCACCCAATCTGTCAACAACAGGGACATGGCAGGGTAGAATGCCACCCAATCTGGCAACCGCAGAAGGGAGTATAGCCAGGGGGACTTTGAGGTGTCAAGTCGATTAATATTAACAGGACATGTGTGTGTGTTCAAGGCCATGGCTCTCAGCAAATACATTTGAGACGTCTGAGAGGTCAAGGAGTCAAGCCAGAGTCACACAACACAGACAATCTGACTCAGAGTGTATTGAGAGATAAAAAGAGGCACAAGATGGAGGGAACGTTGGAACATAACTAACGAAATTACAATTAACGATAATGTAAGCATAATCCAGTATACACTAATGTATTGAATTTATTACACAAGCACAACGGCAAAGTCATGTCTTAAGTATAAAGCTAACAATGACTCAATAATCCATGCTTTCTGGGAATGCTCTAAAGTCCAAAAGCTACGGGCAGAGTTAGTAAGTTGGTGTCAGAATTATTACAGTGTCAATTTACTTTTATTCCGTCTGTCTGCATATTTCAAGACATGGCATATGGGGGTGCAGTGAGATACCCGATGGGCTGGATGATCATTTTATCGTCAATCATCTTGAAAGAATGTATACTTAAAAACGGTCAAATCAACCAATCCTCCATTGTTAACACAATGGAAAGGTCAAAGCTTTATTATGTAAATGTCTAAGCAACGGACAGAATCAAAATGGTGCCGTTTTAGGTCATGTGGCGGAGAGTGATGCGGGCGCTGGAGACGGGGAAGTGAGCAGGTGGGTCTGGACAGGGGTGATGCTGTGGATGTTTGTATGCTTCTGTGTAGAGAAAAGTGTATGGCTCAGCTATGATTGAAGGATCCATAGCAACACTCAAAAACTGCTGTTGCTAGTGCGTGGGAAGGCTGGTTGAGGTGTTACGTTGTTAACGACACCAATGTGTGTTGGCGTGTGGGGGTGGCACAAGGGGCAAAGAGAGACGAGGAGAAGGAGTGGAGGGGAAAGCAGAGAGCAGAGTTTAAACCCTCTCTAAAGCACTTGCTCCGGGTTTTCAGAAGCACAGACCCAGTTTGAAGCCCCACAGATTGGACTACAGCAAAATCTATCCAAAGCAGTACAGTAACACAATATGCTCTGCTATTATGTAAATACCTACCTTGCTCATATGAAACTCCAACCGCCTCATATACCTCTCGATGGTTTTGATTTGCTGCAGACAGAAATAGAACAAGCTAGAGTTACATTGTGCTGTTGACAAGAGAAGATAGTGTCAGTAAAATGGTGCATCCATGCCTTTAAGCTGTGACAGCGGTTAAAACAGAGGGTAACATGTTAGATGATCAAACATGTCACACTTTCAGCCGAGAGCAGACTCATTTATGGTAATCTAATCCCCCTCTCTCTTTTCCTAGCAGAAACATGATTCACACACACATCAAAGATCCATCCTCACTCAGGCAGACTGGTTAGGCCTGGTGCCTTCCACACAACTCACTCACCTTGTCAAGATCGTACAGGACTCCCTGGGGGAAAACACACACAGTAGATAGTGTTACTACTGCACAGCATATGGAGGAGCAGCTCACAACTATGCCATTAATGCAAAAAAGACTGCAGTTGTCTGACAAGAGGAATATGAATTATTTGAAAAACGCTTCCTCCCATTGAGAGAAGCTGTCTTTGGTTAGAGGAGCAGCAATGTGTTTGCTGTCTGACTAGCGTAGTAGCTACAGAACTAGATGTGTTTGCTGTCTGACTAGCGTAGTAGCTACGAGCTACAGAACTAGATGAGAGGGAGCTTAATCGCTCATTAGCACATGTGATATGTCATGGGGAAGAAATAACATCATTAACAAATTGATTATCAGGCCAATTAGAATGAGGAGCCGTGTAGCTAGCTACATTAGCAGTGTTACTCAACCCAGTCCACTGGGACCATCAGCCGTTTCACATATTTGATCTAACCCCAACACTGTAGCACACTTGTTTCAAATAGTCAAGGGCTTGATGATTAGTAGACTAGTTAAATCAGGTGTGCTAGTGTTGGGATAGAGCAAATAAGTGAAATGACAGGTTGGTCCCTGAGAACTGGGTTGGGAAGCACTACACTACAACAAGGGTATAGGGCGTAGGGTCTCGGTGTTGATTTAGGACTGAGCCTACACTACAGTCAGTGGTAGTGGTGATGATGAGCTCACATCCTGACTCACCAGTCTGGAGTTCCTCTTCATGTCCTTCATCAGAGAGGTGAGTTTATCAAGCTCAGTCTGGTATACCTCCAGATACTCACTGAGGGAGAGAGAGGACGGGGAGAGAGAGGGAGGAGGAGAGGGAAGGTGGAAGGAGGGATGGAGAAAGAGGGGGAAAAGGAGAAGAGGGAAGGAGAGGGGTGGAAGGAGGGGGAGAGGGAGGAAGAAGGAAGGAGGGGGAGAGGGAGAGGGAGGAAGAAGCGAGGAGTGGAGAGAGGGGAAGAAGAAAGTTGTAGGGAGGGATGGAGGGGGAGAGAAAGGTCACAGCTTACAATAAAGCTCTCACATATCACCAGGTTATCATATGGTTCGTGTGTGTGTGTGTGCATGTCTGTACTCACTCCAGGCCTTGTTTGAGGGCCACGTACACCTCCTCCACCCTCTTGGGCTGGGGCTCTCTGGAGCCGCTGCTGGCCTTGTGCCCTGACAGATGGGGCTTCTTGGGCTTGGATGTGGGCTTCTTCTGCACCGCAGAGTTCCCCATGAATGAGTTACACCTGGACACACAGAATGTCAAGGTTTTCTTTGGGTCCTCAACAGAAATGGTCACAAAGGTGGTCTTTTTGAGGTCAAGACAGCAATTGTGACTCCTCAGTCCACAATACATAAGAGTTATGTACTGTAGTTTCTTCTTCATAAAACAGCTCAGAACACACACACCTCACACACCAGAGACAATTTCATCACCTAGTGACAGTCCCCAAGGTAACCCCACCCCAGTATAGTAGGCGGAGGGGTATGAACTGTACTGGGGTCAAGTGCTAGTTAAAGGCAACCCCGGCCCAGTATAATAGGCGGAGGGATATGAACTGTACTGGGGTCAAGTGCTAGTTAAAGGCAACCCCGGCCCAGTATAATAGGCGGAGGGATATGAACTGTACTGGGGTCAGGGGCTAGTTCAAGGCAACCCCGGCCCAGTATAATAGGAGGAGGGATATGAACTGTACTGGGGTCAGGGGCTAGTTCAAGGCAACCCCGGCCCAGTATAATAGGAGGAGGGATATGAACTGTACTGGGGTCAGGGGCTAGTTCAAGGTAACCCCACCCCAGTATAGTAGGCGGAGGGATATGAACTGTACTGGGGTCAGGGGCTAGTTCAAGGCAACCCCGGCCCAGTATAATAGGAGGAGGGATATGAACTGTACTGGGGTCAGGGGCTAGTTCAAGGCAACCCCGGCCCAGTATAATAGGAGGAGGGGTATGAACTGTACTGGGGTCAGGGGTTAGTTCAAGGCAACCCCGGCCCAGTATAATAGGCGGAGGGATATGAACTGTACTGGGGTCAAGTGCTAGTTAAAGGCAACCCCGGCCCAGTATAATAGGCGGAGGGATATGAACTGTACTGGGGTCAGGGGCTAGTTCAAGGCAACCCCCGGCCCAGTATAATAGGAGGAGGGATATGAACTGTACTGGGGTCAGGGGCTAGTTCAAGGCAACCCCCGGCCCAGTATAATAGGTGGAGGGATATGAACTGTACTGGGGTCAGTTCAAGGCAACCCCGGCCCAGTATAATAGGCGGAGGGATATGAACTGTACAGGCCGGGGTTGCCTTGAACTAGCCCCTGACCCCAGTATAATAGGCGGAGGGATATGAACTGTACAGGTCAGGGGCTAGCCGAAGCAGTCCCAGTGCTGGAGTGCACTAACTGCTCTGGGACATGCACATTAGAAATGCTCTTCACAATATTTCCAACCCTAGAGTGATGGAAAGCGGTCTTCTGGTTTTAATTAACTAGTGTATATAGTGTAGATATTATAGACTCGCATCACTACACTGACAAATATCCACTTCCTTGTATAGAGCAGAATTATGGGGACACAGTGACAGCAGATTTCACTGCTTGCTCGACAAGTCAGAACATGCCACGTACTGCCTGGAACTCAGAGCTGCCACAAATCTAGGCCAGCGTGCAGAATGAGTTGCCATGGTGTCACGCTAGCTAGCTTTATGCTACGTTCAACCTAGCAGCAGTGCTACGTTCAGCCTAGCAGCAGTGCTTTAATAGGCAGACATATAGGCACATTATCAGAAGGAGATAACCACACGTGACAGTCGTCTGTCAGTCGCTTAACGCTCATTCAACTAATTAATGTATAGCAATTACTACATTCC
Organism: Oncorhynchus keta; assembly: GCF_023373465.1. Classification (NCBI taxonomy): domain Eukaryota; kingdom Metazoa; phylum Chordata; class Actinopteri; order Salmoniformes; family Salmonidae; genus Oncorhynchus; species Oncorhynchus keta. The sequence goes on along the minus strand of NC_068440.1, from coordinate 24,477,446 downwards.
CAGTCAGAGGAGGGTAAGTCAGCTAAGAACAAATTCTTATTTTTAATGACGACCTAGGAACAGTAGGTTAACCGCCTTTTTCAGGGGTAGAACAACAGATTTGTACCTTGTCAGCTCGGGGATTTGAACTTGCAACCTTTCGGTTACTAGTCCAACGCTCTAACCACTAGGCTACGCTACTTCAATGCTTCACTGAAGAACACTGATGTCTCAGAGTTCGGTCTATCCACAGGGGGTACTTGAGAAGACTCTTGAGACCATAGGCTTACTGGTAAAATGCACATGAGAGGGTACTTCAGGGATACTCTGGGCAGAGCAAAATTCTGTTGGTGGTACAGTAAGCAAAAAAGGTAAGGAAACTTTAGAGTAGGATGAAGTTGTGCTTAGGCAATGATCTACGGTCAGTCTTGCATTTATCCCACTAACAGCTAGGGCTGGAATTGGGTACGGCATATTAATCCTAGATCTGTGCCTAGAAAGCCTTCAGGCCAACTTCCACCTCTCTATTCCCTTACCGCGAGCGTCTTTCCTGTAGCGTGCTGAAGCCGGCGAAGGACTGGCTCCGGATGATCCCATTGGGTCCCCCGGGGGAGTGGGTTCCAGCCGCCATGATCTCTGGGACACGGGACGACACTCCTGGAGAGAGAGAGGGAGGAAAAGAGAGTGAGATCGAGTTATATGAGCTACAGTAGTGAGCTACAGTAGTGAGCTACAGGAAACTATAGCAGATAGATATACATGAGCAACACGGGTAAACTGGTATGACAGAGAGAGAGCTATTAGGAAATAGTATGATATTAAACTCTACAGTGACAGGATAAGAGAGGGAGACCTGTATGGGCTACACAATATGCAGGAAACTGTAATAAGCTTAGTATGTTGCAACTCTACAGTGACGGGATGAGAGACAGAAGACTTGTCGATACCGGCTCTGAATGTTGTTAGTCTGCATCTAAGCTTGAAGTCATCATCTATTTACTACACTGCAGATGGTGAATCACTCAACCCTGTGTAGTGTGTTGAGAAAATTGGAAAGGGAAAGGTGGATACCTAGTCAGTTGTGCAACTGAATGCATTCAACTGAAATGTGTCTTCCGCATTTAACCCAACCCCTCTGAATCAGAGAGGTGCGAGGGGGCTGCCTTAATCGACATCAATATTATACTATAATATGTCCTTGATCGGTAAGAAGTTTATTTTCATTGTGCTCCCGACTCCTCCAAGAGTGGCTACTGACACCGGGTATACCAAATATTAAGAACAGCTTCCTAATATGGAGTAGCTTTCACCTGGATTCACCTGGTCAGTCTGTCATGGAAAGAGCAGGTGTTCTTAATGTTTTGTACACTCAGTGTATTTCAGTGTTGTTCTTCCTTGCTCGCACATTTCTAATCATCATTGATGGAACATTGTAGGAACCAGGGATAAGCTGGGATTCTACTAGACAATACTGCTGATGTACTCTTGATTCCTTAAAAAAATATCTAGGCTATTTCTATATTTAGCCAACCTGAGCTGTCAGAGACTTGTAACAGTCGAGAAGACCATTTGATAGAGACATTAAAATGAGCTTCCCAGAAACAGAAACACAGGAGAGAATAGTGGACGCACATAGCACACAGACAATTAGTGATGGGGAGAAAAATAGATAACTTTACATATCATGATATTATTGTCCTACATAGTATAGGCTACCAGCTAAACTCATATTATGAGATATGAGAATAATGTCAAGTGATTTTTACAGTAAAAGGTTGTAAACCTAACCGTCACTAGAGTAGGCTTTCCCTGGGTGAGTTGCGGCACCTCACCACTCCTGACTCCCTCCAGTCAATGGAAGCGTATAGGGGAGCCTTCAACCTGCAGGCCCCAGCAACATGACACCGTGCCTGGTTCCCAGCACAGAGAGACGTGACAGTGACAAAGCCCAGGGCCGAGGGATAGGGCCACACAAAGGCCCTGCACCATGCCGTGCACGGGCCCGGGGAAAGACTAGATGTTGTTTTGCTGTGGAGGGACAATAGGACAGGTCTGATATGGCCTCGGCTATTTATAGAGCCCACTTCAACACCACTCACTCACTGTGAAGCTGGGTCCTATTAAAAAAGAATGCTGATCTAGGATCAGGTCCCCCTTGTCTATATAATCCTATTCATTATGATCAAAAAGGAAAAACGTATCCTAGATCAGCATTCCTACACTGAGACGCTTTGTGAATACAGACACTGATGTGTAGCAGACTAGAACACTGGTACACAGGTCAATTAGGTCTATCTGCAAAAGAAGCTGGGTATGAGCACTCAAATATTCAAAGAAACTATTGTGATCTTATAATTCTATCTGGTTGGTATCGACGGCACTTTTTTTTCGATAATTTGATGTCTTACAAGAACCCAAACTGTTTGACCAGAGAATACCCCACTGTAGACAACCCAAGGAGAAGATGTTGAAACAAGGAAAAACACAGTTGATCTATTTGAAGGTACAAATGAGGGTCTAAAGTGAGAATCGATAGGAGCTGGAGCTAGAGATTATGGAGTGAATCTTTAAATTTCCCTTTATAGTCCTCCATTTCCACAAAACAGTGGAAAATGGCAAAAAACGCATCATCACATCATTTGCTGGCTTGATGGTAAATAGCGTGCCCTTCACTGTGGCTCACTCTGCTTTCTGAAAGCCTTACTCTTAGAGAGACAACGGCTGAGAGGAGGCTGGGAGAATTGACAAAACCTTCATCATGTTTAGAGTTCTGACTGAGCTTTTCAAAAGCCTTGTAGAAGTCAGGCTTTTGAGCACACTTGAAAAGTCTAGAAATTCCTGCTGAGATTGGCGGAGACTCGGGCCGGAACAAAGATGAAAAGATTGGTTTCAGCTTCAATTTGTTGGATCTTCTCAACATTGGAATCACTTCCTTTGATACCACTTCCATCCAACTCCACATCTTGCCAAATGGCAAAGTCAAGAATGAGACAACAGAGCCTCCGGCCAACTCCAGGGGCGGGAATATACAGCGTGGTAAGCATGTTAGGCTACTCTAGGGACTGCCAACATTGAGAACTGGAGGGCAGAACTGTTAGAAGTATCTTATCAAGCCAAACACTTCTATAACTCGGTCATAACATCCTGAATACATTAACTCATCTATTCTACAGAGGCTCTATTCTCTATTTTCCATCTACAGGTTTAAAACTAATATAGAGAGAGAAACTAGAGAGAAATACACCACCACCCACTGACTAAATCAACAAGCATGTTTTCAGTTCAGTTTTAACATCAACCTGGAGAGAGAATCTGGAATGAACGTTATGCCAGTCATCCATCCACATTCATGTCAAGGCACGTCTTTCACATCCAGTAAACATCACTACTCACTACTTGCCTCAAAAACAAACTACAGTCGTAGCCAAAAGATTTGAGAATGACACAAATATTAATTTCCACAGTCTGCTGCCTCAGTGTCTTTAGATATTTTTTGTCCGATGTTTCGATAGAATACTGAAGTATAATTACAAGCATTTCATAAGTGTCAAAGGCTTTTATTGACAATTACATGAAGTTGATGGATGCAAAGAGTCAATATTTGCAGTGTTGACCCTCCTTTTTCAAGACGTCTGCAATCCGCCCTGGCATGCTGTCAATTAACTTCTGGGCCACATCCTGACTGATGGCAGCCCATTCTTGCATAATCAATGCTTGGAGTTTGTCAGAATTTATGGGGTTTTGTTTGTCCACCCGCCTCTTGAGGATTGACCACACGTTCTCAATGGGATTAAGGTCTGGGGGATTTCCTGGCCATGGACCCAAAATATTGATGTTTTGTTCTCCGGGCCACTTAGTTATCACTTTTGCCTTATGGCAAGGTGCTCCATCATGCTGGAAAAGGCATTGTTTGTCACCAAACTGTTCCTGGATGGTTGGGAGAAGTTGCTCACAAAGGAGGTGTTGGTACTATTCTTTATTCATGGCTGTGTTCTTAGGCAAAATTCTGAGTGAGCCCACTCCCTTTGAGAACTTGAGGTCAATCCTGAAGTGCCGGGTGGACAAACAAAAACCCACAAATTCTGACAAACTCCAAGCATTGATTATGCAAGAATGGGCTGCCATCAGTCAGGATGTGGCGCAGAAGTTAATTGACAGCATGCCAGGGCGGATTGCAGAGGTCTTGAAAAATGAGGGTCAACAGTGCAAATATTGACTCTTTGCATCAACTTCATGTAATTGTCAATAAAAGCCTTTGACACTTATGAAATGCTTGTAATTATACTTCAGTATTCCATAGTAACATCTGACAAAATATCTAAAGACACTGAAGAAGCAAACTTCATGGAAATTAATATGTGCGTCATTCTCAAAACTTTTGGCCACGGCTGTACACAACAAACTATGAGTTTCAGGTCAGGCGAAATGTAAACTAATCAAAAAACATCCCCTCACAGCAGGAAGATAAAAATCCATTAGCTCAACCAGTGAGTCAACCCCCTCTCTCTCTCACAGCCCAATGTCACCCCTCTGTCCGATCTTCCCTCCAATAGAGAGCCTTTCATACAACACAACACAGCGCTTCCTGAATCCTGATGCATTCTGGGACAGAGGCAGGGTGTCCCGGTTCAATGAGGCTGCCAGTCAGTCAGTCAGGCTATTGAAGGCATCACAGTCACACAACCCTGCATTCTCCATGAGGAGGGGGACGTCAATGGGGTACAGGGGGGACGTCAAGGGGGGACAGGGGCCTCTCAGGCCGCACAAGCCTGATCAGTATGCTAACCAGCAGCCTGGCATAAATCCCAAGAGGACCATGCAACGGGAGGGGGTGCAGCAATAGGCTGATGCAATGAGTCAAGGAGGGCAGCACTGAGGGGTGTGAGCGAGGAGAGGGAAGAGGGAATGGAGGTTGCTGGGGAAATTGGTAATTATCTTCCAGCAAGGTATGTGTTTGATTCATCAACCCTCCAGATCGAGGTGGATGGGTTAGGGAGTGTGTGTGTGTGTGTGTGTGTGTGTGTGTGTTAGGAGACTTGAGCATAGAGGGTTAGGGGTGAGGGTGCTGGAACAGGGTGAGAGATCCTCCAGCAGGACCAGGTGGGCCCAGGGCTGAGAACCACAGGCCAGGGTAATCGTCCAACAGCACCCGTGGGCCCAGGGCTGAGAACCACAGGCCAGGGTAATCGTCCAACAGCACCCGTGGGCCCAGGGCTGGCATCCTGAGAACCAGACACATCCCACACACAAACAACCCTCCCCCTCTCTCCAAACTCAGTCACCCATTCTGACTAAAACAAAATCAGAACATCGTTCTCACCATTACCCCCTCTGAAGCACTAACAGACAAAAACAGACTCACTCGTTCACAGTCCTCTTTCGTTTTAAGTCTAAACACAGCTCTCTCCTGAACAAATGAGTCCTCTTCACTCGGCCTCGCACAAAACACACACACACAGTCATTAAAGCAGCCCCTCTTCCTCCCTTTGTCTCCCTTCCACAACCCATTAGGTAGGACTACAATCCTCCTGACTGCCAACGAGGCCAATCAGGGACACTGAAGCTCTGTTTTGACCCTAAGTAATGTCCATTACCAGGCTCTCCCCAGCCAGTAAGCAAGCCACTATGACCTCAGTCATCTTCCATGGTCACCCAGCCAACCAGGGTGCATTAGCTCACAGTGGATGTGAACCACATACAGACGGGTGGTGACCAAAGTCTCTCCCATGGAACAGCCCTGTAGGAAATGGCTAGTCAGGACGTTTCAGGGATTATTATATGGACGGAAAAAAGTGTTTTAATTCGCTGGCTTCCTGTGTCCTATTGACAGGTCGACCAATAAATGGGGCCCAAACTCTCATCCTATCCAATGTCCTAAAAAATAATTTATTTGCCTCTAGTCCGCAAATATTGGAAGGACACAAACATGCACACAAACACCTCTTCAGCAGACACCACTTGGCAGTCTCCAAATAAAACCTTTGAGAAATGGAACCATGTACATCCAGTACCTGAACGTTTCAGAAGTGTTCTATTAATAGCTGGCTGCTATCTTTATCACCACAACATCAGAAAGTATCCGACACAGGGACAGACAGAGGATGGGAGAGCATGTAAATCCAAGGCTCTCACAGTGAAAAGGCACAATGGCGGTTTACTTTACAGCAGCTCAGCGAGGTAAAGCATTTTAAGTGCATTTTAGGTTTAGAGTAACAATTAGGGTTAGGTTAAGGGGTTGGTGGTTAGGTTTAGGGTTACAGATTAAGGCTATGGTAAGGGTAAGGTTTAGGGAAAATAGGATTTTAAATGGAAATTAGTTTTAGGTCCACATGAGGATAGAAAAACATAATGTGTGTGTGTGTGTACTGCTAGGTGCTGAAGAGACAATTATGTATTTCCTTTAGAACGCATTAGAGTGCCTAATACTCTAAGTGGTGGAGGAAGGGAGGGAAGAAGAAAGCCCTGTGAAATTTCAATAACACGCTGAGCTGTTACAAAATGAAACACTGCTTTTAAATGGGTCCATAAAAAAAGGTTAGTGTCATTACTTTCAGCTTACTTCCCATTTTAGTGTATTGACCGTCTGAAACCCTCTAGCTAAAATTATGAGCATGAAAGAAAGTTTACTGTCTGTATTTGTGTTCAGATAATGATGACTGCTTTCAGACTAACATTTTATTAGCCTTTACTTTTTCCCCAGAGGGCCAACACAGTACCAGCGTTTAAAAGCATAACGCCCAAATAAGTGCATGTTATTCCACCAAAAGTACATTTCCTCCAGCATATGTAGGCTCAAAGACCTTTATGGCAGGGCATACAGCATATGTAGGTTCAAAGACCTTTATGGCAGGGCATACAGCATATGTAGGTTCAAAGACCTTTATGGCAGGGCATACAGCATATGTAGGTTCAAAGACCTTTATGGCAGGGCATACAGCATATGTAGGTTCAAAGACCTTTATGGCAGGGCATACAGCATATGTAGGTTCAAAGACCTTTATGGAAGGGCATACAGCATATGTAGGTTCAAAGACCTTTATGGAAGGGCATACAGCATATGTAGGTTCAAAGACCTTTATGGAAGGGCATACAGCATATGTAGGTTCAAAGACCTTTATGGCAGGGCATACAGCATATGTAGGTTCAAAGACCTTTATGGAAGGGCATACAGCATATGTAGGTTCAAAGACCTTTATGGAAGGGCATACAGCATATGTAGGTTCAAAGACCTTTATGGCAGGGCATACAGCATATGTAGGTTCAAAGACCTTTATGGAAGGGCATACAGCATATGTAGGCTCAAAGACCTTTATGGCAGGGCATACAGCATATGTAGGTTCAAAGACCTTTATGGCAGGGCATACAGCATATGTAGGTTCAAAGACCTTTATGGAAGGGCATACAGCATATGTAGGCTCAAAGACGTTTATGGCAGGGCATACAGCATATGTAGGCTCAAAGACCTTTATGGCAGGGCATACAGGCTGAAGTAGTAAATAATGTGACAGACCGACTATAACACAACTGACTGGAATCTACCAGAGACAAAAACAGAGACAATATGGGTCAGCTGTCATAGTTCAATCCCTAAACTGCCCCAGCGAAACAACAAACTGTCATTTTCAACATAAGTAATTAGGAAAAAGCCAACCCCCTATCCCAATACTCACTTACGATCACACACAAACACATACAAAACAAGGAAACAGAGAGTGACTGTGGTGATTCAGTACACACCATGTCATGTGACATACCCACCATGTCATGTGACATACACATGTCATGTGACATACACATCATGTCATGTGACAGTAGTGATTCACAATTAGACCCAAGCAAATCACGAGAAAACAAAAATGAATAATTTACCAAAAAACAGCGCAAACAGAGATGTTATTTGTCCCTAAACAGAGAGCACACAGTGGCAGAAAACCTGCCCACTGTGACTGACACAAAACCCAAAATTAAGGAAAGCTTTTGACTATGTACAGACTCTGTGAATATAGCCTTGCTATTGAGAGAGGTCACCGTAGGCAGACCTGGCTCTCAAGTGAAGACAGGCTATGTGCACAAAATTAGGTGGAAACTAATGAAACTGAGCTGCACTTCCTAACCTCCTGCCAAATGTTTGACCATATTAGAGACATATTTTCCTCAGATTACACAGACCCACAAAGAATTTGAAAACTAATCCAATTTTGATCAACTTCCACATGTATTAGGTGAAATACCACAGTGTGCCATTACAGCAGCAATGTTTGTGACCTGTTGCTACATAAAAAGGGCAACCAGTGAAGAACAAACATTTTAAATAAACCCATATTTATGTTTATTTATTTTCCCTTTTGTACTTTAACTTCGCACATCGTTATAACACTGTAGATAGCAATAATATGACATTTGAAATGTCTCTGTTCCTTTGAAACTGTTGTGATTGTAATGTTTACTGTTCTTTTTATTTCACTTTGTTTATTACCAATTTCACTTGCTTTGGCGATGTAAACATATGTTTCCCATGTCAATAAAGCCCTTTGAATTGATTCAGCACACACACCATGTCATGTGACAGTGGTAATTCAGCACACACACCATGTCATGTGATAGTGGTATTCAGCACACGCATCATGTCATGTGACAGTGGTATTCAGCACACGCATCATGTCATGTGACAGTGGTAATTCAGCACACACACCATGTCATGTGACAGTGGTAATTCAGCACACACACCATGTCATATCAATAGCGCACCAACAGAAGGTCAAAACAATCAGTGTTAGGGGGTATGTGTAATAATTACGTGCTGCTTATGAATGTGGTATGTATGGGATATGAATGTATTGAGAGGTCCTTATATAGGTAACCTTCATGTATAGTATTGCTGCAGAGGGTTCACCCTTGCACAGCTTCAAATTACATTTACATTTACATTTAAGTCATTTAGCAGACGCTCTTATCCAGAGCGTCAAATGACACAGCATTCTGCTTTCTCTTCAAAGTGGTTAGTTACATCATGTCATGTGGATATTCTGATCTAACGCAGAGACCACTATGTCATTTGGTATGACAAGCCAAGCTTTTACCAATATTGAGTGAATTCCTGTGGCCTAGACTGTGAGTGACAAGTTATACAATAGGGCAGGATGGATGGTAACTAACAGGAGTCAGCTGAGAATCAATTTAATAAACTTATTCAATTGATTCATTTCAGATGCCTTTGACAACCTTCCTGTCTAAGGCCCTTCTACCCTGATTGCTCAGTTTGGCCGGGCGGCCAGCTCTGAATTTGTTTTGTGGAATTTCCAGACTGAAGTCCAGAGGGAGACAGTATGACACAGTTATTGTTTCATCGCAGTTTGATATTAATAATGAATACTCTTGTCACAGTGGCTGTTGTCTCACTGACCCAGTGACATTTTCACAGTGTTCACAGTGTTTGATTTGATTTCAGACTAAAAAGGCTATGTTTAAAATGGCACCCTTTTCTCAATATAGTGCACTACTTTTGACCAGGGCCCTAGGGAATAAGTCTCTCTTACTTGATGTCCGTGGCTGCGAAAGCTGACGTCCACACAAGTCATTGAATAGAGATTAGTCCCGACAATCTGATTATAGGTCATAGGCACGGCTGTGACTATAACAGAACGTGCGTTTCATCGAAAAGTGCAGGAAAATCTGATCACTGAAAATGGAAAAATATATCCATGCGCCACTTCAACCGATTGATAAAGGTGAACCACATTAAATGGGGCCGAGGTTGCAATACCTACAGCTTCCACACGATGTCAACAGTCTTGTCATTTGCCTAGGCTTTGTTTCTTGGTCAAACGAACAAGAGACAGCCCATTTCTTCAGGTCTCCGACCGGATATTTTGGTTGAGATTTACCCGGACATTATTTCCAGACGTACAGCTATAGAATATCGCCTCGTGATCAATTTGATCGCTTATTAACGTTTACTAATACCTAAAGTTGCATTACAAAAGTATTTCGAAGTGTTTTGTGAAAGTTAATCGTCAACTTTTTTTATTTAAAAAAATGACGTTATGTTATAAAACACAATTTTTTTCGTTGATCACACAGTCTTCATAGATCGATATCTAGGCTATATATGGACCGATTTAATCGGAAAAAAGACCCAATAGTGGTTATGGGACATCTAGGAGTGCCAACAAAGAAGATGGTCAAAGGTAATGAATGTTTTATATTTTATTTGTGCGGTTTGTGTAGCGACGACTATGCTAATTATTTTGTTTACGTCCCCTGTGGGTCTTTTGGGGTGTTACATGCTATCAGATAATAGCTTCTCATGCTTTCGCCGAAAAGCATTTTAAAAATCTGACTTGTTGCCTGGATTCACAACGAGTGTAGCTTTAATTCAATACCCTGCATGTGTATTTTAATGAACGTTTGAGTTTTAACGAGTGCTATTAGCATTTAGCGTAGTGTATTTGCATTTCCAGATGTCTAGATGGGACGCCTGCGTGTCAGGTAGGAGCAAGAGGTTAATGAGTAGGCTTGTCCAAACTTTTGACTGGTACTGTATATCTACAGAAATAAGACAGGTTCTGCTTCTGTTGCGTGTTTGAGTGTTTGTATAAAAGCTACTGATTCCATGAGCTTCAAGCCTCATGCAACCACAACATGTCGGATAAAGCAGTTTCACCAATATTTTTAATCTTTGCTATGCTGTAATAAAGGCTTTACACTTTTTTTGTTAGAACAGTCTCTCTGGTATTACTGATTGTAACATCTGCTTCGATCTCACACCCCCAAACACCTAGATCCCCTGAACACAGTTCACTCTCCAGATCCCAATCACCTGAATTCTAATCACCTGTTCACAAACATGTATGCCATTACCACACACTATTTAGTTCAGTTCTTTGCACCCCATCACTGTGAGGTATTGTTTGTTTTGTGACACACGTCTTTCAGAGGTCTGTTAACGACGCCTTTTGCCTATTCCCTACTTGTACTTTAGCCTATCAGATTTCCTGTTATCTACCTATTGCTTCATCTTCCGGAACTATGTTACTAGCCTTTTCCCTCACTGTACTGTTGCCCTTTTGGACGCACTGTGTATGACCTTCTGCCTGCCCCTGGACCCAGCTACATGCCTCCTCCTGTGTATGACCTTCTGCCTGCCCCTGGACCCAGCTACATGCCTCCTCCTGTGTATGACCTTCTGCCTATCACTGGACCCAGCTACATGCCTCTTCCTGTGGTCCTTTGCAATAAACACCTGCTGCTTCCTGCGCTTGAAACCAGCTCTCTGTCTTCCCTTGTGTTCATTACACTGAAAATGTATTTAGTGTTGTTTTCACTATCCCAAATTATCAGAAACATCACACTGTAATCAAACATAATATGCATGCAGCGCTTGCACCTTTACCATCCTTCTTTTTCTTGGTATCTAGTAGTTTCCACAACTAAGTCAAAATGTTCCGCACATCTGCCTTCCCCTTTCCCGCCTGAGCAACCTAGAAACATTAATCCGTTTCGAGTTTCTTTTTCATGTTCTCATCCATTTTGCTGTCACATGTTATGGTGTTCAGTTTGTTATAATCAATTTATTGATGTGAATGTGATAGGCTATAGGTCAGGCCCCATTGGTCACTTGCATTCGATGCATACATGTGTCACATAAAGAGAGCAAGAGTTGAGGGAATAGGTCATGTTTTTCCAAAACAAATGAAGGATTCCAGTAACCAAACTTTCCAGTCAGAAATGGCTGTAATTATGTCACAGCTTCAGCAACACAGACAGCACGATAAACACTGTTGATGTTCTTTGGTGGCCGCGGCAGCAGTGAGGAGTGCGAGACAATGGGTGCTAGTCACACAGGCACTTGCTGTCATTTATTTGAACACAGGGCAGCAAGTCTGAGTCCAGCCTGGCACAATCAAATCAATTTCGGTCAGACTCCCTCTAGATTAATGTGTGTATCTTAATTATTTCATCAAACGGTGCGCTTAAAGCATCAGACAAGTTCAGTGCATATAGTTGATTTTATTAAAACAGGGTGTTTTATATATGAAAAACTACATCTTTTAAAATCAATTTTTCTAAAGAACAGACGGGATCTCTGTAGACAAAGATGTTGTTTTGTGTCGGGGACAGCCTTACCACATGTTTATTAGGTTACTCATTGCCTTCTTTGTGTTGTGTCACTCTTCACACTGGTCCCTCTCACATACTAAACTCACCCAATGTGCTAATGTTGACTTTAAAGCTTCTGGAACCCTTCACTCACTGCCTTCTCAAAAACACCTCACTCATAAGTCTTCTTCATGCAGGGAAGTACTCTTTCTCTCTCTGTCATTTTAAATACATTATCTCCCCACAGTAAGTCACATGCAGGGTGATTATCATAGCTGTTTCGTATGTGTGGCATTGGCACATTAATAATTTAATACCAGCAGCAAGTCATTTCTCCTGACTGGAGCCAGATGTGCTGCTGTTCTTCCTGTACAGCTGACTGGGTAGAAGCCTGAGGTGCGGTAACAGCAGGTGATTGGGTTCACATGGATGATCCCTAATCTGAGCAGCAGGAAGCTGAACAGCCAGCTCACTGAGACCAGAGCCTCCTCAGATTGATCATATCCCCTAGTCTCATCATCTACTGTACCTACCTGTTCTCTTGTTTATTTGCTCTCCCTTTTATTTCTCTCCTTTCTCTCTTATATTCTCTTTTCTTTCTTTCATTCTCTCTTTTCTCTTTTATTCTTTCTTTTCGTTCTTTCATTCTCTCTTCTTTCTTTCATTCTCTCTTTCTTTCTCCACAGCATGGTTACTAATTTGAATAGTGAACACTGTTAGTTTCCAGCATTTCAGAGCATGGTACATGGTATGTGCGTTTGCATGTGTCTGTGCGTTTGCATGTGAACCTGGAGTGGAAGTTTAGAGCGGCTGGTATACTGAGCGGTTCACTACAGGGTGGTGATGACTAGTGGTATTAAAGTGAACAGCTGATGATTCAGTTCAATCCAGTAAAGCTCCATTTACGTCACATAATGGAGCTTTGGATCGACGAGTCATTTTCATCACCATCTTAGTAGTAGAAATAGGGAAATACGTACTGCATAATAGTATCTCAGGATTCTTTCTTAAAAAACAAACCCTTTATTCTCTTTTTTTGGTCAGAAAGGGCACATTTAGTTGGCCTAAGTGTTGATCTTTTTTACATGTTCATGTTTTATTTTTGTCTTTCTCTCCCTGCAGTGTTACTAAACTGTTGTTCTCTTATTCTGTTCAAACTGTTCTTAAGAAGGGTTCAGTCGTGGATGTGAAAATAGTGGAGAGCAGATTCACCATGACTTCAGTAGCTGCTGTATCTCCATATCACCTACAGCAATAAGAGAGAACAATTACCAAGATAAATATTCAGTTGAACTGACAGTATGACCAGGCTACTAAGACCACATGTACTTTCAGTGTTTGCCCCTATATCCATTGAGCAGCGGCCAGCTGCTAAATCGTTGCCACCACAATTTAATATAACAAAAACGTTTTCAGTGTAAACTTAAATGACTGAAACCAGATATAAAGTAGGAAGAAAAGATAGAGGCATATATATATATATATATATATATATATATATATACACACACACACACACTGAACAAAAATATCACTGCAACATGTAAAGTAAATTGGTCCCATGTTTCATAATTTGAAATGAAACAGCCCTGGTGGTAGTGGCTACAGTGATCTGAACTAGCTGTTGCGATAGGGGTTTTTGTATGAACTGAAGTCCAGAGGGAGACAGTATGACACAGTTATTGTTTCATCGCAGTTTGATATTAATAATGAATACTCTTGTCACAGTGGCTGTTGTCTCACTGACCCAGTGACATTTTCACAGTGTTCACAGTGTTTGATTTGATTTCAGACTAAAAAGGCTATGTTTAAAATGGCACCCTTTTCTCAATATAGTGCACTACTTTTGACCAGGGCCCTAGGGAATAAGTCTCTCTTACTTGGTGGCTGTGAAAGCTGACGTCCACACAAGTCATTGAATAGAGATTAGTCCCGACAATCTGATTATAGGTCATAGGCATCGTCCTTATTGGACAGAGGGAAATTTGGGATTGGGAGTGGTATGACTTCTATACATTCAGATCTGTGGGCATCTAATTTGAATTTTTACATTTGAGCAGTTGGCATTTCACTTCCTTGCCTGAAGTAGGCTGTTAAATTAATTCAATTACGTGTATTTTTTAAAGAAGGGTTTCATGTTTGATAATGGTTAGATATCCTAACGCTATCTCAATGGCCGTGTCATAATATCCATACTCGCATACTACATACTTAGCCTGCATAGTATGTACTCATTGTTGCATAGTATTTATGACATAATGTGTAGTAAAAATGATGTAATATTCCACGGCCATAGCGGACATCTTTGCAACAGGTTCACATACAGTTGAAGTCGGAAGTTTACATAAACTGAGTTTAAATGTATTTGGCTAAGGTGTTTCACAATTCCTGACATTTAATCCTAGTAAAAAATCCCTTTCTTAGGTCAGTTAGGAATAAACGTAGAGAGAATTATTTATTTCAGCTTTTATTTCTTTCATCACATTCCCAGTGGGTCAGAAGTTTACAGACACTCAATTAGTGTTTGGTAGCATTGCCTTTTAAATTGTTTAACTTGGGTCAAACATTTCAGGTAGCCTTCCACAAGCTTCCCACAATAAGTTGGGTGAATTTTGGCCCATTCCTCCAGACAGAGCTGGTGTAACTGAGTCAGGTTTGTAGGCTTCCTTGCTTGCACACGCTTTTTCAGTTTTGCCCACAAATGTTCTATAGGATTGAGGTCAGGGCTTTGTGATGGCCACTCCAATACCTTGACTTTGTTGTCCTTAAGCCATTTTGCCACAACTTTGGAAGTATGCTTTTGTCCATTTGGAAGACCCATTTGTGACCAAGCTTTAACTTCCTGACCGATGTCTTGAGATGTTGCTTCAATATACCCACATCATTTTCCTGCTTCATGATGTCATCTATTTTGTGAAGTGCACCAGTCCCTCCTGCAGCAAAGCACCCCCACAACATGATGCTGCCACCCCCGTGCTTCACGGTTGGGTTGGTGTTCTTCGGATTGCAAGCGTCCCCCCTTTTCCTCCAAACATAACGATGGTCATTATGGCCAAGCAGTTATATTTTTGTTTCATCAGACCAGAGGACATTTCTCCAAAAAGTATGATCTTTGTCCCCATGTGCAGTTGCAAACCGTAGTCTGTCTTTTTTATGGCGGTTTTGGAGCAGTGGCTTCTTCCTTGCTGAGTGGCTTCTCAGTTTATGTCAATATAGGACTCGTTTTACTGTGGACATAGATACTTTTGTACCTGTTTCCTCCAGCATCTTCACAAGGTCCTTTGCTGTTGTTCTGGGATTGATTTGCTCCTTTCGCACCAAAGTATGTTCAAAGTATGAACGCGTCTCCTTCCTGAGCGGTAATGATGGCTGCATGGTCCCATGGTGTTTATACTTGCGTACTATTGTTTGTACAGATGAACGTGGTACCTTCAGGCGTTTGAAAATTGTTCCCAAGGATGAACCAGACTTGTGGAGGTCTACAATTTTTTTTCTGAGGTCTTGACTGATTTTCCCATGATGTCAAGCAAGGAGGCACTGAGTTTAAAGGTAGGCCTTGAAATACATCCACAGGTACACCTCCAATTGACCAATTATGTCAATTAGCCTATCAGAAGCTTCTAAAGCCATGACATCATTTTCTGGAATTGTCCAAGCTGTTTAAAGGCACAGTCAACTTAGTGTATGTAAACTTCTGACCCACTGGAATTGTGATACAGTGATACAGTGAATTAGTGTAATAATTAGTGTAATAATCTGTCTGTAAACAATTGTTGGAAAAATGACTTGTCATGCACAAAGTAGATGTCCTAACCGACTTGCCAAAACTATAGTTTATTAACAAGACATTTGTGGAGTGGTTGAAAAATGAGTTTTAATGACTCCAGACTTAACTGTATGTAAACTTCCGACTTCAACTGTATATAAACCGGAAAGGTTGCTCGACAACTGTGTGCTTATCGGGTATCCAGCTAACTTCAATTCCTACTAAAGCATGTAGCTAACATTATCTATTTAGCTAAAGTAAAGGCATGGCAGGCTGCAAATATCAATCTTATTTGAGCTTTTCTTTCCATAATATGGACTTGATCTTCTGTATACCACCCCTACCTTGTCACAACACAACTGATTGGCTCAAACACATTAAATAATATATATTTTAACAAGGCACAGCTGTTAATTGAAATGCATTCCAGGTGACTACCTCATGAAGCTGGTTGAGAGAATGTCAAGAGTGTGCAAAGCTGTCATCAACGCAATGGGTGGCTACTTTGAAGAAACTAAAATCTGTTTAACATTTTTTTGGTTACTACATGATTCCATATGTGTTATTTCATAATGTTGATGTCTTCACTATTATTTTACAATGTAGAAAATAGTTGTAAAAAAAAATGTAAACCTGGAATGAGCAGGTGTGTTCAAACTTTTGACCTGTACTGTACAGCCAGGAACATTTAACCGTTAGGCTCCTCCTCTCCTCACTTTTAGACAATTAAGGCAATGACTGTTTTCTCATCTCCTCACTCCCCTGCTGGCTCTGCTGCATAGTTCTCAACACCAATATGCTGGTTAACTTTGCTATTATTCACACAGCAACATGGTCTAGAAAAAGGTGCCAATTCAACAGCGCACTGAATTCCAGAAACGCATATCCAACGCGGGAGATAGTGCATGTTATTAAAAATACACATACACACACACACACACACATATATATATATATATATATATATATATATATATATATATATGCGTGTTTTTAAAAATTATTATTAGTGTTCCACCATTGTTCTTACATAATATAACCATATACAATTTCAGTAGCACGAGTGATGGACTGTGACATCCCCACGGACTCCACAATGGATTAGGCCACTCAGACAGGCACCAATCAGACAGGCGTCTTGTGCTCCATGAAAAAGATGTTTTGCGACCGACTGCTCGACTAAAGAAATCTCGTTCCACCAACAGCCTGTCAACCAAACAATCAACTAGTCGACTACATGGGATCAGCCCTAGAGTATGGAGTTTATTAGTTAATAATTTGGGCCATTAAGTTTGCTAGCTTTGCCTCAGGATAAACGAACACACACACACACAGTGCATCTGTCATAATACAGCTGTGTGACAGCCTTCCGGATGGAAACTACTGGAGAAACAATCATTCTTGTTATCTGAAGTACAGTATACTCAGCCTTCGTCTGAAACAACATCCTATTTCCTATATAATGCACAACTTTTGGACCAATATCATATGGGTAGTGCAAGGGGAATAGGTTAACCCTCTTTGCCACCCAATCCCCCTCTATATAGCAACATGCAATGGCCATGAAGACAGATGATGCTATCTTTTTTATCCAACCTCTCCTCTGGCTCCCAGCTGTTCACAACCAGGGTTGAAATTAGAAAACAGAAAAACAAAACATCCATTTTATCAGCTTATGTCTGTTTATTAGAACGCTTAATACCGAAAGAGGTCATGCTTTCTACTGAACCATCAAAATGGGCAGGGACAGGGGTACAAGGGGTGGTCCCAGTGGTGTGTACATCTGGTTCAGAGGTAAGCGCCAGCAACAGTGGGTGTGTTCCACTGCTGGGCCTCAATGGACTCTAGGGATTAAGGGGGAAGGGCTGCACTGACAACATATCTGCTCAGAGACAAGGGAGGAGAGAAGGAAACCCCCTGTCCTCATCCCCCCATCTCTATCCTCATCTAAGGCGTAGGGAGAGGAGGGGATGGAGGGAGAGCCCTAGGGTGGACCAGTAGCCTTTCACTCCCAACACCTGCCAGCCCATCCTGAGAGGGAGTCCAAACGCAACATACGCACACTCGTGCCAACATACACACACACTTTACTAGTTAATAGAAGACTTCCATTGCTCAGGCTATCCGTTTAGTCACACATCATTGCTGCTTGCTCATGTAGACTATACACATCAATAAGCTTTATAAAGACCCAGATATACTGTAAATCAGGAGCTTATATTCATGCAAAGACCAGGGTGCATATTCATAAACCCTCTCAGAGTAGGCATTCTGATCCAGAATCAGATCTCCACCAGTCCATGTAATCTTACTTATTATGATGTAAAATGCTAAACTGATCCTAGATCAGCACTCCTACTCTGAGACAGTTTATGAACACTGATGACTTCTAAACATATTCATAAAGAGTAGTGATACTGACAGAAACACATACAGTAGGTCTCTCTGACCCAGTTCTATTAGAGGTTGAACACTGGCATCACTGTACTGCCATCCAGGACTTTACAAGTCACTAACACACTCTGTTCTCTATGCCATGGCTGACGCCATCGCTTGATGCTAACAAGCTAGGGTGAACTATAGATGACCGTGATGATTTAATTCAGTCCTCCCTTCTCTACAGGCTGAGAGGAAAAAGGGAAGGAAGAGGGAGAGAATATATCCACCCTCCCTCAAACGCCTCATCCCGCTGGGCCTAGGAAGGAAAAGCAGAGTGTAAAAGAGAGGGAGTGAACCGTCTTTCATCCTGCCTTCCCCTCCCCACCTCCCTCTCCTCTCCTGAGGAATATCTGATATTATCTTTCTTATCCAACTCCCTAAACCCAATCCCAATGTCCCGTCTTTTCCCCTCCCCACCTCCCTCTCCTCTCCTCTCCTGAGGAATATCTGATATTATCTTTCTTATCCAACTCCCTAAACCCAATCCCAATGTCCCATCTTTTCCCCTCCCCACCTCCCTCTCCTCTCCTGAGGAATATCTGATATTATCTTTCTTATCCAACTCCCTAAACCCAATCCCAATGTCCCATCTTTTCCCCTCCCCACCTCCCTCTCCTCTCCTGAGGAATATCTGATATTATCTTTCTTATCCAACTCCCTAAACCCAATCCCAATGTCCCGTCTTTTCCCCTCCCCTTCCCTCCCCCTTACTCTATTGTCTCATCTGCTCCCAAGTGGCGCAGTGGTCTAAGGCACTGCATCTCAGTGCAAGAGGCATCACTGCAGTCCCTGGTTCAAATCCAGGCTGTATCACTTCCGGCCGTGATTGAGAGTCCAATAGGGCAGCGCACAAACCCGTGGTCTGGGTTTGGCCGGGGTAGGACCGCATCGTAAATAAGAACGTGTTCGTAAATGACTTGCTTAGTTAAATAAAGGTTCAATAAAACACTTTTTAAATTAATCACAGCTCCCTTCCTCATTTAACTCCCACCTCTATCCCTTCCCTCCCAATGTACAACCTCTCCCCTCTCCCTAATTTAGATTAACATCCCTCCCCATTCCTTACCTCCCCTACTGTCTAAGCAGCCCCTCCAGAGGAATGTCAAACAATCCCTTTCTCAAACTCCCAACTCCACCCCCCCAGAAATACCTCTACCCCTCAGGGATGCCTCTGTCATGGAGGGACGTGTCAGGACACGAGAGACAGGCCAGAGGAGAGATAACAAGACAGGGGTAACATCTCTGGATCAGATAACCCTGATAAATAAAGCCAGGTCAAGTCACTGTAGATCCTGGAGAAACCTTCACTGACTGATTGGGAGAAGCCTGGATGAAACCTGGTTTATGGACTGTAGACTTAACACAACAACAGAGATGTGGTCTGAATCAAAAACAATAACTTTAATTCCTAAGATTAATATTACAATTGAGGCTTATTTCTAATTTAAGGAATTTGGATAGTAACAATTGAGCTTGGGTAGGTCCAGTTTGGCACCACCTTTCAGGAACTAGAGATTTGTAGGACATTCTGGGAATCAGTGTTCTCTCCCAGCTGGGCATCCTTACAACACTGCTTTACAACACTGCTTTACAACACTGCTTTACAACACTGCTTTACAACACTGCTTTACAACACTGCTCGGCACCATGTCTGCTACAATCCTTTTGAAATGACTATCAGCTGTGAAAAGTGAAAGACACTCCTTTTTTAAAGAATGCAAGGCCAACAATTTCCTAAAAAGTAAGAACCACACACATAAGGAAGCACACACCAGAGCACATGCACACACACCAGAGCACATGCACATGCACACACACCAGAGCACATGCACACACACCAGAGCACATGCACATGCACACACACCAGAGCACATGCACACACACCAGAGCACATGCACACACACCAGAGCACATGCACATGCACACACACCAGAGCACATGCACATGCACACACACCAGAGCACATGCACACACACCAGAGCACATGCACACACACCAGAGCACATGCACATGCACACACACCAGAGCACATGCACACACACCAGAGCACATGCACATGCACATGCACACACACCAGAGCACATGCACACACACCAGAGCACATGCACACACACAAACTGCTCCATGCAGAGAACTGAAAGTAGGGTGTTCTTGAAGAGCTCAGTACAAAAAGTAAAATGTCATTGTACTGAGTTTTTTCGGCCACCTCTTGTATAATTTCTCTGAGATTTAAAACAATGAGCGTTTTCAGTTTCCTGTTAATCTTTCACCTTGAACTTCATCTTTGTATTGATTCTCTGTGCTTAGTGGGCTGCTGATCACACACACCAACACAGTCACACACAGTACTTAGTGGGCTACTGATCACACTCACCAACACAGTCACACACAGTGCTTAGTGGGCTGCTGATCACACACACCAACACAGTCACACACAGTACTTAGTGGGCTACTGATCACACTCACCAACACAGTCACACACAGTGCTTAGTGGGCTGCTGATCACACACACCAACACAGTCACACACAGTGCTTAGTGGGCTACTGATCACACACACCAACACAGTCACACACAGTGCTTAGTGGGCTACTGATCACACACACCAACACAGTCACACACAGTACTTAGTGGGCTACTGATCACACACACCAACACAGTCACACACAGTGCTTAGTGGGCTACTGATCACACACACCAACACAGTCACACACAGTGCTTAGTGGGCTACTGATCACACACACCAACACAGTCACACACAGTACTTAGTGGGCTACTGATCACACTCACCAACACAGTCACACACAGTGCTTAGTGGGCTACTGATCACACACACCAACACAGTCACACACAGTGCTTAGTGGGCTGCTGATCACACACACCAACACAGTCACACACAGTGCTTAGTGGGCTACTGATCACACACACCAACACAGTCACACACAGTGCTTAGTGGGCTGCTGATCACACACACCAACACAGTCACACACAGTGCTTAGTGGGCTACTGATCACACACACCAACACAGTCACACACAGTGCTTAGTGGGCTACTGATCACACACACCAACACAGTCACACACAGTGCTTAGTGGGCTACTGATCGCACACACCAACACAGTCACACACAGTGCTTAGTGGGCTGCTGATCACACACACCAACACAGTCACACACAGTGCTTAGTGGGCTGCTGATCACACACACCAACACAGTCACACACAGTGCTTAGTGGGCTACTGATCACACACACCAACACAGTCACACACAGTGCTTAGTGGGCTACTGATCACACACACCAACACAGTCACACACAGTGCTTAGTGGGCTGCTGATCACACTCACCAACACAGTCACACACAGTGCTTAGTGGGCTACTGATCACACACACCAACACAGTCACACACAGTGCTTAGTGGGCTACTGATCACACACACCAACACAGTCACACACAGTACTTAGTGGGCTACTGATCACACACACCAACACAGTCACACACAGTGCTTAGTGGGCTACTGATCACACACACCAACACAGTCACACACAGTACTTAGTGGGCTACTGATCACAGACACCAACACAGTCACACACAGTGCTTAGTGGGCTACTGATCACACACACCAACACAGTCACACACAGTGCTTAGTGGGCTACTGATCACACACACCAACACAGTCACACACAGTGCTTAGTGGGCTACTGATCACACACACCAACACAGTCACACACAGTGCTTAGTGGGCTACTGATCACACACACCAACACAGTCACACACAGTGCTTAGTGGGCTACTGATCACACACACCAACACAGTCACACACAGTGCTTAGTGGGCTACTGATCACACTCACCAACACAGTCACACACAGTGCTTGGTGTAGGCTACTGATCACACACACCAACACAGTCACACACAGTGCTTGGTGTAGGCTACTGATTACACCATTAGAGACCATACAAAAGAGCTGAGGACTGACGTTCCTTGCAGCAATCTATGGCGTCACACTCCATTGTGTTCAGGAGCCCTGTTGTGTTGCATTGAGCAGAAGAACACAGTGAAAAACATGCAATGGTTTGTCTGAATTCACTCCAGACCACAATGCTATAATAATTTATTTAATGAGTACGACTTAGGGGAATGAACGAAAGAGAATGAAAGAAAAAAGAAAAAGAGAGAAGCAGGAAAGAGAGAGTGAAAGAGAGAAAGCGCTGGAAAGGCTGTGAGAAGGGGACTGGGACTGTCTGGCAGCAGACATGCTGGCTGGTTTAGGCCTTGGCATCCTGCTTCTACCCTCCCATCATCCTGAGTCTTACCATCAAACAGCTTCATAAAATGAATATGCCCTGGCAATGGAGCAAAGCACTTCAGTTTAACTACATCAGAGCAAGCCGTTCTCCACAGAGAAAACACTAACTCTAAAGCGACTTTCTCAAAACAGTACATGCAGCTGGAGTGGAGGGCGTACCAGTGGGCTATAGGATGGTTTTTATAATGCATTCTAGAGAACATGACATTTACATATACTCCTGGCTGCATCATACCAGGACAAGCAATATGAGGGCAGGACAGACCTGAAGAAACCTGTGTTATCACATGGTACTACCTTTGATGGTCCATTCTATTACCACATGGTTATGTTGTGAGAGAATGCAAAGAGTAAATGGATAAGATACTGAATCCTTCCACCAACCCCATAAAATGATGAATGGGCAGTGATCTCTAGCCTTACAACTGATTTATACTGTATACTGACTGTATCCTTCACTATCTATTCCTTACTATCTATTGCATCTTAGCCACTCTGTCACTGCTCATCCATATATTTTATACCTATATATTTTCATCCCATTCCTTTACTAGATTGTGTGCATTAGGTTTTGTTGTGGAATTTGTTAGATATTACCTGTTAGATACTGCTGCTCTGTAGGATCTATAAGCATAAGCATTTCGCTACACTCGCAATAACATCTGCTAACCATGTGTATGTGACCAATACAATTTGATTTGATCTAGTAAACAAAGCCCAGTTACTGAATTTGACAATGGCCTAATGACCCCTGACCTCTCCAAAACCTTCAGGAGTTCTGAAATCCCTGCTTGCTGACCCACTTCACTCAGTCCATAAGAGTTGAGTTGTGTGTGGGTCCTTCTCGCCTGTGATCCACGTAGTGAATCACAATCCCACACACACCTCTGGAGCAACTCTCCACTCCTCCTATTCTCGAATCGCTAAGAGGACATTTAAACCCATTGTCCTAAAGCCCAACCACTGCGCTCCACACCGCGGCTCTGTGATGAGGACATTCACCTCACCACGGATCGCGATGACGCGAACCCTGTGGTCAAAAGCAAATCGAGAGAAAGTGGTCGATAAACCCAGGAAGAAACATGTTTACTGGGACGTCAAGAGACTCAATTATGATCCGTTTAGCCTCACGATATCGCGGACAGTATCAAAATAGTGGAGTCTATCAATTAAATCAAATTCCAAGGCATTTGATGTTTGTATGAAAAAAATGGTTTTATAGATGCATCAAATAATTTGTTTTACTAAGGCAAAACAAATCACCTACATAATGTAGTGTTTAGTTTACTATTTCTTTAAGTGTGTATCACTGTCGTTTACTAAGCCACTGCCCTACTAGAAGCCGTTCTCACTCAATCTCTACTCCGTTATTATTGAATAAAGGCGCAAAGTGATCTAGCCTACTCATCGAGCTCGCACACTGCTCTAGCTAAAAATATAAGGAACTCTCAGACAGATGTCTTAACTAGTCTAAATACACGAGAGAGTAAATCTACTCACCTCTGAAAAACTTACTTGAACTGAATCCTATGTATTGTCTGTTAACTGCGCCGCTCCATCCGTGCAATAAAGGAGAAGCTCCGCTTTCCAACGTGAACTTTTGGTCCACTGGATCAGTAAAACAATGAATTCGACAGTGCTTTACGGAAAATGTCTTTCCTGACTACCTTATGAACTATATATATTTTCACTTGGGCATTATTCCTAATGTAACAAACACAGGCTACACAGCCCCACGCTCGTACCGAAAATCATGTGCATTGTAGTTTAGGTTTGTAGCGCTCGCCCTGGCTAACGTTGGACCAATGAAAAGGCAGAGTTGTAACAGTAGGCGGGGCCGTTTCGTGCCCTCACAACACGACAGGCGAGGAGTTGGCATCTCTGCAATGCCATCGGCTTTCGGCACTAGTCGTTGGGCACTGCTGTTCGTGCATGCCAACCGGGGCGACAGACTGGGGTAAATCCCGTGTCTACCCACTGTATTTGCGCAGCTGTCACGGTATGAACTGGCTCTTCCATTTTCACTGCCCCTAACGATAGGCTATGAAAACGGATCGAGATTAGCAAAGGGGTAGCAGCCTATTTGAAGGCTAGGCTACACGGGCCCCATTTAGGTATGGAGAGTGGTGGATTTTAATGACAAAGGGTTATTTATTCTGTATGGATGAAAAATAATGTGAATATAATCGATGAAGCCATTACATTGCCACAGATATTAAGTTTACTTTGAACATCAATCCTCCTCAAGGACGACTGAATATTATTTTCAGAACAGAACTGAAGATCTAGCCACACTCAAATGAATTTGCCTCAAGACTGGTTTCAGAAATTGCATTAGGCAGACAGCAAACAACAAACACATGAAATGGAACCAGGGACAGGACAAACAAGTGAATCCCTATACCTTAACTGCGTTAGGCCTAATGGACTGCAGACACACTACATCATGGCACAGGCGTGTCATGGCCTAGAAAATAGATTTACACTTCAACTAACTGGCCCTTACTATGATGACAGGCCAGATATGGTTGTCGTAATCCAGCGCTGCCAACTTGATTGGTATCCACCCTTGATTGGTTCCAGTACCAAGGGCGAGGGATGGGCAGAAAACGGACTGTCTGATCGGATCAATCCGTCTCATTTTAATACAGAGGAAGGAACTTTGTAAAGAAGGAGTCATCGGTGGAAATCCTTCACTTGTATCCATGTCACTGCATTGTGTATTTTATGTCCTTTATGTACCATGATACCAGTTCAAGTTACAACGTGATTTATTTAGAGGGTAAGCAACCTTTATATGAGCATAAATTAATTGTGCCAATTGCTATTGTCCTGGCACAGCACAGCAGTATTCTAAATGGTTTTATTTTCCCGAGTGACGCAGCGGTATAAAGCACTGCATCTCAGTGCTAGAGGTGTCACTACAGACCCTGGTTTGATCCCGGGCTGTATCACAACCGGTCGTGATCGGCAGTCCCATAGGGCGGTGCAAAATTGTCCCAGAGTGCTGTTTCGGTTCCTGAAACTAAACTAAAATCCTGAAAAACATACCTACTGTATAAGGATTATCACTGCTGGGAGGTGAATACTGTTCAGAGGTTATGAAAAACATACCTACTGTATAAGTACTATCACTGCTGGGAGGTGAATACTGTTCAGAGGATATGAAAAACATACCTACTGTATAAGTATTATCACTGCTGGGAGGTGAATACTGTTCAGAGGATATGAAAAACATACCTACTGTATAAGTATTATCACTGCTGGGAGGTGAATACTGTTCAGAGGTTATGATAAAAACATACCTACTGTATAAGTATTATCACTGCTGGGAGGTGAATACTGTTCAGAGGTTATGAAAACATACCTACTGTATAAGTATTATCACTGCTGGGAGGTGAATACTGTTCAGAGGATATGAAAACATACCTACTGTATAAGTATTATCACTGCTGGGAGGTGAATACTGTTCAGAGGATATGAAAAACATACCTACTGTATAAGTATTATCACTGCTGGGAGGTGAATACTGTTCAGAGGATATGAAAACATACCTACTGTATAAGTATTATCACTGCTGGGAGGTGAATACTGTTCAGAGGATATGAAAACATACCTACTGTATAAGTATTATCACTGCTGGGAGGTGAATACTGTTCAGAGGATATGAAAAACATACCTACTGTATAAGTATTATCACTGCTGGGAGGTGAATACTGTTCAGAGGATATGAAAAACATACCTACTGTATAAGTATTATCACTGCTGGGAGGTGAATACTGTTCAGAGGATATGAAAAACATACCTACTGTATAAGTATTATCACTGCTGGGAGGTGAATACTGTTCAGAGGATATGAAAAACATACCTACTGTATAAGTATTATCACTGCTGGGAGGTGAATACTGTTCAGAGGTTATGAAAAACATACCTACTGTATAAGTATTATCACTGCTGGGAGGTGAATACTGTTCAGAGGTTATGAAAAACATACCTACTGTATAAGTATTATCACTGCTGGGAGGTGAATACTGTTCAGAGGTTATGAAAAACATACCTACTGTATAAGTATTATCACTGCTGGGAGGTGAATACTGTTCAGAGGATATGAAAAACATACCTACTGTATAAGTATTATCACTGCTGGGAGGTGAATACTGTTCAGAGGTTATGAAAAACATACCTACTGTATAAGTATTATCACTGCTGGGAGGTGAATACTGTTCAGAGGATATGAAAAACATACCTACTGTATAAGTATTATCACTGCTGGGAGGTGAATACTGTTCAGAGGATATGAAAAACATACCTACTGTATAAGTATTATCACTGCTGGGAGGTGAATACTGTTCAGAGGATATGAAAAACATACCTACTGTATAAGTATTATCACTGCTGGGAGGTGAATACTGTTCAGAGGATATGAAAACATACCTACTGTATAAGTATTATCACTGCTGGGAGGTGAATACTGTTCAGAGGATATGAAAAACATACCTACTGTATAAGTATTATCACTGCTGGGAGGTGAATACTGTTCAGAGGTTATGAAAAACATACCTACTGTATAGTAAGTATTATCACTGCTGGGAGGTGAATACTGTTCAGAGGATATGAAAAAAACATACCTACTGTATAAGTATTATCACTGCTGGGAGGTGAATACTGTTCAGAGGATATGAAAAACATACCTACTGTATAAGTATTATCACTGCTGGGAGGTGAATACTGTTCAGAGGATATGAAAAACATACCTACTGTATAAGTATTATCACTGCTGGGAGGTGAATACTGTTCAGAGGATATGAAAAACATACCTACTGTATAAGTATTATCACTGCTGGGAGGTGAATACTGTTCAGAGGATATGAAAAACATACCTACTGTATAAGTATTATCACTGCTGGGAGGTGAATACTGTTCAGAGGATATGAAAAACATACCTACTGTATAAGTACTATCACTGCTGGGAGGTGAATACTGTTCAGAGGATATGAAAAACATACCTACTGTATAAGTACTATCACTGCTGGGAGGTGAATACTGTTCAGAGGATATGAAAAACATATCTACTGTATAAGTACTATTATCACTGCTGGGAGGTGAATACTGTTCAGAGGTTATGAAAAACATACCTACTGTATAAGTATTATCACTGCTGGGAGGTGAATACTGTTCAGAGGATATGAAAAACATACCTTTTGTATAAGTACTATCACTGCTGGGAGGTGAATACTGTTCAGAGGATATGAAAAACATACCTACTGTATAAGTACTATCACTGCTGGGAGGTGAATACTGTTCAGAGGATATGAAAAACATACCTACTGTATAAGTACTATTATCACTGCTGGGAGGTGAATACTGTTCAGAGGATATGAAAAACATACCTACT
Organism: Oncorhynchus keta; assembly: GCF_023373465.1. Lineage (NCBI taxonomy): Eukaryota > Metazoa > Chordata > Actinopteri > Salmoniformes > Salmonidae > Oncorhynchus > Oncorhynchus keta. The sequence continues at coordinate 24,449,466 of NC_068440.1, read as the reverse complement.
GTATAAGTACTATCACTGCTGGGAGGTGAATACTGTTCAGAGGATATGAAAAACATACCTACTGTATAAGTACTATCACTGCTGGGAGGTGAATACTGTTCAGAGGATATGAAAAACATACCTACTGTATAAGTACTATTATCACTGCTGGGAGGTGAATACTGTTCAGAGGTTATGAAAAACATACCTACTGTATAAGTATTATCACTGCTGGGAGGTGAATACTGTTCAGAGGATATGAAAAACATACCTTTTGTATAAGTACTATCACTGCTGGGAGGTGAATACTGTTCAGAGGATATGAAAAACATACCTACTGTATAAGTACTATTATCACTGCTGGGAGGTGAATACTGTTCAGAGGATATGAAAAACATACCTACTGTATAAGTATTATCACTGCTGGGAGGTGAATACTGTTCAGAGGTTATGAAAAACATACCTACTGTATAAGTATTATCACTGCTGGGAGGTGAATACTGTTCAGAGGATATGAAAAACATACCTACTGTATAAGTATTATCACTGCTGGGAGGTGAATACTGTTCAGAGGATATGAAAAACATACCTACTGTATAAGTATTATCACTGCTGGGAGGTGAATACTGTTCAGAGGATATGAAAACATACCTACTGTATAAGTATTATCACTGCTGGGAGGTGAATACTGTTCAGAGGATATGAAAACATACCTACTGTATAAGTATTATCACTGCTGGGAGGTGAATACTGTTCAGAGGATATGAAAAACATACCTACTGTATAAGTATTATCACTGCTGGGAGGTGAATACTGTTCAGAGGATATGAAAACATACCTACTGTATAAGTATTATCACTGCTGGGAGGTGAATACTGTTCAGAGGATATGAAAAACATACCTACTGTATAAGTATTATCACTGCTGGGAGGTGAATACTGTTCAGAGGATATGAAAAACATACCTACTGTATAAGTATTATCACTGCTGGGAGGTGAATACTGTTCAGAGGATATGAAAAACATACCTACTGTATAAGTATTATCACTGCTGGGAGGTGAATACTGTTCAGAGGATATGAAAAACATACCTACTGTATAAGTACTATCACTGCTGGGAGGTGAATACTGTTCAGAGGATATGAAAAACATACCTACTGTATAAGTATTATCACTGCTGGGAGGTGAATACTGTTCAGAGGATATGTACTATTATCAAAAACATATACCTACTGTATAAGTACTATTATCACTGCTGGGAGGTGAATACTGTTCAGAGGTTATGAAAAACATACCTACTGTATAAGTATTATCACTGCTGGGAGGTGAATACTGTTCAGAGGATATGAAAAACATACCTTTGTATAAGTACTATCACTGCTGGGAGGTGAATACTGTTCAGAGGATATGAAAAACATACCTACTGTATAAGTACTATTATCACTGCTGGGAGGTGAATACTGTTCAGAGGATATGAAAAACATACCTACTGTATAAGTATTATCACTGCTGGGAGGTGAATACTGTTCAGAGGATATGAAAAACATACCTACTGTATAAGTATTATCACTGCTGGGAGGTGAATACTGTTCAGAGGATATGAAAAACATACCTACTGTATAAGTAGTATTATCACTGCTGGGAGGTGAATACTGTTCAGAGGTTATGAAAAACATACCTACTGTATAAGTATTATCACTGCTGGGAGGTGAATACTGTTCAGAGGATATGAAAAACATACCTTTTGTATAAGTACTATCACTGCTGGGAGGTGAATACTGTTCAGAGGATATGAAAAACATACCTACTGTATAAGTACTATTATCACTGCTGGGAGGTGAATACTGTTCAGAGGATATGAAAAACATACCTACTGTATAAGTATTATCACTGCTGGGAGGTGAATACTGTTCAGAGGTTATGAAAAACATACCTACTGTATAAGTATTATCACTGCTGGGAGGTGAATACTGTTCAGAGGTTATGAAAAACATACCTACTGTATAAGTATTATCACTGCTGGGAGGTGAATACTGTTCAGAGGATATGAAAAACATACCTACTGTATAAGTATTATCACTGCTGGGAGGTGAATACTGTTCAGAGGTTATGAAAAACATACCTACTGTATAAGTACTATTATCACTGCTGGGAGGTGAATACTGTTCAGAGGAATATGATAAAAACATACCTACTGTATAAGTATTATCACTGCTGGGAGGTGAATACTGTTCAGAGGATATGAAAAACATACCTACTGTATAAGTATTATCACTGCTGGGAGGTGAATACTGTTCAGAGGATATGAAAAACATACCTACTGTATAAGTACTATCACTGCTGGGAGGTGAATACTGTTCAGAGGTTATGAAAAACATACCTACTGTATAAGTATTATCACTGCTGGGAGGTGAATACTGTTCAGAGGATATGAAAAACATACCTACTGTATAAGTATTATCACTGCTGGGAGGTGAATACTGTTCAGAGGATATGAAAAACATACCTACTGTATAAGTATTATCACTGCTGGGAGGTGAATACTGTTCAGAGGATATGAAAAACATACCTACTGTATAAGTATTATCACTGCTGGGAGGTGAATACTGTTCAGAGGTTATGAAAAACATACCTACTGTATAAGTATTATCACTGCTGGGAGGTGAATACTGTTCAGAGGATATGAAAAACATACCTACTGTATAAGTATTATCACTGCTGGGAGGTGAATACTGTTCAGAGGTTATGAAAAACATACCTACTGTATAAGTATTATCACTGCTGGGAGGTGAATACTGTTCAGAGGATATGAAAAAAACATACCTACTGTATAAGTATTATCACTGCTGGGAGGTGAATACTGTTCAGAGGATATGAAAACATACCTACTGTATAAGTATTATCACTGCTGGGAGGTGAATACTGTTCAGAGGATATGAAAAACATACCTACTGTATAAGTATTATCACTGCTGGGAGGTGAATACTGTTCAGAGGATATGAAAAACATACCTACTGTATAAGTATTATCACTGCTGGGAGGTGAATACTGTTCAGAGGATATGAAAAACATACCTACTGTATAAGTATTATCACTGCTGGGAGGTGAATACTGTTCAGAGGATATGAAAACATACCTACTGTATAAGTATTATCACTGCTGGGAGGTGAATACTGTTCAGAGGTTATGAAAAACATACCTACTGTATAAGTACCTACTGTATAAGTATTATCACTGCTGGGAGGTGAATACTGTTCAGAGGATATGAAAAACATACCTACTGTATAAGTATTATCACTGCTGGGAGGTGAATACTGTTCAGAGGATATGAAAAACATACCTACTGTATAAGTATTATCACTGCTGGGAGGTGAATACTGTTCAGAGGATATGAAAAACATACCTACTGTATAAGTATTATCACTGCTGGGAGGTGAATACTGTTCAGAGGATATGAAAAACATACCTACTGTATAAGTATTATCACTGCTGGGAGGTGAATACTGTTCAGAGGATATGAAAAACATACCTATTGTATAAGTATTATCACTGCTGGGAGGTGAATACTGTTCAGAGGATATGAAAAACATACCTACTGTATAAGTATTATCACTGCTGGGAGGTGAATACTGTTCAGAGGATATGAAAAACATACCTACTGTATAAGTATTATCACTGCTGGGAGGTGAATACTGTTCAGAGGATATGAAAAACATACCTACTGTATAAGTACTATCACTGCTGGGAGGTGAATACTGTTCAGAGGATATGAAAAACATACCTATAGACGGGTTAGCTGAGAACGTCACGAAAACTGCACTCGCTTCAGAGGGACAGAAGGCCATGTATTGGTATGGTTCTGGATGGTTAGATTGCTAGCAACAATGACAAGAAACTGCCATGGGAAATCATAAGAGGCTCCTTTCAGCTCGTTTCATCTTGTTCTTGATACCTGTCTTGTTTTGAGGTGTTTTGACTGGTGCCACGTCTATGCTGATATGGCAAACAATTTTAGCTAGCTTGCTAACCAACAACTGTGACGATGTATTGGAGAGACAAGTGCTCATTGTGCAACTTGATTTATGTTTTCAATCAAAATTGGAGACTAAATATAATTAACGTGTTGTCAATCTAAGCCAACATAGTCTGTTTTGCCCTGTAGTTGAGCACTGCTCACGTGTCGGTTTTGTTGCTGAACAACCAACCCATCTATTAGTATTGTCACTGCTGGGCGATGAATACTGTTCAGAGGTTGCAGTAATGTAAATCTGTCATCCCACTGTTCTGTCTATATGAACACTGTATTCTGTAAACCTCTGTGGTTTCTCACTCAGGCAGGCAGTGTGTTTCCACCTGAAGCTACAGAGCACAGACCCCCTCCATAGTAGCATTCTCTCCTCTCCTCTCTCCTCCTCTCCTCTCAGCTGGCTTACAGTTCATCCTGTAATTGCGGCTAGCTGTCATCAACAGCCCCCGACCAGCAGCTATATTTACTGGAGAGCCAACAAACAGACCCAGCAGCCTGGTAGAATCACTTAAAGGAGCCGCTCAGATTAGAAACCAGAGCCATGGGTAGAAGGATTAGAGTCAGGACTGGTCCCAGATCAGTCTGTAGTAGACCAACAGGGCTGTTGAGAGGTAGCATCATTTCTCTGGTATGCTATTAGGCTAGTGTCAGGTGATTGGGCTATGCAAGTCGGTCGAAAGAGACTGCTGTCTGGCAGTAGGGGAATGGGCTCTGGCAGCCCACCTCCCAATAGTTTTTACTAACCTCCTCCCGGTTTCCCCTCCCCTCCAGGCCGAGCTTTCCCTCTGGTCATGACGAGGCAGAGGATCCTCCTTTTCTTGACGTAACGTGGCATTTAACTAACAGCCTCCTCTTCCTCGCTAGTTAGGCTAATTCACACAGCAGAAGGTAATGTTACGCGGGACCACCTCTCTAAGACATCTCAGCCGACACCCCTCACACACACACACCCCTCTCTCACTCCCTTGCAACCGCAGCACTTGTGAACACTTACATGGGGAGACCCACTCGGACATACCACGTGACGGGGAGGCAGGGTTAGAGAAGGGTGACACATGAGGGTGAGAGTGGAAGTGGGACAGGGAAGGAGGGATCAGTGAGACAGGGAGGGTTAGGGAGGGAGGGCTCAGTGGGATGTGGAGGGTTAAGGAGGGAGGGATCAGTGAGACAGGGAGTGTTAGAGAGGGAGGGATCAGTGAGACAGGGAGTGTTAGAGAGGGAGGGTTAAGGAGGGAGGGATCAGTGAGACAGGGAGTGTTAGAGAGGGAGGGATCAGTGAGACAGAGAGTGTTAGAGAGGGAGGGATCAGTGGGACGGGGACGGTTAGGGAGGGAGGGATCAGTGGGACAGGGAGGGTTAAGGAGGGAGGGATCAGTGGGACAGGGAGGGTTAAGGAGGGAGGGATCAGTGAGACAGGGAGTGTTAGAGAGGGAGGGATCAGTGAGACAGAGAGTGTTAGAGAGGGAGGGATCAGTGGGACGGGGACGGTTAGGGAGGGAGGGATCAGTGGGACAGGGAGGGTTAAGGAGGGAGGGATCAGTGGGACAGGGAGGGTTAAGGAGGGAGGGATCAGTGAGACAGGGAGTGTTAGAGAGGGAGGGATCAGTGGGACGGTTAGGGAGGGAGAGATCAGTGAGACAGGGAGGGTTAGGGAGGGAGGGATCAGTGAGACAAGGAGTGTTAGAGAGGGAGGGATCAGTGGGACGGGGACGGTTAGGGAGGGAGGGATCAGTGAGACAGGGAGTGTTAGAGAGGGAGGGGGAGGGAGGGGTTAGGGAGGGAGGGATCAGTGAGACAGGGAGTGTTAGGGAGTGAGACAGGGAGTGTTAGGGAGGGAGGGATCAGTGAGAGGGAGTGGGAGGGGGATCAGTGGGACAGGGAGGGAGGGATCAGTGGACGGATCAGTGGGACGGGGACGGTTAGGGAGGGAGGGATCAGTGAGACAGGGAGGATTAGAGGGTGTTAGGGAGGGAGGGAGGGATCAGTGAGACAGGGAGTGTTAGGGAGGGAGGGATCAGTGAGACAGGGAGTGTTAGGGAGGGAGGGATCAGTGAGACAGGGAGTGTTAGGGAGGGAGGGATCAGTGGGACAGGGAGGGAGGGATCAGTGAGACAGGGAGTGTTAGAGAGGGAGGGATCAGTGAGACAGGGAGTGTTAGGGAGGGAGGGATCAGTGAGACAGGGAGTGTTAGAGAGGGAGGGATCAGTGGGACGGGGACGGTTAGGGAGGGAGGGATCAGTGAGACAGGGAGTGTTAGAGAGGGAGGGATCAGTGGGACGGTTAGGGAGGGAGAGATCAGTGAGACAGGGAGGATTAGAGTGTTAGGGAGGGAGGGATCAGTGAGACAGGGAGTGTTAGGGAGGGAGGGATCAGTGAGACAGGGAGTGTTAGGGAGGGAGGGATCAGTGAGACAGGGAGTGTTAGGGAGGGAGGGATCAGTGGGACAGGGAGGGAGGGATCAGTGAGACAGGGAGTGTTAGAGAGGGAGGGATCAGTGAGACAGGGAGTGTTAGGGAGGGAGGGATCAGTGAGACAGGGAGTGTTAGGGAGGGAGGGATCAGTGGGACGGTTAGGGAGGGAGAGATCAGTGAGACAGGGAGGATTAGAGAGGGAGGGATCAGTGGGACGGTTAGGGAGGGAGGGATCAGTGGGACAGGGAGGGAGGGATCAGTGAGACAGGGAGTGTTAGGGAGGGAGGGATCAGTGAGACAGGGAGTGTTAGAGAGGGAGGGATCAGTGAGACAGGGAGTGTTAGGGAGGGAGGGATCAGTGGGACAGGGAGGGAGGGATCAGTGAGACAGGGAGTGTTAGAGAGGGAGGGATCAGTGGGACGGTTAGGGAGGGAGAGATCAGTGAGACAGTGAGGGTTAGGGAGGGAGGGATCAGTGAGACAGGGAGTGTTAGGGAGGGAGGGATCAGTGGGATGGGGGAGGGATCAGTGGGACAGGGAGGATTAGAGAGGGAGGGATCAGTGGGACAGGGAGGGAGGGATCAGTGAGACAGGGAGGATTAGAGAGGGAGGGATCAGTGAGACAGAGAGTGTTAGGGGGAGGGCTCTGTGAAATATGCAGATTGCTGTTGAGTCTATGGTTACATTTACACCCTACTAGACACCATAGTAATGGAGGCCATATACAGCAATGTCTCAGGGCTATTCTACCACCCTGGAAATTGCCTGGTTCATTGTAAGTATGAGGGAATACCTCCTTGAGTCCTTTAGCACTTCTACTGTGCAGAGTGTAGTGTGTGTAGGCCAATGTGGATGGTGGGGGGTCTAGCCCTTGCGGCCTTTAAAATGACTTTGAGACTTCACGCAACCATATGGCTGTTCTGTGTATGTTTTCTTTTTGGGTGGGTAGCAGTGAGACAGACACTGCTGTTCAGACGTGGGCAGATTATAGGGCTGTCATGCCCTGTAGCACAGTTCCTTTGGTGATAATGACAGGGCTTTGACTGCTGCAGCTAGGCCTACGTCCAGCCCCCAAGCACCAGCTTTACTGTGGGCTGGTAGGAAAGGAACCTGTTGGCGCCAGGTGTTCCTCTATGACACACAACCCACCAGCCCTAAGCTACCTACAAGGCCAGAACCATATAAATGGGATCCACCCATCACAGAATGTTCTACCCATCACAAATTATATTTCTATGGTCATCTCTCTCCCTCCCCCCAGACTGTGCAGAGAGAGAAAAAAAAAATGGGGGGGGGGGGCATCTCACTGGCTCCAAGCTTGTGACATACTGCAGTTCCATAGAAAATCCATTCAATGTTTTATTTGAACTGCACTGACTGTGTCATAACAACGTGACTTGTTGTGTCAGTGAAACAGCGTATGACTTACAGCTCCATAGAAAATTAAACATTCTACTCCTCGTTTTTTCCCCATTCCATTTTTGTTATTTTCTCTCTACTTGTTCTGCTTCTGTAGAAAGACAAACAAAGACTTGCGTTTGTGGAAGAAAGCCTCGTGGAAGCTTGTTCAGGCTAAACAGGTCAATGGATGCAACTTTCATCAACAGAGAGAGGAAAACGCATAGTAATATGCTAGCTAGGGCTAGGCTGCCACTAACGTGAACACAAGGCAATGTTTCCCATTCCCCTGCCCCCCATTGTTTCTCATTCCCCTGCCCCCCATTGTTTCTCATTCCCCTGCCCCCCATTGTTTCTCATTCCCCTGCCCCCCATTGTTTCCCATTCCCCTGTCCCCCATTGTTTCCCATTCCCCTGCCCCCCATTGTTTCTCATTCCCCTGTCCCCCATTGTTTCCCATTCCCCTGCCCCCCATTGTTTCTCATTCCCCTGCCCCCCATTGTTTCTCATTCCCCTGCCCCCCATTGTTTCTCATTCCCCTGCCCCCCATTGTTTCCCATTCCCCTGTCCCCCATTGTTTCTCATTCCCCTGCCCCCCATTGTTTCTCATTCCCCTGCCCCCCATTGTTTCCCATTCCCCTGTCCCCCATTGTTTCCCATTCCCCTGTCCCCCATTGTTTCCCAATCCCCTGCCCCCCATTGTTTCTCATTCCCCTGCCCCCCATTGTTTCCCATTCCCCTGTCCCCCATTGTTTCCCAATCCCCTGCCCCCCATTGTTTCCCAATCCCCTGTCCCCCATTGTTTCCCAATCCCCTGCCCCCCATTGTTTCCCAATCCCCTGCCCCCCATTGTTTCCCATTCCCCTGTCCCCCATTGTTTCCCATTCCCCTGCCCCCCATTGTTTCCCATTCCCCTGCCCCCCATTGTTTCCCAATCCCCTGCCCCCCATTGTTTCCCATTCCCCTGCCCCCCATTGTTTCCCATTCCCTGCCCCCATTGTTTCCCATTCCCCTATCCCCCATTGTTTCCCATTCCCCTGCCCCCCATTGTTTCCCAATCCCCTGCCCCCCATTGTTTCCCAATCCCCTGCCCTCATTGTTTCCCATTCCCCTGCCCCCCATTGTTTCCCATTGCCCTGTCCCCCATTGTTTCCCATTCCCCTGTCCCCCATTGTTTCCCAATCCCCTGCCCCCCATTGTTTCCCAATCCCCTGCCCCCCATTGTTTCCCATTCCCCTGCCCCCATTGTTTCCCAATCCCCTGCCCCCATTGTTTCCCATTCCCCCACCCCCATTGTTTTCCAATCCCTGCCCCCATTGTTTCCCATTCCCCTGCCCCCCATTGTTTCCCATTCCCCTGTCCCCCATTGTTTCCCAATCCCCTGCCCCCCATTGTTTCCCAATCCCCTGCCCCCCATTGTTTCCCATTCCCCTGCCCCCCATTGTTTCCCAATCCCCTGCCCCCCATTGTTTCCCATTCCCCCACCCCCCATTGTTTTCCAATCCCCTGCCCCCCATTGTTTCCCATTCCCCTGCCCCCCATTGTTTCCCATTCCCTGTCCCCCATTGTTTCCCAATCCCCTGCCCCCATTGTTTCCCAATCCCCTGCCCCCATTGTTTCCCATTCCCTGCCCCCCATTGTTTCCCAATCCCCTGCCCCCCATTGTTTCCCATTCCCCCCCCCCATTGTTTTCCAATCCCCTGCCCCCCATTGTTTCCCATTCCCCTGCCCCCCATTGTTTCCCATTCCCCTGTCCCCATACACAGAACAGACAGTCAATTTTTTTTTGGTAGGTTAGAGTCTGTAGGTGAGAGGGTAGAAGTTCAACTTGGCTTCGACCCCAGCCCTTTGGCAGAGAGAGAGAGAGAGAGAAAGAGACAGAGTGTGTGTGTTCTCTGGGCCTGGAGTGATGTGTCATGAGCTGACTTGACCTAGGACTGACTCAATATACCCTCTTCAACTCCTCCCATCCTCTTCCCTCTCTTCCCTACCGTCCTCCTGTCCTCCTCCCCTCTCACCCTCCTTCTCTTCCTGCTCTTCCCCTCTCCTCTTCTCAATCCCTCCTCCCTCTCCTCCTTCCCCCTTCTCCTCTTCTCCTCCTCCTCCCCTTCCACTCCTCCTCCCATCCCCCTCCTTCTCTTTCCCCTCCCCCTCATCCCCTTCTCTTCCTCCACATGTCTTCCCTTCCTCCTCTCCTCTTCCCCTTCTCCAACCACCACAGGGCTTACAAGGCCTGACCTCTGTCTGTTTGTAAACACACACCTTCAAACACACACTCACTCTCCAAAAATGTAAGGACAAACATACCATGCAACAAAGCACACATTCCTCACAATGTTCTAAATCATGTCCATGGGATTGAGAGTACAAGAGGCAGCGTGGTATGGAATCTTCTTCTTCTTTTTACCTCAAAGTGTAAGCCACTCAGTAAACATTAGTGTCTTGTGCCATTGTTCCTCAGTATTGGGATACTGGTACTAGTTGTGCCAGACAGTTCCACACACAGAACCCTAACTGTTCCTCTTAGTTGTCAGATGCCCAAAACATCAGCGCTCTCTGATTCATTTCCAGGGCAAACCAAACCATGCCACTCGGAGGCACAATGTTATGATTGAATGCATTGTGTTGAGACACTGGCAGACTTCATAATGTTGAGACCCTGCTTCAGATCCAGAGACTTCATAATGTTGGGTCCCTGCTTCAGATCCAGAGACTTCATAATGTTGAGACCCTGCTTCAGATCCAGAGACTTCATGATGTTGAGACCCTGCTTCAGATCCAGAGACTTCATAATGTTGAGACCCTGCTTCAGATCCAGAGACTTCATAATGTTGAGAACCTGCTTCAGATCCAGAGACTTCATAATGTTGAGACCCTGCTTCAGATCCAGAGACTTCATAATGTTGAGACCCTTTTCAGATCCAGAGACTTCATAATGTTGAGACCCTGCTTCAGATTTAGACTTCATAATGTTGAGACCCTGCTTCAGATCCAGAGACTTCATAATGTTGAGAACCTGCTTCAGATCCAGAGACTTCATAATGTTGAGACCCTGCTTCAGATCCAGAGACTTCATAATGTTGAGACCCTTTTCAGATCCAGAGACTTCATAATGTTGAGACCCTGCTTCAGATTTAGACTTCATAACGTTGAGACCCTGCTTCAGATCCAGAGACTTCATAATGTTGAGACCCTGCTTCAGATCCAGAGACTTCATAATGTTGAGACCCTGCTTCAGATCCAGAGACTTCATAATGTTGAGACCCTGCTTCAGATTTAGACTTCATAATGTTGAGACCCTGCTTCAGATCCAGAGACTTCATAATGTTGGGTCCCTGCTTCAGATCCAGAGACTTCATAATGTTGAGACCCTGCTTCAGATCCAGAGACTTCATAATGTTGAGACCCTGCTTCAGATCCAGAGACTTCATAATGTTGAGACCCTGCTTCAGATCCAGAGACTTCATGATGTTGAGACCCTGCTTCAGATCCAGAGACTTCATAATGTTGAGACCCTGCTACAGATTTAGACTTCATAATGTTGAGACCCTGCTTCAGATCCAGAGACTTCATGATGTTGAGACCCTGTTTCAGATCCAGAGACTTCATAATGTTGAGACCCTGCTTCAGATCCAGAGACTTCATGATGTTGAGACCCTGCTTCAGATCCAGAGACGTCATAATGTTGAGACCCTGCTTCAGATCCAGAGACTTCATAATGTTGAGACCCTGCTTCAGATCCAGAGACTTCATAATGTTGAGACCCTGCTTCAGATCCAGAGACTTCATAATGTTGAGACCCTGCTTCAGATCCAGAGACTTCATGATGTTGAGACCCTGCTTCAGATCCAGAGACTTCATAATGTTGAGACCCTGCTTCAGATCCAGAGACTTCATAATGTTGAGACCCTGCTTCAGATCCAGAGACTTCATAATGTTGAGACCCTGCTTCAGATCCAGAGACTTCATAATGTTGAGACCCTGCTTCAGATCCAGAGACTTCATAATGTTGAGACCCTGCTTCAGATCTAGAGACCTCATAATGTTGAGACCATGAGTCTGTGAGAGGAATCATGTATCCTTTGCTCCCTCCTTCTTCCCCTCGTCAATCATTACAGAGAGAGAGAGGTAGGAAGGGAGGGAGGGTGTGTATGTGCATACATGTGCGTGTGTGTATGCAGGGTGTGTGTGTGTTTCCTGTGTAATACAGTACTACCTCAGTGGGCTCAGCAAGGCCCCTGTCAGGATACAGTTTCCTGGGTAGCAGTAACACAAGGCAACAAGACATGTCTCGACAAGGAGAGGCACAGAGAATAAATGGATTTGTGAAACTCAAACCTGCTTCTTGCGTCGCTGACCCTGCCTGAGTCGCTGCATATCACAAGTTCTAGCACGCACACATGCACACACACAACTTACTGGCTCTTGTTGGCTACAGTAGTACACACACTGAGATACCTTGTGGTTCACAGTGATATATTTGTCCTCCTTTAACCCTGCAGGCTGTTGCAAGAAAGCTGCTGTGTGTACTGTAGTGGGCCATTTTCTATAGGTGACAACATGGTGGTTCCCCCGGGCAGCTGTGTCACGTCGAGTAGTGTTTCACAGATGCACCGCAGCAGGGGTTGAGTTCATTGAACTTCATTCTAGCAATGCCCTTTGGCAAATGTAGAGGCTGGTCTTAGGGCACAGGTGAACAAGGCAAATCAAAGCTTGCCTTGACTGTAAAGGGCACACTGGACTACACCTGTTTTGTATGGAAGGTGTGATATACATAAAAATGTATTTGAATTATGTGGAGCTGTGCAGCTCAAGTATCATTGTGGCAGCAATAGCCTGCAACAGAGGATCTACACCCTGCATGCACCACTCTGCCTGATCAAGGAAGTGATGACCGTGGAAACGAGGACTGTGGAAGCAAGGACCGCGAAAACAAGGACCGTGAAAGCGAGGACCACGGAAGTGAGGACCGTGGAAGCGAGGACCACGGAAGTGAGGACCACGGAAGTGAGGACCGTGGAAGCACAACGAGGCATCTGATTCGAGGAGAGACGACTAGACCAGGTAGTGAAACAGTACTACAGGACCCAGATACACTACTACTGTATAGGCCAACAAGGGACTTTTATAAACTTCCCTCCTCTTACTGAAGTGGTACCTTTCTTTGGGTTTTCTGCCCCTCTTGACCCAGTTACCCAAACACTGATTTATTTAAACTCTCCACCCCTGCTAACACTAGCTCTTCATCTCGGTCCACCTCGTACCCCTTCTCGGTTACATCATTTCCGGTCAGAACTCACAACCATGGCTCTTTGGGACATACAGGCTCAACACTTTCCTCAGCCTTCTCACAGGCAGCTAGTCCTTTGAATAACCTATGAAGCTCACTCAAAGAAACAAAGAGAAAGGCCTCCATTGTGTGTTATTTTAGTCACAATTGCGCTGTTGTGCTGATGCCTTTTTATTTTTTATTTTACAGTGCCTTCAGAAAGTATTCATACTCCTTGATCAGTCCACATTTTCTACATTGAATTCAGCCTGAATCTTCTTCTAACCCATCTACACACAATACCCCATAATGACAAAGTGAAAACAAGCTTTGTGCGTTTGCACATTTATTGAAAATTAAATATATAAATATCTAATTTACATACTGTAAGTAATCACACCCCTGAGTCAATACTTTGTAGAAGCATATTTAGCAGCAATCACAGCTTTGATAAGCCTTGGTTATGTCTGTATCAGCTTTGATATGCCTTGGTTATGTCTGTATCAGCTTTGATATGCCTTGGTTATGTCTGTATCAGCTTTGATATGCCTTGGTTATGTCTGTATCAGCTTTGATATGCCTTGGTTATGTCTGTATCAGCTTTGATATGCCTTGGTTATGTCTGTATCAGCTTTGATATGCCTTGGTTATGTCTGTATCAGCTTTGATATGCCTTGGTTATGTCTGTATCAGCTTTGATATGCCTTGGTTATGTCTGTATCAGCTTTGCACATCTAGATTTGGGGATTTTCTCCCATTCGTCGTAACAGATTTTCTCAAAAGATGTTAAATTAGATTGGGAGGGGCCACCATCAGCAATCTTCAAGTCCTTCCACAGATGTTCAATGGGATTCAAGTCTGGACTTTGTCAGGGCCACTCAAGGACTTTCACATTCTTGTTCTGAAGTCATTCCAGTGTTGCTTTGGCTGTATGCTTGAGGTCATTGTCCTATTGGAACATAAATCTTAAAGCAGGTTCTCATCTTAAGCAGGTTCTCATCATTGATTTACATGTATTTGGCACCATTCCTTGTTCCCTCTATCCTTACTAATCTCCCAGTCCCTACCACAGAAAGTAATCCAAATAGCATTATGCTGCCACCACCATGTTTCAAGGTAGAGATGATGTTAGACAGGTGATGAGCTGTGCCTGGTTTTCTCAAGACATATCGCTTTACATTCAGGCCAAAGAGTTCAGTTTTTGTCTCATCAGACCACAGAATCTTTTGCCTTATGCTCTCAGCGTCTTTCACATGCCTTTTTGCAAACTCCTGGCGTGCTGTCATGGGCCTTTTTCTCAGGAGTGGCTTCCATCTGGACCACTCTCCCATAAAGCCCAGATTGGTGAAGTGCTGTAGAGATGGTTTTCCCGTCTCAGTTCTGTCAGTGTAGTCATTGGGTTCTTGGTCACCTCCTTGACCAAGGACCTTCTGGCACGGTTGCTCAGTTTGGTCGGATAGCCAGCTCTAGGCAGAGTTAGGGTCGTTCCATTTTTTTTCTCAATTTGCCAATGATGGAGACCACTGTGCTCTTGGAAACTTTTAACACTAGAAATAGTTTTATACTATTCCCCAGATATATGCCTCCTCACAATTCTCTCTCGGAGATCTACAAACAGTTCCTTGGACTTCATGGTATCATTTCTGTTCTGACATGCACTGTCAACTGTGGGACTTTACAATTTAATTTGTATTTGTATTTATTATGGATTCCCATTAGCTGCTGCCAAGACCCTCAGACCCCTACTCTACTACCACAAATTCACAACACAAAATCCATGTGTAAGTGTGTAGAGTGCCTGTTATCATGTGTGTGTATGCATGTGTCTGTGCCTATGTTTGTGTTGCTTCACAGTCCCCGCTGGTCCATAAGGTGTATTTGTATCTGTTTTTAAATCTAATTTTACTGCTTGCATGAGTTACTTGATGTGGAATAGAGTTCCATGTAGTCATGGCTCTATGTAGTACTGTGTGCCTCCCATAGTCTGTTCTGAACTTGGGGACTGTGAAGAGACCTCTGGTGGTTCAGGCAGAGTTGCAAAGACAATGCCATATCTCAGACTGGCCAATAAAAATAAAAGATAAAGATGGGCAAAAGAACCTTCTTTAATCAGGACAACAGTTTTTAGCTGTGCTAATGTAATTGAAAAAGGGTTTTCCAATGATCAATTAGCCATTTAAAATGATAAACTTGGATTAGCTAACACAACGTGCCATTGGAACACAGGAGTGATGGTTGCTGATAATAGGCCTCTGTACACCTATGTAGATATTCCATTAAAAATCATCCGTTTTCAGCTACAATAGTCATTTACAACATTAACAATGTCTGCACTGTATTTCTGATCAATTTTAAGTTATTTTAATGGACCAAAAATGTGCTTTTCTTCCAAAAACAAGGACAATTCTAAGTGTCCCCAAACATTTGAACGATAGTGTATGTTTTTCCAGCACCAGACTCTGATGGATAATGTCAAAAGCCGCACTGAAGTCTAACAAAATAGCCACAGGTGGACTCCAATCAAGTTGCAGTGACATCTCAAGGATGATCAAAGGAAATTGGATGCACCTGAGCTCAACTTGGAGTGTCATAGAAAAGGGGTGTGAATCAAGTCGGAAGTTTACATACACCTTAGCCAAATACATTTAAATTCAGTTTTCATAACTCCTGACATTTAATCCAAGTAAACAGTCCTTGTCTTTGGTCAGTTAGGATCACCACTTTATTTTAAGAATGTGAAATGTCAGAATAATACTAGAGAGAATGATTTATTTCAGCTTTTATTTCTTTCATCACATTCCCAGTGGGTCAGAAGTTTACAGACACTCAATTGGTATTTGGTAGCATTACCTTTAAATTGCTTAATATGGGTCAAATGTTTTGGGTAGTCTTCCACAAGCTTCCCACAATAAGTTGGGTGAATTTTGGCCCATTCCTCCTGACAGAGCTGGTGTAACTGAGTCAGGTTTGTAGGCCTCCTTGCTTGCACACCTTTTTCAGTTCTGCCCACACATTTTCTATAGGATTGAGGTCAGGGCTTAGACAATACCTTGACTTTGTTGTCCTTAAGCCATTTTGACACAACTTTGGAAGCATGCTTTGGGTCATTGTCCATTTGGAAGACCCATTTGTTACCAAGCTTTAACTTGATATCTTGAGATGTTGCTTCAATATACCCACATCATTTTCCTGCCTCATGATGTCATCTATTTTGTGAAGTGCACCAGTCCCTCCTGCAGCAAAGCACCCCCACAACATGATGCTGCCACCCCCGTGCTTCACGGTTGGGATGGTGTTCTTCGGCTTGCAAGCCTCCCCCTTTTTCCTCCAAACATAACGATGATCATTATGGCCAAACAGTTCTATTTTTGTTTCATCAGACGAGAGGACATTTCTCCAAAAAGTGTGATCTTTGTCCCCATGTGCAGTTGCAAACCGTAGTCTGGCTTTTTTATGGCGGTTTTGGAGCAGTGGCTTCTTCCTTGCTGAGCGGCCTTTCAGGTTATGTCGATATAGGACTCATTTTACTGTGGACATAGATACTTTTGTACCTGTTTCCTCCAGCATCTTCACAAGGTCCTTTGCTGTTGTTCTGGGATTGATTTGCACCTTTCGCACCAAAGTACGTTCATCTCTAGGAGACAGAACGTATCTCCTTCCTGAGTGGTATGACGGCTGCATGGTCCCATGGTGTTTATATTTGCGTACTATTGTTTGTACAGATGAACGTGGCACCTTCAGGCGTTTGGAAATTGCTCGCAAGGATGAACCAGACTTGTGGAGGTTTACAATTTTTTTTCTGAGGTCTTGGCTGATTTGTTTTGATTTTTCCATGGTGTCAAGCAAAGAGGTACTGAGTTTGAAGGTATGCCTTGAAATACATCCACAGGTACACCTCCAATTGACTCAAATGATATCAATTAGCCTATCAGAAGCTTCTAAAGCCATGACATCATTTTCTGGAATTGTCCAAGCTGTTTAAAGGCACAGTCAACTTAGTGTATGTAAACTTCTGACCTACTGGACTTGTGATACAGTGAATTAGAAGTGAAATAATCTGTCTGTAAACAATTTTTGGAAAAATGACTTGTGTCATGCACAAAGTAGATGTCCTAACCGACTTGCCACAACTATAGTTTGTTAACAAGAAATTTGTGGAGTGGTTGAAAATGAGTTTTATTGACTCCAAACTTAAGTGTATGTAAACTTCCAACTTTAACTGTCAATGAGATATTTCTGTATATTATTTTCAATACATTTGCAAACATTTCTAAAACATGTTTTTAACGTTGTCATTATGGGGTAGATGGGTGAGAAAATTGTTTTGAATTCAGACACAACAAAATGTGGAATAAGTCAAGGGGTATGAATACTTTCTGAAGGCACTTTATGGTGACAGCTACCACTGATTAATTGGCCCCTTACAGTACAGTTTTAAATCACACCGTTTTTATTTTTATTTATTTGACCTTTATTTATCTAGGCAAGTCAGTTAAGAACAAACTCTTATTTTCAATGATGGCCTAGGAACAGTGGGTTAACTGCCTGTTCAGGTGCAGAACAACAGATTTGTACCTTGTCAGCTCGGGGGTTTGAACTTTCAACCTTCTGGTTACTAGTCCAACGCTCTAACCACTAGGCTACCCTGCCACCCACATGCACATACACCATAGGAACACACACACACATAAAAACTGGACCCTATCCACACATTTCTTTTGATTAAATTAGGTTCGGATGAAAATATAATAATATTAATAATAACAACAACAATTGTTGTTGAGCCTTATAAAGAAGCCTACCCACCTTACAATGTTAAGTTGAGCTGTATGGTAAGCTGTATTGTAAAGTTGAGCTGTGTTGTAAGCTGTATTCTAAAGTTGAGCTGTATTCTAAAGTTAAGCTGTATTGTATCTCTGATGAAATAAAATATTGATTTAGGAGCACATCTTTCAGGTTTGTTCGGGGGGTTTTAATTCAAGAGAAACTGTGAGTGAGAGAAAGAAAGAAAGAGAAAGTGAGAAGTGAAAGAGAGAGGGAGCTCTGAGCCACTGTTCATTATTTATCCCTCTATAGTAGTACTGAACTCTGACAGTTCTGCTGCCATACTCACCACTGCAGGGAAAAGTACCGTCTTAGTCATCATTTACTCTATGGCAGCCTAGGCATGACGAGTCAAATAAATCCATTATTTGTTTACACAGAGGGGTAAGAGCACTCCTGTATTGTAAGGCTCCCCTGTCCTCTCCCTCTCACCATCCTTCTCCCTCTCCCATAAGACAGAACAGGGCGATACCTCTGGTAGTAAGCATACTGTTGCATTATGGTGGGAACAAGATGGTCATTACCCCAGTAAGTAACTGTATCATTACAGAATGGGAAAGGGTATACCGAACTGAATGCATTCAACTGAAATGAGTCTTCCACCTCTGAATCAGAGAGGTGTGGGGGGCTGCCTTGATCGACATCCACTTCTTCGGCACCCGGGGAACAGTGGGTTAACTGCCTTGCTCAGGAGCAGAATGACAGATTTTTACCTTGTCAGCTAGGGATTTGATATAGCAAGCTTTCGGTTACTGGCCCAATGCTCTAACCGCGGCTACCTGCCGCCCCACTAGGCTACCTGGAGACAAGATGGTCATTTATGTAGTGAATATAGTCTCTCACATACAATTTGCATTTAGAGCAAAGTTAATAAAATCTTTGAATATTATTCGCATTGAAAATACTACCATATAAACTGTATAGATCTGAGCCTAAATCCAAAGAGCCAATTCAATTGAAACGGTAAGCGATCTATACTGAAACCTTCAATAGAGGAGAGCCAAGAATAAATGCATCTGTCTGATTGGACGCTCTGTTGCAGAGTGAATTGTGAAAGAGTCTACTCTGAGTCTACCTCCTGAATGCGTGTGTGTGTGTATGCGTGTTTGCGCGCGTGTGTGCGTGCGTGTGTGTGTGTGTTTCTGCTCACAAGGAAAGAAGGTAAATTACCATTGACTCGTTTCATTTCGTGTAAAGTGGTTCAACCAACCTAGACATTATCATACATGAAAGAACTGACATAATGCACAATATGAATCTACGAGTACCCTGCATGCTGTTTATAATGGATTGTATGTATGCTTCTAAAAATACTATTGCAACTGAACTGACTATTATAATGTCCTTTTTATATATTACCATAATAAACATTGTAATGGTAAACTAGTTTGCATATGAGTTTTCGAAAGCTGAAGTGGAATGGATCCTATCGAATGGATGGAAGACTTAAGCAAGAGAAAATCATTTCACCAGCTGTCAGTACAGTTGTTTTACTCTCCCTGGACGACTGTCCAAAAAACCCATTCACTTTATAATTCAATTCTCCTACCATCATAGTGGAAAGTCAAATTCTATGCATGTTGTGATTATGTTGGGTTTTTATAAAAACAAGACGGTAAAATAAATTACCAGTTAAAATACTCTCTTGTGGTACATAATGTTTGGTTTAAACATATGCGAGTTATACAAGACCACCCACACAAGACTCTGAGGCTCTCTCTGCTGCCTACTAAAAAAACAAGCAGACTGAGGCTTTCTCTGCTGCCTACTAAAAAAACAAGCAGACTCTGAGGCTTTCTCTGCTGCCTACTAAAAAAACAAGCAGACTCTGAGGCTTTCTCTGCTGCCTACTAAAAAAACAAGCAGACTCTGAGGCTTTCTCTGCTGCCTACTAAAAAAACAAGCAGACTGAGGCTTTCTCTGCTGCCTACTAAAAAAACAAGCAGACTCTGAGGCTTTCTCTGCTGCCTACTAAAAAAACAAGCAGACTCTGAGGCTTTCTCTGCTGCCTACTAAAAAAACAAGCAGACTGAGGCTTTCTCTGCTGCCTACTAAAAAAACAAGCAGACTCTGAGGCTTTCTCTGCTGCCTACTAAAAAAACAAGCAGACTGAGGCTTTCTCTGCTGCCTACTAAAAAAACAAGCAGACTCTGAGGCTTTCTCTGCTGCCTACTAAAAAAACAAGCAGACTGAGGCTCTCTCTGCTGCCTACTAAAAAAACAAGCAGACTCTGAGGCTTTCTCTGCTGCCTACTAAAAAAACAAGCAGACTGAGGCTTTCTCTGCTGCCTACTAAAAAAACAAGCAGACTGAGGCTTTCTCTGCTGCCTACTAAAAAAACAAGCAGACTGAGGCTCTCTCTGCTGCCTACTAAAAAAACAAGCAGACTGAGGCTTTCTCTGCTGCCTACTAAAAAAACAAGCAGACTGAGGCTCTCTCTGCTGCCTACTAAAAAAACAAGCAGACTGAGGCTCTCTCTGCTGCCTACTAAAAAAACAAGCAGACTGAGGCTCTCTCTGCTGCCTACTAAAAAAACAAGCAGACTGAGGCTTTCTCTGCTGCCTACTAAAAAAACAAGCAGACTGAGGCTCTCTCTGCTGCCTACTAAAAAAACAAGCAGACTGAGGCTCTCTCTGCTGCCTACTAAAAAAACAAGCAGACTGAGGCTCTCTCTGCTGCCTACTAAAAAAACAAGCAGACTGAGGCTTTCTCTGCTGCCTACTAAAAAAACAAGCAGACTGAGGCTTTCTCTGTTGCCTACTAAAAAAACAAGCAGACTGAGGCTCTCTCTGCTGCCTACTAAAAAAACAAGCAGCATAGAGACACTGCAGAAAGGGAATTATGCAAAACCAATCAATTTTAACCTCTATGTAACCGTAAAAAATGTACTTCTCATTTACTGGTTATTCACTGGTCAATATGATCATGCAGGCATGAAACCATCCAACAAAACGTTGTCACAGTCACCTCAGCCCAAAGACACACTGAACTGAACCTAGTTTTTCCACAATACACAGATCTCACCACATCAGTCACCACGTCTACGTCAGTGTGTGTCCTGCCCACCCAGCCATGGCCCCAATGCCCCTCCGTCTGTCCCCTTCATGGTGCCAGTCTCAACCCCTTACAGCCCAGTGTGTTGACCCTATGAAGCACCAGGAGCACCCATCCATCCTACCATCATAGAAGGTACAGTGCCCACCCAGCCATGGCCCCAATGCCCCTCCACCTGTTTCCTTCATGGTGCCTCCCTCACCCTCTTGACCCCATGTAGCACAACCCACCCACCCATTCACCCACCCACCCACCCACCCATCCCTCTAACCATCCATCCATCCATCCACCCACCCAACCCTCTAACCATCCACCCACCCATCCCTCCTACCATCATAGATGAAGACGTCCTCCATCTCCTCACGCATCACTTCATTTAGGTCATCCTGGTCCTCTCCAATGTTGGCAAAAGCCATCACTTCTTTTCCCCTCGTCTTTTTTTCCCTTCTATTTTTCTTCTCTGGGTGGTTAAGGATCGGTTGGTTTGTTTCTGGGTGACTCCAGTGTAAAATTGAATCAGCGTTGTGTGGCCTCTTCTTCCTGCTCCGGGCGATGGCTGGCCGCTCCCTGTCAGGAATCAGATCCAGCCTGAGCAGAGAAGCCAGGCAGGCAGACAATGACTGTGAGCTGCTCTTCTTCTGACTGATCACTCACACACTGCAACAGGGCGAGTGTGTGTGTGGGGATGGATGGACGGGAGTGTGTGTGGAGACTGACGGACAGAGGGGAGTGTGTGAGAGAGTGTGTGTGGGAAGCCCTCACGACTACCACAACCAAGTTTCATCAACACAAATGATTTCATAATTTCCTTTGTGAAATCGAGAGAGAGTGTTGGAGTTCAAGTACACTTGTGTGTGTTTGTGTGTATGTGTGTGTGTGTGTGTGTGTGTGTGTGTGTGTGTGTGTGTGTGTGTGTGTGTGTGTGTGTGTGTGTGTGTGTGTGTGTGTGTGTGTGTGTGTGTGTGTGTGTGTGTGTGTGTGTGTGTGTGGAGCACTGAACATGCAGGAGCACTGTTCAGTGAGTCAGCCCAAGTGGCTGCTGATTAGCTGGCATAATTAGCTGCTTTATTTTGGGACAGCTGGGACATGAGGTGCTAGGTCCCTCTGCCTCTAGTGTGTGCGTGTGCTTGTGCGTACGTGTGTGTATGTGTACATTACAGACTCAGAGGTGTGCGTGCGTGTGTGTCTGTCTCGGCTTGTCGTTGCCTCACGGCTCACCGGAGGTGATCATGGGATTGCTAACTCTACTTCTTCACTTGGCCCTCAGCATCTAAAGGGGCCACAGAGATGTGGGCGGGCGGCGGTGGCTGCTGGCAATGTTATTATACTTCCAACATGCATATTCAAATCAACAGATACTGTGCTGTGATTACCTAAGGTCGTACAGTATGCACTGCAGAAGCGACACAGATCTAGGCCTAAACAGAGACCTACGTAAAAAGTCTACTTTAACATTCTCAAACTCAGGGTCAAGAAGTAAAATTAGTAGACCCACACAGTGTCCATAAACTAGTATTGTTGGTACATTATTGTGTGTGCTGGGTTTTTACTGTAGTAGCCCCTCATCAACATTCCTGTCCTGTTGGAATGATTGCTTCCTGTCCACTATTCCAGTTTGATTTCCTTGGAATGGCTGCTTCCTGCTTGGGAGGCTTATACTTGTGTCCCTCCTCTCCATAAGGGAATGGGTTAAACGCGAGCACACAGTTTCTTCCTCATACTCCTCTTCCTGTTCTTCTTCAGACCCCTTGACTTTTTCCACATTTTGGAACGTTATAGCCTTATTCAAAAATGTATTAAATCATTCCCCCCCTCTTCAATCTACACACAATACCCCATAATAACAAAGCAAAAACTTTATTTTAGATATTTATTCATTATTTTTTTTGCAAAAAATTATATCACATGTACATAAGTACTCAGACCCTTTACTCAGTACTTTGTTGAAGCACCTTTGGCAGCGATTACAGCCCCAAGTTTTCTTGGGTTGACACTACAAGTTTAGCACACCTGTATTTGGGGAGTTTCTCCCATTCATCTCTGCAGATCCTCTCAAGCTCTGTTAGGTTGGATGGGGAGCTTCGCAGCACAGCTATTTTCAGGTCTCTCCAGTGATGTTAGATTGGGTTCAAGTCCGGGCTCTGGCTGTGCCACTCAAGGACATTCAGAGACTTGTCCCGAAGCCACTCCTGCATTGTCTTGACTGTGTGCTTATGGTCATTGTCCTGTTAGAAGGTGAAACTGCCACTGAAAAACATCCCCACAGCATGATGCTGCCACCACCATGCTTCACCGTAAGGATGGTGCCAGGTTTCCTCCAGACGTGACGCTTGACATTCAGGCCAGAGAGTTCAATCTTGGTTTCATCAGACCAGAGAATATTGTCCTTTAGGTGCCTTTTGGCAAATTACAAGCAGGCTGTCATGTGCCTATTAATGAGGAGTGGCTTCCGTCTGGCCACTACCATAAAGGCCTGATTGGTGTAGTGCTGCAGAGATGGTTGTCCTTCTGGAAAGTTCTCCCATCTCCACAGAGGAACTCTGGAGCTCTGTCAGAGTGACCATCAGGTTCTTGGTCACCTCCCTGGTGACCCAGAAGGGCCTTGGTCACCAAGGCCCTTCTCCCCCCATTGATATGTTTGGCTGGGTGGCCAGCTCTAGGAAGAGTTGGTGGTTCCAAACTTCTTCCATTCAAGAATGATGGAAGCCACTGTGTTCTTGGGAACCTTCAATGCTGCAGACAATTTTTGGTACCCTTCCCCATATCTGTGCCTCGACACAATCCTGTCTCAGAGCTCTACAATTCCTTCGACCTCATGGCTTGGTTTTTTCTCTGACATGCACAGTCAACTGTGGGACCTTATAATTTGTAAGTCGCTCTGGATAAGAGCGTCTGCTAAATGACTTAAATGTAAATGTAAATATAGACAGGTGTGTGCCTGTCCAAATCATGTCCAGTCAATTGAATATACCACAGGTGGACTCCAATCAATTTGTAGAAACATCTCAAGGATGATCAATGGAAACAGGATGCACCTGAGCTCAATTTCGAGTCTCATAGCAAAGGGTCTGAATACTTATGTAAATAAGTTATTTCCGTTTCTTAGTTTGAATACATTTGCTACATTTTCTACAAAATGTGGAAAATGTCAAGGGGTCTGAATACTTTCCGAATGCACTGTATGTACATGTTGGTAGGGGTAAAGGGACTTTACATAGAAAATAAACAGGGAGTAGCAGCAGTGTAAAAAAAGGGGGTGTATGCTCTCCAACTCCAACTCTAATCTAGGAGGAGTTTTGCTGCAACTTTACACTTTCCAGGGTCTCCCAAATGGTGCATTAGTCAAAGGCACTGCATCACAGTACTTGAGGCATCACTAGAGACGTGGATTCGATCCCAGGCTGTGTCACAGCCGGCCATGACCGGGAGACCCATGAGGTGGCGTACAATAGGCCCAGTGTCATACGGGTTAGGGGAGGGTTTGTCCGGCCTGGATTTCCTTGTCCCATTGCGCTCTAGCGACTCCTTGTGGCGGGCTGGGCGCCTGCAAGCTGACTCCGGTCGCCAGCTGGATGGTGTTTTCTCCGACACATTGGTGTGACTGGCTTCCGGGTTAAGCGAGCAGTGTGTCAAGAAGCAGTGCGACTTGGCAGGGTCATGTTTCGGAGGATGCATGGCTCTCGACCTTCGCATCTCCAGAGTCTTTGGGGGAGATGCAGCGATGGGACAAGACTGTAACTATCAATTGGGGAGGAAAAGGGGTAAAAGTACCCCAAAAATATTATTAATTTAAAAAAAACTTTAGGCTCTCCAACTCTAATCTCAGAGGAGTTGTGCTGTACCTTTAAGCTCAAAAAACTCTAATCTAAGCGGAGTTGTGTGCACCTCCCTTTGAATCCCCCTGGTATGTACTTGACGACAAACTCATTATCAGAGAGAGAACAGACCTGACGACAAACTCATTATCAGAGAGAGAACAGACCTGACGACAAACTCATTATCAGAGAGAGAACAGACCTGACGAAAAACTCATTATCAGAGGGAGCAGACCTGATGACAAACTCATTATCAGAGGGAACAGACCTGACAACAAACTCATTATCAGAGGGAGCAGACCTGACGACAAACTCATTATCAGAGCGGGGACAGACCGGATGACAAACTCATTATCAGAGGGAACAGACCTGACAACAAACTCATTATCAGAGAGGGAACAGACCTGACAACAAACTCATTATCAGAGAGAGAACAGACCTGATGACAAACTCATTATCAGAGAGGGAACAGACCTGACGACAAACTCATTATCAGAGGGAACAGACCTGACGACAAACTCATTATCAGAGGGAGCAGACCTGACGACAAACTCATTATCAGAGAGGGAACAGACCGGACGACAAACTCATTATCAGAGGGAACAGACCTGACAACAAACTCATTATCAGAGAGGGAACAGACCTGACAACAAACTCATTATCAGAGAGAGAACAGACCTGATGACAAACTCATTATCAGAGAGGGAACAGACCTGACGACAAACTCATTATCAGAGGGAACAGACCTGACAACAAACTCATTATCAGAGAGGGAACAGACCTGACGACAAACTCATTATCAGAGGGAACAGACCTGACAACAAACTCATTATCAGAGAGGGAACAGACCTGACAACAAACTCATTATCAGAGAGGGAACAGACCTGACGACAAACTCATTATCAGAGGGAACAGACCTGACAACAAACTCATTATCAGAGAGAGAACAGACCTGACGACAAACTCATTATCAGAGGGAACAGACCTGACAACAAACTCATTATCAGAGAGGGAACAGACCTGACAACAAACTCATTATCAGAGAGGGAACAGACCTGACAACAAACTCATTATCAGAGAGGGAACAGACCTGACAACAAACTCATTATCAGAGGGAACAGACCTGATGACAAACTCATTATCAGAGGGAGCAGACCTGACTGACAACAAACTCATTATCAGAGGGAACAGACCTGACAACAAACTCATTATCAGAGAGGGAACAGACAACAAACTCATTATCAGAGGGAACAGACCTGACAACAAACTCATTATCAGGGGAACAGACCTGACAACAAACTCATTATCAGAGGGAACAGACCTGACGACAAACTCATTATCAGAGAGGGAACAGACCTGACAACAAACTCATTATCAGAGGAACAGACCTGACAACAAACTCATTATCAGAGAGGGAACAGACCTGACAACAAACTCATTATCAGAGAGGAACAGACCTGACAACAAACTCATTATCAGAGGGAACAGACCTGACCTGACAACAAACTCATTATCAGAGGAACAGACCTGACAACAAACTCATTATCAGAGGGAACAGACCTGAGAGGGAACAGACCTGACAACAAACTCATTATCAGACTCATTATCAGAGAGGGGGAACAGACCTGACAACAAACTGATTATCAGAGAGGGAACAGACCTGACAACAAACTCATTATCAGAGAGGGAACAGACCTGACAACAAACTCATTATCAGGGAACAGACCTGACAACAAACTCATTATCAGAGAGGGAACAGACCTGACGACAAACTCATTATGAACAGAGAACAGAACTGATGACAAACTCATTATCAGAGAGAACAGACCTGACAACAAACTCATTATCAGAGAGGGAACAGACCTGATGACAAACGCATTATCAGAGGGAGCAGACCTGACGACAAACTAATTATCAGAGGGAGCAGACCTGACAGCAAACTCATTATCAGAGAGGGAACAGACCTGACAACAAACTCATTATCAAAGGGAACAGACCTGACAACAAACTCATTATCAGAGAGGGAACAGACCTGACAACAAACTCATTATCAGAGAGGGAACAGACCTGACAACAAACTCATTATCAGGGGGAACAGACCTGACAACAAACTCATTATCAGAGGGAACAGACCTGACAACAAACTCATTATCAGAGAGGGAACAGACCTGACGACAAACTCATTATCAGAGGGAGCAGACCTGACAACAAACTCATTATCAGAGGGAGCAGACCTGACGACAAACTCATTATCAGAGAGGGAACAGAACTGATGACAAACTCATTATCAGAGGGAGCAGACCTGACAGCAAACTCATTATCAGAGGGAACAGACCTGACGACAAACTCATTATCAGAGGGAACAGACCTGACGACAAACTCATTATCAGAGAGGGAGCAGACCTGATGACAAGCTCATTATCAGAGGGAGCAGACCTGACGACAAACTCATTATCAGAGAGAGAACAGACCTGACAACAAACTCATTATCAGAGAGGGAACAGACCTGATGACAAGCTCATTATCAGAGGGAGCAGACCTGACAACAAACTCATTATCAGAGGGAGCAGACCTGACAACAAACTCATTATCAGAGGGAGCAGACCTGACGACAAACTCATAATCAGAGAGGGAACAGAACTGATGACAAACTCATTATCAGAGAGGGAACAGACCTGATGACAAGCTCATTATCAGAGGGAGCAGACCTGACAACAAACTCATTATCAGAGGGAGCAGACCTGACGACAAACTCATTATCAGAGAGGGAACAGAACTGATGACAAACTCATTATCAGAGAGGGAACAGACCTGATGACAAGCTCATTATCAGAGGGAGCAGACCTGACAACAAACTCATTATCAGAGGGAGCAGACCTGACGACAAACTCATTATCAGAGAGGGAACAGAACTGATGACAAACTCATTATCAGAGGGAGCAGACCTGACAGCAAACTCATTATCAGAGGGAACAGACCTGACGACAAACTCATTATCAGAGGGAACAGACCTGACGACAAACTCATTATCAGAGAGGGAGCAGACCTGACGACAAACTCATTATCAGAGGGAACAGACCTGACGACAAACTCATTATCAGAGGGAACAGACCTGACGACAAACTCATTATCAGAGGGCGCAGACCTGACGACAAACTCATTATCAGAGAGGGAACAGACCTGACAACAAACTCATTATCAGAGAGGGAACAGACCTGACAACAATCTCATTATCAGAGGGAACAGACCTGACAACAAACTCATTACCAGGGGGAACAGACCTGACAACAAACTCATTATCAGAGGGAACAGACCTGACAACAAACTCATTATCAGAGAGGGAACAGACCTGACAACAAACTCATTATCAGAGAGGGAACAGACCTGACAACAAACTCATTATCAGAGGGAACAGACCTGACAACAAACTCATTATCAGGGGGAACAGACCTGACAACAAACTCATTATCAGAGAGGGAACAGACCTGACAACAAACTCATTATCAGAGGGAACAGACCTGACAACAAACTCATTATCAGAGAGGGAACAGACCTGACAACAAACTCATTATCAGAGAGGGAACAGACCTGACAACAAACTCATTATCAGGGGGAACAGACCTGACAACAAACTCATTATCAGAGGGAACAGACCTGACAACAAACTCATTATCAGAGAGGGAACAGACCTGACGACAAACTCATTATCAGAGGGAGCAGACCTGACAACAAACTCATTATCAGAGGGAGCAGACCTGACGACAAACTCATTATCAGAGAGGGAACAGAACTGATGACAAACTCATTATCAGAGGGAGCAGACCTGACAGCAAACTCATTATCAGAGGGAACAGACCTGACGACAAACTCATTATCAGAGAGGGAACAGACCTGATGACAAGCTCATTATCAGAGGGAGCAGACCTGACAACAAACTCATTATCAGAGGGAGCAGACCTGACGACAAACTCATTATCAGAGAGGGAACAGAACTGATGACAAACTCATTATCAGAGAGGGAACAGACCTGATGACAAGCTCATTATCAGAGGGAGCAGACCTGACAACAAACTCATTATCAGAGGGAGCAGACCTGACGACAAACTCATTATCAGAGAGGGAACAGACCTGACAGCAAACTCATTATCAGAGGGAACAGACCTGACGACAAACTCATTATCAGAGGGAACAGACCTGACGACAAACTCATTATCAGAGAGGGAGCAGACCTGACGACAAACTCATTATCAGAGGGAACAGACCTGACGACAAACTCATTATCAGAGGGAACAGACCTGACGACAAACTCATTATCAGAGGGCGCAGACCTGACGACAAACTCATTATCAGAGGGAGCAGACCTGACGACAAATGAATTATCAGAGGGAGCAGACCTGACGACAAACTCATTATCAGAGGGAGCAGACCTGACAACAAACTCATTATCAGAGAGAGAACAGACCTGACAACAAACTCATTATCAGAGAGGGAACAGACCTGACAACAAACTCATTATCAGAGAGGGAACAGACCTGACAACAAACTCATTATCAGAGAGGGAACAGACCTGACAACAAACTCATTATCAGAGGGAACAGACCTGACGACAAACTCATTATCAGAGAGGGAACAGACCTGACGACAAACTCATTATCAGAGAGAGAACAGACCTGACGACAAACTCATTATCAGAGAGGGAACAGACCTGACGACAAACTCATTATCAGAGAGGGAACAGACCTGACGACAAACTCATTATCAGAGAGGGAACAGACCTGACGACAAACTCATTATCAGAGAGAGAACAGACCTGACGACAAACTCATTATCAGAGAGGGAACAGACCTGACGACAAACTCATTATCAGAGAGGGAACAGACCTGACGACAAACTCATTATCAGAGAGAGAACAGACCTGACGACAAACTCATTATCAGAGAGGGAACAGACCTGACGACAAACTCATTATCAGAGGGAACAGACCTGACGACAAACTCATTATCAGAGGGAACAGACCTGACGACAAACTCATTATCAGAGGGAACAGACCTGACGACAAACTCATTATCAGAGAGGGAACAGACCTGACAACAAACTCATTATCAGAGAGGGAACAGACCTGACAACAAACTCATTATCAGAGGGAGCAGACCTGATGACAAACTCATTATCAGAGGGAACAGACCTGACGACAAACTCATTATCAGAGAGGGAACAGACCTGACGACAAACTCATTATCAGAGAGGGAACAGACCTGACAACAAACTCATTATCAGAGGGAGCAGACCTGATGACAAACTCATTATCAGAGAGGGAACAGACCTGACGACAAACTCATTATCAGAGAGAGAACAGACCTGACGACAAACTCATTATCAGAGGGAACAGACCTGACGACAAACTCATTATCAGAGAGGGAACAGACCTGACGACAAACTCATTATCAGAGAGGGAACAGACCTGACGACAAACTCATTATCAGAGAGAGAACAGACCTGATGACAAACTCATTATCAGAGAGGGAACAGACCTGATGACAAACTCATTATCAGAGAGGCCAGTCCAGACAAGCGAAGCACATAGAAAAGCTATTATAACAGCTACCGTATTAGGAAGTAAAACATGTTCCAAATAAGAGACCAGAAATAGATGCACCAAATAATTGCACTAATTTGGCAAGAGTCATAGGATTGACTTGTCAAACCATGAATGATGAGAGGGTGGAGAGAGAGAGGTGGAATGAGAGCGGGATAGAGGGGTAATGAGAAAAGGAGATAGAGGGGGAGAGGGAGAGAGATAAAAAGAGAGAGAGTGTGTGGGTGTGTGCGTGTGTACGTATGTTGAAATCTGTGTGCAGTTTCGTATCAGTAGGGGACTGGCCCCCTGCGGCAGTCAGAGACTGACTTATAAAGGAACAGGAGGAAACAGGAGCTGTGATGCAGCAGGTGATCTCTGACTGCCCTGCGGCCATGACTTATAAAGAAGCAGGAGGAAACAGGAGCTGTGATGCAGCAGGTGATCTCTGACTGCCCTGCGGCCATGACTTATAAAGAAGCAGGAGGAAACAGGAGCTGTGATGCAGCAGGTGATCTCTGACTGCCCTGCGGCCATGACTTATAAAGAAGCAGGAGGAAACAGGAGCTGTGATGCAGCAGGTGATCTCTGACTGCCCTGCGGCCATGACTTATAAAGAAGCAGGAGGAAACAGGAGCTGTGATGCAGCAGGTGATCTCTGACTGCCCTGCGGCCATGACTTATAAAGGAACAGGAGGAAACAGGAGCTGTGATGCAGCAGGTGATCTCTGACTGCCCTGCGGCCATGACTTATAAAGAAGCAGGAGGAAACAGGAGCTGTGATGCAGCAGGTGATCTCTGACTGCCCTGCGGCCATGACTTATAAAGAAGCAGGAGGAGCAGGAGCTGTGATGAGCAGGTGTGACTGCCCTGCCATGACTTATAAAGAAGCAGGAGGAAACAGGAGCTGTGATGCAGCAGGTGATCTCTGACTGCCCTGCGGCCATGACTTATAAAGAAGCAGGAGGAAACAGGAGCTGTGATGCAGCAGGTGATCTCTGACTGCCCTGCGGCCATGACTTATAAAGAAGCAGGAGGAAACAGGAGCTGTGATGCAGCAGGTGATCTCTGACTGCCCTGCGGCCATGACTTATAAAGAAGCAGGAGGAAACAGGAGCTGTGATGCAGCAGGTGCTGAGGTGATGACTTATAAAGAAGCAGGAGGAAACAGGAGCTGTGATGCAGCAGGTGATCTCTGACTGCCCTGCGGCCATGACTTATAAAGCAGGAGAAACAGGAGCTGTGATGCAGCAGGTGATCTCTGACTGCCCTGCCATGACTTATAAAGAAGCAGGAGAAACAGGAGCTGTGATGCAGCAGGTGATCTCTGACTGCCCTGACTTATAAAGAAGCAGGAGGAAACAGAAGCTGGGATGCAGCAGGTGATCTCTGATGCCCAATGACTTATAAAGAAGCAGGAGGAAACAGGAGCTGTGATGCAGCAGGTAATCTCTGACTGCCCTGCGGCCATGACTTATAAAGAAGCAGGAGGAAACAGGAGCTGTGATGCAGCAGGTGATCTCTGACTGCCCTGCGGCCATGACTTATAAAGAAGCAGGAGGAAACAGGAGCTGTGATGCAGCAGGTGATCTCTGACTGCCCTGCGGCCATGACTTATAAAAAGCAGGAGGAAACAGGAGCTGTGATGCAGCAGGTGATCTCTGACTGCCCTGCGGCCATGACTTATAAAGAATCGGGAGGAAACAGGAGCTGTGATGCAGCAGGTGATCTCTGACTGCCCTGCGGCCATGACTTATAAAGAATCGGGAGGAAACAGGAGCTGTGATGCAGCAGGTGATCTCTGACTGCCCTGCGGCCATGACTTATAAAGAAGCAGGAGGAAACAGGAGCTGTGATGCAGCAGGTGATCTCTGACTGCCCTGCGGCCATGACTTATAAAGAAGCAGGAGGAAACAGGAGCTGTGATGCAGCAGGTGATCTCTGACTGCCCTGCGGCCATGACTTATAAAGAAGCAGGAGGAAACAGGAGCTGTGATGCAGCAGGTGATCTCTGACTGCCCTGCGGCCATGACTTATAAAGAATCGGGAGGAAACAGGAGCTGTGATGCAGCAGGTGATCTCTGACTGACCTGCGGCCATGACTTGTAAAAAGAAGCAGGAGCTGTGATGCAGCAGGTGATCTCTGACTGCCCTGCGGCCATGACTTATAAAGAATCGGGAGCAGGCTGTGATGCAGCAGGTGATCTCTGACTGACCTGCGGCCATGACTTGTAAAGAAGCAGGAGGAAACAGGAGCTGTGATGCAGCAGGTGATCTCTGACTGCCCTGCGGCCATGACTTATATAAAGGAGCTGTGATTCAGCAGGTGATCTCTGACTGCCCTGCGGCCATGACTTATAAAGAATCGGGGAAACAGGAGCTGTGATTCAGCAGGTGATCTCTGACTGCCCTGCGGCCATGACTTATAAAGAATCGGGAGGAAACAGGAGCTGTGATTCAGCAGGTGATCTCTGACTGCCCTGCGGCCATGACTTATAAAGAAGCAGGAGGAAACAGGAGCTGTGATGCAGCAGGTGATCTCTGACTGCCCTGCGGCCATGACTTATAAAGAAGCAGGAGGAAACAGGAGCTGTGATGCAGCAGGTGATCTCTGACTGCCCTGCGGCCATGACTTATAAAGAAGCAGGAGGAAACAGGAGCTGTGATGCAGCAGGTGATCTCTGACTGCCCTGCGGCCATGACTTATAAAGAAGCAGGAGGAAACAGGAGCTGTGATGCAGCAGGTGATCTCTGACTGCCCTGCGGCCATGACTTATAAAGAAGCAGGAGGAAACAGGAGCTGTGATGCAGCAGGTGATCTCTGACTGCCCTGCGGCCATGACTTATAAAGAAGCAGGAGGAAACAGGAGCTGTGATGCAGCAGGTGATCTCTGACTGCCCTGCGGCCATGACTTATAAAGAATCGGGAGGAAACAGGAGCTGTGATTCAGCAGGTGATCTCTGACTGCCCTGCGGCCATGACTTATAAAGAATCGGGAGGAAACAGGAGCTGTGATTCAGCAGGTGATCTCTGACTGCCCTGCGGCCATGACTTATAAAGAAGCAGGAGGAAACAGGAGCTGTGATGCAGCAGGTGATCTCTGACTGCCCTGCGGCCATGACTTATAAAAAGCAGGAGGAAACAGGAGCTGTGATGCAGCAGGTGATCTCTGACTGACCTGCGGCCATGACTTATAAAGAATCGGGAGGAAACAGGAGCTGTGATGCAGCAGGTGATCTCTGACTGACCTGCGGCCATGACTTGTAAAGAAGCAGGAGGAAACAGGAGCTGTGATGCAGCAGGTGATCTCTGACTGCCCTGCGGCCATGACTTATAAAGAATCGGGAGGAAACAGGAGCTGTGATGCAGCAGGTGATCTCTGACTGACCTGCGGCCATGACTTGTAAAGAAGCAGGAGGAAACAGGAGCTGTGATGCAGCAGGTGATCTCTGACTGCCCTGCGGCCATGACTTATAAAGAAGCAGGAGGAAACAGGAGCTGTGATGCAGCAGGTGATCTCTGACTGCCCTGCGGCCATGACTTATAAAGAAGCAGGAGGAAACAGGAGCTGTGATGCAGCAGGTGATCTCTGACTGCCCTGCGGCCATGACTTATAAAGAAGCAGGAGGAAACAGGAGCTGTGATGCAGCAGGTGATCTCTGACTGCCCTGCGGCCATGACTTATAAAGAAGCAGGAGGAAACAGGAGCTGTGATGCAGCAGGTGATCTCTGACTGACCTGCGGCCATGACTTATAAAGAAGCAGGAGGAAACAGGAGCTGTGATGCAGCAGGTGATCTCTGACTGCCCTGCGGCCATGACTTATAAAGAAGCAGGAGGAAACAGGAGCTGTGATGCAGCAGGTGATCTCTGACTGCCCTGCGGCCATGACTTATAAAGAAGCAGGAGGAAACAGGAGCTGTGATGCAGCAGGTGATCTCTGACTGCCCTGCGGCCATGACTTATAAAGAAGCAGGAGGAAACAGGAGCTGTGATGCAGCAGGTGATCTCTGACTGCCCTGCGGCCATGACTTATAAAGAAGCAGGAGGAAACAGGAGCTGTGATGCAGCAGGTGATCTCTGACTGCCCTGCGGCCATGACTTATAAAGAAGCAGGAGGAAACAGGAGCTGTGATGCAGCAGGTGATCTCTGACTGCCCTGCCCAGCGGCCATGACTTATAAAGAAGCAGGAGGAAACAGGAGCTGTGATGCAGCAGGTGATCTCTGACTGCCCTGCCATGATATAAAGAAGCAGGAGGAAACAGGAGCTGTGATGCAGCAGGTGATCTCTGACTGCCCTGCGGCCATGACTTATAAAGAAGCAGGAGGAAACAGGAGCTGTGATGCAGCAGGTGATCTCTGAGCCATGACTTATAAAGAAGCAGGAGGAAACAGGAGCTGTGATGCAGCAGGTGATCTCTGACTGCCCTGCGGCCATGACTTATAAAGAAGCAGGAGGAAACAGGAGCTGTGATGCAGCAGGTGATCTCTGACTGCCCTGCGGCCATGACTTATAAAGAAGCAGGAGGAAACAGGAGCTGTGATGCAGCAGGTGATCTCTGACTGCCCTGCGGCCATGACTTATAAAGAATCGGGAGGAAACAGGAGCTGTGATGCAGCAGGTGATCTCTGACTGACCTGCGGCCATGACTTGTAAAGAAGCAGGAGGAAACAGGAGCTGTGATGCAGCAGGTGATCTCTGACTGACCTGCGGCCATGACTTATAAAGAAGCAGGAGGAAACAGGAGCTGTGATGCAGCAGGTGATCTCTGACTGCCCTGCGGCCATGACTTATAAAGAATCGGGAGGAAACAGGAGCTGTGATGCAGCAGGTGATCTCTGACTGCCCTGCGGCCATGACTTATAAAGAAGCAGGAGGAAACAGGAGCTGTGATGCAGCAGGTGATCTCTGACTGCCCTGCGGCCATGACTTATAAAGAATCGGGAGGAAACAGGAGCTGTGATTCAGCAGGTGATCTCTGACTGCCCTGCGGCCATGACTTATAAAGAATCGGGAGGAAACAGGAGCTGTGATTCAGCAGGTGATCTCTGACTGCCCTGCGGCCATGACTTATAAAGAAGCAGGAGGAAACAGGAGCTGTGATGCAGCAGGTGATCTCTGACTGCCCTGCGGCCATGACTTATAAAGAAGCAGGAGGAAACAGGAGCTGTGATGCAGCAGGTGATCTCTGACTGCCCTGCGGCCATGACTTATAAAGAAGCAGGAGGAAACAGGAGCTGTGATGCAGCAGGTGATCTCTGACTGCCCTGCGGCCATGACTTATAAAGAAGCAGGAGGAAACAGGAGCTGTGATGCAGCAGGTGATCTCTGACTGCCCAGCGGCCATGACTTATAAAGAAGCAGGAGGAAACAGGAGCTGTGATGCAGCAGGTGATCTCTGACTGCCCTGCGGCCATGACTTATAAAGAAGCAGGAGGAAACAGGAGCTGTGATGCAGCAGGTGATCTCTGACTGCCCTGCGGCCATGACTTATAAAGAAGCAGGAGGAAACAGAAGCTGTGATGCAGCAGGTGATCTCTGACTGCCCTGCGGCCATGACTTATAAAGAAGCTGGAGGAAACAGAAGCTGTGATGCAGCAGGTGATCTCTGACTGCCCTGCGGCCATGACTTATAAAGAAGCAGGAGGAAACAGAAGCTGTGATGCAGCAGGTGATCTCTGACTGCCCTGCGGCCATGACTTATAAAGGAGCAGGAGGAAACAGGAGCTGTGATGCAGCAGGTGATCTCTGACTGCCCTGCGGCCATGACTTATAAAGAAGCAGGAGGAAACAGAAGCTGTGATGCAGCAGCCTGAAGAACCAGTCTATTAGATTACAACTGTTTACCACACTGTTTACCGCAGGGCAAGGCAGCACAGAACAGCTCCAAGGGGACCGACCAGAGAGTGAGAGAGAACGAGAGAGATCGAGAGAGAAGGAAATAGGCCTACACATACCAGTCTGCACTCTGATGGCTAAGCCGCAGAAACAGTTGCCTGAGGTTCATATCTCAGATTTATCCAAAACAACGAACAAAAATAAGTGGTCTTGGTGTGATTTTGAAGAAGAAGAATTTGCACGACTATATTTGTAAATGTTTAGCAACTCTGCCTAGAGTGCCTAAGAGTGACTGAGAGGGAGGGTGTTGAAATGGAAGCCATTGGTGGTGGTGATTCAGACACCATGGAGACAACATGGAGACAACGTTACAGCTCTCCCCTTATCCCTGAGCCTCAGACGTGATGATTATGAGACCCATTAGTCACACAGACAACACACACAAGCACGCACACACACACACTCTCTCTCATAAATAAGCCTGCTCTTCCCTAACCATCCCACCCCCATCTGTTCACTGTAATATCACACACACTGTATTTTGTTCCTGTATAATGATTTATGCTTTCTGTGCAAATGATGACATATATTACAGACTCAGGGGTAGAAGTGTATCATCATGAGCAGACAGAGATAACCTTACTGTGTTCCGTACCATAGGGTAGATCGAGGCCTTTGAAAATAAACAATTAGCTTGTTTCAGATAGAGGCTGTAGTTAGCTGTAGGCTTCAGTAAATACAAACTAGAGTCATGTTGGTTTGTCCTGTATCTGTTCTGCCTGTGAATGTCAATGACTGGATACATTGTCTTCAACAGCACAGAGAAAACCCCCGCCTCCAGAAACACAAACGCACATGCTTGTATGCACTCACACTCTCACACACACACACACACACACACACACACACACACACACACACACACACACACACACACACACACACACACACACACACACACACACACACACACACACACACACACACACACACACACACACACACACACACAGTAGTATAAACCGGCAAATGCGGAGGCACAATTGCAGTGAACAATCATCCCCGGACCGGGACCCGCTCTGCTGTACAATGGATCTTTTTTGAATGGGTTAAACAATGGCTCTCAGTGCCATGTTAAAAAGACACAAATGATTAGTAATTCAGACTGCTGAATGGGACTTCTCAGCATCCTGCATTCTGCAATATGTCCTTAACAATGTGACAATAAGGTTCAGTGTGTCGCCTGTCACTGTGTGTTGAAATGCAGCTGATTAGCAAGGGCGGGCGCTAGCACCAGGAAAGCTAATTCAGATCACTGATGGTTAGCTCTCTCTCTCTTTATGATATCTAGGCCCTAAAACAACATTGCGCAAGAATGTGCAACACTGTATTCACCGCAGGCACATGCCACATTGAGATATCAAGTAGAGGGAACGTGAAATGAGAAAGCTTGAGCAGAGTGCAAATATAACAACTTTATTGCACAGATCCTTCATCCATCTCAACTGCTTTCCTTTCCACCCTGGAGAAACAGGCTAACCATGAAAGGTGAACTTGAAGAGAGAGGGCACTGGCAGTCAGAGACTGGCAACATTGCCTTCTGGGTTAAACCTGCAGATGTATGATCTTCATTTAATAATTCTGCAGCAACAGCAAATGTGAAATATTATGTGAATTATAATTAATGAAACATTTTGTAAGGGTTGATAAAACAATTTAATGAGGGAAAATCAAGTCTGAAATGTCAAAGTGGAAATTGCAAACTTCAGAAGCCTTTTTAAACCTCAAACACAATACAGGTTTGACATTTCCTGCATTGCAGGAAAGTTCTGCAACAGTATAATCAAATCAAGATCCTACAGCTGCAGTTGAACCTATCCCACCTACCCGTCTCCTCTCATCCCTCAATCCTGCCCGCTCTATCAACACACCAAGCCTCTCTCTCTCTCTGTGTTCTCTCTCTTTTTCTATCAGCAGGACAATGACAGATAATTGAGAAGTGGGTGCCAGGTTGCCACGGCAACGATAATAAGGGCATTGCGTGGTAAAGTGGTAAAGCAGATCCGGCGTAGGATTGGTGGGTAGTGGCAAGTTGGGGAGGGGGTTGAATCTGATTCATCCAGGCTTTATGGGGTCTGGTAAAGTATTTGCCATGCCGCTATAGGTCTATCCCCACCCCACCCCCTCCCCTCTCTGCAGCTGCAATCTGAGAGGACCCCCCCCATATAATCCAACCACATCAGCACCAAACCTCCACAAATTAATCATGGCTAAGGGTGGGATCTATTTGTCTATGGAGAGAAGGAGCAAGGACATGAGACAATACCAAGCCAGTCAACCAGTTCTTGGAAGTACCCCCCTTTTAATAAAGGATTTTGGGTAATAGGCATAGGCATAGGGTTGGACATACGGAAGGTGTGTTTGAGCATGCAATAGAAAAATGAACTTTGACCTCACATATTGATACGACAGTGTGTTCACACATTCTACAACCTTTGTATAATTCTAATCCTACACCTTAACGTTGTCTCTTTTATCAATGTCAGTCCCCTCTGATACACAAACGATTATCCAAGAGGAGGGTCCTGTCTGATGCATTTTACTGCATACAGTATTCTCCTACACTACAGCATCTCTCACTGTCTTTAATCTGGTCCTGTCTGATGCATTTTACTGCATACAGTATTCTCCTACACTACAGCATCTCTCACTGTCTTTACTCTGGTCCTGTCTGATGCATTTTACTGCATACAGTATTCTCCTACACTACAGCATCTCTCTGTCTTTAATCTGGTCCTGTCTGATGCATTTTACTGCATACAGTATTCTCCTACACTACAGCATCTCTCACTGTCTTTACTCTGGTCCTGTCTGATGCATTTTACTGCATACAGTATTCTCCTACACTACAGCATCTCTCTGTCTTTAATCTGGTCCTGTCTGGTGTGTTGTACTGCATACAGTATTCTCCTACACTACAGGATCTCTCACTGTCTTTAATCTGGTCCGGTCTGGTGTGTTGTACTGCATACAGTATTCTCCTACACTACAGCATCTCTCACTGTCTTTAATCTGGTCCGGTCTGGTGTGTTGTACTGCATACAGTATTCTCCTACACTACAGCATCTCTCACTGTCTTTAATCTGGTCCGGTCTGGTGTGTTGTACTGCATACAGTATTCTCCTACACTACAGCATCTCTCTGTCTTTAATCTGGTCCGGTCTGGTGTGTTTTACTCTATACAGCATTCTCCTACACTAATCTGGTCCTGTCTGATGTGTTTTACTCTATACAGCATTCTCCTACACTAATCTGGTCCTGTCTGATGTGTTTTACTCTATACAGCATTCTCCTACACTAATCTGGTCCTGTCTGATGTGTTTTACTCTATACAGCATTCTCCTACACTAATCTGGTCCTGTCTGCTGTGTTTTACTCTATACAGCATTCTCCTACACTAATCTGGTCCTGTCTGATGTGTTTTACTCTATACAGCATTCACCTACACTAATCTGGTCCTGTCTGATGTGTTTTACTCTATACAGCATTCTCCTACACTAATCTGGTCCTGTCTGATGTGTTTTACTCTATACAGCATTCTCCTACACTAATCTGGTCCTGTCTGATGTGTTTTACTCTATACAGCATTCTCCTACACTAATATGGTCCTGTCTGCTGTGTTTTACTGTATACAGTATTTACCTACACTAGGCTACAGCATCTCTCACTGTGCTCTAATGTCTAACACAGAGAGCAAAGGATCTGACAATGGCAGGAGTGCAGCTGCTATAGATGTCATCTGTAAGGGCAGGGCAGCGCAGGGCAGGTGCCCCGTGTCACCAATGTGTGTCTGTTGATACCTCCTCCTGCAGGGGAGAGATAACAAACAAACAGAGAGAATCAGGGAACCAGTTAACCACAGTGAGCCACACCCAGCAGCTCTCAGTTTGACTTCTGCTACTGTTTACAACTGTTTTCATGACCCCTAATTAAAAGTGGAACACCCACAAACAAAAAGGTGTCGAGAAGTTAAACAGAGATGACAATATAAGATGTTTTATAAACTGGGTTGATCGAGCCCTGAATGCTGATTGGCTGACAGCAGTGGTATATCAGACCGTATACCACGGGTATGACAAAACATGTATTTTTACTGCTCTAATTACATTGGTAACCAGTTTATAATAGCAATAAGGAACTTCGGGGGTTTGTGGTATATGGCCATTATACAACGGCTAAGGACTGTCTCCAGACACTCTGCGTTGTGTCGTGCTTAAGAAGAGCCCGTAGTCATATACCACACCCCCTCTGGCCTTATTGCTTAATTATAGCTATAATGTGTTATTCTACTGTTGTAAGGGGTTGGAAACGTAGTAGAAGCATTGAATGCATTTTATTTAATTTAGAAACGACCATATGAGTTTATGAAACCAAAATTAGAACTCACAGATCTTATCTAGAAACAACTACTTCAACCAAAAGAAACATCATGTCGAGATGGTAGCAATTTCCCACCCAGATTTCACCCTCTCACTCTGTACTCCGCCCAACACCACACGCTGAGGGAGGTCTCTTCCTGTTTCTAAGATGCCCAATGTAGATGATCCTCAGTAGACCCGGTCTAGCAGGGTGGAGTGAGGCTGTGGTTAAAGCCATGCTCCCCACAGTTTCCTCTCCCATGCTCTATAGGGCTACAGGGCCGCAGGTGGCCAGAGAAAGGGGATGTGAACCCTGCAAGGGGGGTGAGGAGGGTGGAGGAGGAGATAGGGGAGGTAGTGGAGAGAGGTAGATTGAGGAGGAGGGTGGAGGAGTAGAGAGGGGAGGTGGTGGAGAGAGGTAGAGGGTGGAGGAGGAGAGGTGGTGGGGAGAGGTAGATTGAGGAGGAGGGTGGAGGAGGAGAGAGGGGAGGTGGTGGAGAGAGGTAGAGGGTGGAGGAGGAGAGGTGGTGGGGAGAGGTAGATTGAGGAGGAGGGTGGAGGAGGAGAGAGGGGAGGTGGTGGAGAGAGGTAGATTAAGGAGGAGGGTGGAGGACCTGCCAATAATATCTCTCTACATATTAATTTTAGTTCAGAGAATCACACACCACAACCCCCCCCCCCACACACACACACACACACACACACACACACACACACACACACACACACACACACACACACACACACACACACACACACACACACACACACACACACACACACACACACACACACACACACACCACAAGCTGCACATGTGTTGAGAGGTCAAGTAGAAACAGCCCACTTCCCGGAATCAGGGCAGTGGGGCAGAACTATATGTTTGGTAATAGGCCTGAACACACAGAGGAGGTTGCAATAGTGCAATGATATATATATATATATATATTCCTGGTTTATGAAAGAAAATACACATCTACAATCGCAATAATGTCTACACAACTAAGGGCTTGGTAGAGACCACATTGGGCAATGGAGGGTTGCAGAGCTACCCCCTGTTACACCCCTCCTTTGCCTCAGCGGTCTATGAAATGACTGGAGAGTTACTGGGGCCAGAGTCTGTTAGTGGCAGCTCATCATTCCACATGAGGTGCAGTGTTTGTGTTTGTGGGTGTGTGTGTACTTTAGTGTGTGTGTGTGTGTGTGTTACAGGGTTCCCTTGTGTCTGCCCAAGGAATTGAGCCACTCAGGAGCAATCACATCCGCAATGACTACTCATCTGTCACAGGAATGGGGATGTGATAAATCAAATCAAATCAAATTTTATTTGTCACATACACATGGTTAGCAGATGTTAATGCGAGTGTAGCGAAATGCTTGTGCTTCTAGTTCCGACAATGCAGTGATAACCAACAAGTAATCTAACTAACAATTCCAAAACTACTGTCTTATACACAGTGTAAGGGGATAAAGAATATGTACATAAGGATATATGAATGAGTGATGGTACAGAGCAGCATACAGTAGATGGTATCGAGTACAGTATATACATATGAGATGAGTATGTAGACAAAGTAAACAAAGTGGCATAGTTAAAGTGGCTAGTGATACATGTATTACATAAGGATGCAGTCGATGATGTAGAGTACAGTATATACGTATGCATATGAGATGAATAATGTAGGGTAAGTAACATTATATAAGGTAGCATTGTTTAAAGTGGCTAGTGATATATTTACATCATTTCCCATCAATTCCCATTATTAAAGTGGCTGGAGTTGGGTCAGTGTCAATGACAGTGTGTTGGCAGCAGCCACTCAATGTTAGTAGTGGCTGTTTAACAGTCTGATGGCCTTGCGATAGAAGCTGTTTTTCAGTCTCTCGGTCCCAGCTTTGATGCACCTGTACTGACCTCGCCTTCTGGATGATAGCGGGGTGAACAGGCAGTGGTTCGGGTGGTTGATGTCCTTGATGATCTTTATGGCCTTCCTGTAACATCGGGTGGTGTAGGTGTCCTGGAGGGCAGGTAGTTTGCCCCCGGTGATGCGTTGTGCAGACCTCACTACCCTCTGGAGAGCCTTACGGTTGAGGGCGGAGCAGTTGCCGTACCAGGCGGTGATACAGCCCGCCAGGATGCTCTCGATTGTGCATCTGTAGAAGTTTGTGAGTGCTTTTGGTGACAAGCCGAATTTCTTCAGCCTCCTGAGGTTGAAGAGGCGCTGCTGCGCCTTCTTCACAACGCTGTCAGTGTGAGTGGACCAATTCAGTTTGTCTGTGATGTGTATGCCGAGGAACTTAAAACTTGCTACCCTCTCCACTACTGTTCCATCGATGTGGATAGGGGGGTGTTCCCTCTGCTGTTTCCTGAAGTCCACAATCATCTCCTTAGTTTTGTTGACGTTGAGTGTGAGGTTATTTTCCTGACACCACACTCCAAGGGCCCTCACCTCCTCCCTGTAGGCCGTCTCGTCGTTGTTGGTAATCAAGCCTACCACTGTTGTGTTGTCCGCAAACTTGATGATTGAGTTGGAGGCGT
The DNA here is from genome assembly GCF_023373465.1 of Oncorhynchus keta. Taxonomy (NCBI): domain Eukaryota; kingdom Metazoa; phylum Chordata; class Actinopteri; order Salmoniformes; family Salmonidae; genus Oncorhynchus; species Oncorhynchus keta. The sequence continues at coordinate 24,406,323 of NC_068440.1, read as the reverse complement.
GCGTGGCCACGCAGTCGTGGGTGAACAGGGAGTACAGGAGAGGGCTCAGAACGCACCCTTGTGGGGCCCCCGTGTTGAGGATCAGCGGGGAGGAGATGTTGTTGCCTACCCTCACCACCTGGGGGCGGCCCGTCAGGAAGTCCAGTACCCAGTTGCACAGGGCGGGGTCGAGACCCAGGGTCTCGAGCTTGATGACGAGCTTGGAGGGTACTATGGTGTTGAATGCCGAGCTGTAGTCGATGAACAGCATTCTCACATAGGTATTCCTCTTGTCCAGGTGGGTTAGGGCAGTGTGCAGTGTGGTTGAGATTGCATCGTCTGTGGACCTATTTGGGCGGTAAGCAAATTGGAGTGGGGTCTAGGGTGTCAGGTAGGGTGGAGGTGATATGGTCCTTAACTAGTCTCTCAAAGCACTTCATGATGACGGAAGTGAGTGCTACGGGGCGGTAGTCGTTTAGCTCAGTTACCTTAGCATTCCTGGGAACAGGAACAATGGTGGCCCTCTTGAAGCATGTGGGAACAGCAGACTGGTATAGGGATTGATTGAATATGTCCGTAAACACACCGGCCAGCTGGTCTGCGCATGCTCTGAGGGCGCGGCTGGGGATGCCGTCTGGGCCTGCAGCCTTGCGAGGGTTAACACGTTTAAATGTCTTACTCACATCGGCTGCAGTGAAGGAGAGACCGCATGTTTTCGTTGCAGGCCGTGTCAGTGGCACTGTATTGTCCTCAAAGCGGGCAAAAAAGTTATTTAGTCTGCCTGGGAGCAAGACATCCTGGTCCGTGACTGGGCTGGGTTTCTTCTTGTAGTCCGTGATTGACTGTAGACCCTGCCACATGCCTCTTGTGTCTGAGCCGTTGAATTGAGATTCCACTTTGTCTCTGTACTGACGCTTAGCTTGTTTAATAGCCTTGCGGAGGGAATAGCTGCACTGTTTGTATTCGGTCATGTTGCCAGACACCTTGCCCTGATTAAAAGCAGTGGTTCGCGCTTTCAGTTACACGCGAATGCTGCCATCAATCCACGGTTTCTGGTTAGGGAATGTTTTTATCGTTGCTATGGGAACGACATCTTCGACGCACGTTCTAATGAACTCGCACACCGAATCAGCGTATTCGTCAATATTTTTATCTGACGCAATACGAAACATGTCCCAGTCCACGTGATGGAAGCAGTCTTGGAGTGTGGAGTCAGCTTGGTCTGACCAGCGTTGGACAGACCTCAGCGTGGGAGCCTCTTGTTTGAGTTTCAGGGATCAACAAAATGGAGTCGTGGTCAGCTTACAATTGTGCTCACAGAAATGTCTCTACCAATGACAACTTTGCAGTGTCTCTTTTCACTGTCTGAAAAAAGACCCATATTGTTTTCTACAGAACCTACCATAAATGTGCTTTAGATAGACAGACATAGTCAGCTGAGCTGGAATTTTTACAATTGCAGAGCGAGCAAAGTGAATGGAAGACATCCGCTGGTCCCTCAGTGAGAGGTTCCGTTTCAGTCAATCATTCGGTATAACATTGTATGGGGAGTCAACGACCAATCCTATTCATCTGAAGCACTCTCCGAAGCCCCGTCTTCTTGGCTATAATACCAGTGTTTGCATCCATTTCCTCATCTCTTTGCTCTTCAGCTCACCTGAAGGATGAACGTGTTACACAATTTATCAACTTTTCAAGGACATGAAGGCTACGAGATTGGGCTTCGACTTAGGTGTCTGTTGGTGGGGAGAGAGTACTCGTCCCCGTAGATGTTGCGAGTTTTGGGTCTTGCTATTGGTTTTTGCGTTTGATAAAAGCTAACTTCTTTCTGCTTTGCTTGTATAGCTAATGTTTCCTTTCTTGAGTAAGATGGCCAGTGCTAAGAGTAAGTAAAAAATGCTAACCAGCCGAATTCGAACCTCTAACCGCGCCCAAGGGCATGTGGTTTCACAATGAAAATGAAAGATAGTCACGAGTGGTGCTGTCCTGTTGCCCGGGGTGGAAAGAAGCTCAGGAGGCCTTGGCTCGAACCAGTTCGTGTGACCATGGTCTCCGGCTGGGTTCAACTTCCATTGTAGTTGGGCTGGCTTTGTGAGGAAGATTGGTGGTCTGAGTTGATAGGGGTGTCATCCCAGCTGACTGAGGCTCATTCCGGTTCCTCTGGCAGTGTTCAGAGTGTGGATTCTAGGGATGATAAACTATCCATGAAGCCCCAGCTTTGTATTTGTCAGGGGGAGAATGAACCATTGGTGGGGAATGTGCCTTTGATGGCGTTTTCTCCCCTGCAGCAGAGTTCCTCCAGGTTTGGAGGAAGGTATTTACCTCCTGTCCCTTCAGCGGTGAAGCGTCGCTTACCCCGGTTTAAAGATTTGGCCAACGAGTGGCGAGTTTCTTAGCTCCAGAGGCTAATGAGGGGGTTAATCCTAGGATGGTGCTTCCAAATAAACAGCGCCGTTTTACGCGATTTCTGAGAGGGACAGGTAGATGTATTTGGACGAGCCAATTTCGCCAACAAGGGTGTTTGGCTCGGGGGCCCTCCTCCCCAAGAATTTACTCTGCCAACAGTGCTCCCAAGCGGCTCGGTCAATAGTGGAAAATTACTGGTTGCCGAGGTCCCCGAATCCAGTGTGAGCCGGGTATCAGTATGCACAGTTCCTTCCCCACATTCAGACACACAGTTGTAAAGACTGGTGGATCTGAAAACAAGCATGACAAAGAAAAATGTTTTATCCAAGTCCTCAGGGTGGTACCCTGCTCCTTCAGGACATAATGTAGGGAGACAGGCAGTTTGCTCTGTCCAGTTTCACCATGGGTGATGAGGACGGTGATGAGATGGTGCGGTCGGCAGTTCGCTGTGCGTCCTCCTCCTTTTCGTAGCGTCATTAGGTCAACCTCCCCGAGGTCCTAGCGCCTGTCTTGAGAGGAGTTTTCATCTCTCCTTCAAAAGCAGGCTATTCAGTGGTCCCCATGTCAGAAGTACAGCGCGGTTGGTACAGCCAGTACTTCTTCGTTTCCATGAGCGATGGAATGTTGCATCCCATCCTGTACTTTAAACAAGCACTTCAAGGTTGCAAGTTCAAAATGCTCACACTTTGCCGGCTATTGCAGTCGGTGCGTCCCAGCGATTGGGTCACGTCCATAGATCTGAAGGATGCATATTTTCATGTGCTATACATCCTCCCTAGAGGCAGCTTTGGCACTAGTGTGGTGCCATGGGATCAGAGTATTGGCCTATCTGGACAATTGGCTGGTCATAGCGGAGTCAAGGGAGCAGGTGGAGCTCCACACTGCCACGCTGGTTTCCCATATTCGGTCTCTGGGGTTCATAGTGAATCACAAGAAAAGTGTTTGACTCCAGCTCAGCGCATTCAGTTTCTGCTTCTCGTTCTGGACTCGGTTCTGAATCATGCGTTTTTGTCCCAACAGAGGGTCACATGCCTTTTTCGCTTGTGCCTGCGGTAATAGGGTCTGATGGTCTCTGTGAAAGCTGTAGTGCCTCTGGGACTTCTGTTAATGCGTCTCTTTCATCGCTGGGTGATTGCTACACGTCTGGACACATCTCACCACTGTCATCAAGGTATCCCCATATCCCGTTGAGCCTAAGGGGGTTGACTCCTTGGAGTCAACAGAAGCATCCTTACTGGGACGGGCAGCAGTGTGTGTGGGCTACTCGGAAAGAGGAATTTGGTCAAAAGCCCAAAGAGCGCTGCATATCAATTACCTGGAGATACTGACTGTTTGCTAGCGCTGAGGCATTTCCTTCTAATGTTGGAGGGCCATCATGTGTTGGAAAGGTTCGACAACAGGACGGTGGTGGCGTACCTCAACAGGCAGGGATGCTGATCTCTCTTTCTCCTAAACCTGGCCCATTATCTGCTCATATCGGGCAGTGTGCATTTTCTGTATCTCAGGACAATGTATCTTTTGTTATAGAAAAGGTATGTATTTACCTGATTTATTTGATATTAATGGTGACCAATTAATATTTATCTAATGGTAGGACATTTTGTCCTACTATTGCTGTGTTTTTATGGTCTCCACTCTAGTTCCCTGCAGCTAATCTGGGCGTATGGTCACTAGAGATGGCTTGACTTGACAAAGTTAAAGAGTTAAAGACTGCAGAGTTAAAGACTGCATTACACAGACAAGATGGGGTGGGTGTAACCGAGATAGAGATAGCCTGGAAGAGTTTAGAACAATCCCTTATTGTTTCAATCATCCTGGCATCTGGGAAACTCAGCTGGATTTGGGGTAAAACAACATCCCATGTAGATAACCAGGAGATGAACCAAGGTGGTTTATGGGAGGGGTGGAATGACTAAGCATTCTTAGTGTCAGCTATATAAAGAACTCTGCACTGTCTGTATAGGTTAGGCTACTCGGCCCAACAGTCAAGAGTGTTGGGTTGACTAGTCTCATTATTGCAATAATGAATCAATAGTAAATAAAGATGATTGTTTGAAGAAATGAAGTATCTCTCAGTATCAATTTCCACAACACTTCCCAGATCTCTGAACACGAGTGTGGATCTACTTTCCAGGAGGGTTTTACCCCAGGCGGGTAAAACTCTCATATGCAGATAACATCTATGCTGGCTGGGTAGCATACAGGTTTTTAGCAAATTTTCTTAAAAGGACCCTCCACAAAAGCTATTGTGTCAAATCCAGTGCTCTTCAGATCCGCTTCCATGCATTCGTGGAAGATGGTGTTTAACAACTCTATTTTCTCTTTTCCCGAGTCATCTCTTCTGTCATCTGAGACCAAAGACATCTTTGGATGAGGATCTAGTCATCTATTGTCACATTTGTTGGAGATCTGTAGACAATGGTGTTTGAATGCATACTGAGCATTTGGTTTTATATACTGTATAATTTTGCCTTACATAATCAGAAGGCTGCATTTTTACGAGATTTGTTACTATGGAGTGGAGACTGCCCTCCTCTGTGGTGGCCCAGATATGGGAACGGTTTGGTAGGACGCAATTAGATCCTATTCATCATTTTCTGTTCTTCTCAATAAGTTATATAAAGGTTAAATATAAAAAATTAAATCAGGGATCTGTTTGCCCAGTTGGGATTCAGGCCACTGTGGAGAAAGTCTGTCAGGAGGGTCTGTTGTTGATTCTGGTGGCGCCCCGTTGGCCCAGACAAACGTGGTTGGGGATTACCCTCTAATGTAATTACGACTATATAGTCGGTGTGTGTGCCCTCTATGCCAGGGCTGTATACTTAATAAGTGGTGCAGGTTTCAGGGTTGGTGTCAGGTTAAAGGAATTTCTCCTTTTCAAAGCTCTTTGGTGGACATTTTGATGTTCTTGCAGGAGCTTTTCAGCAGGACCTTTATTTATCCATATTGAACGTTTATATGGCAGCCATCTTGGCGTGTCATCTAGGGATTGACAACTCTAACCCGGGGTCTCATCCTCTGGTGGTGCGATCCTGAAAGGTGTGTGTCGCCTCAGACCAGTGTCTAAGCCTATGAAACTGACATGGTACCTGGCTTTGGTCCTGGACGCTCTGTGTGAGCCTCCGTTTGAACCATTGGAGTATGTGGACCTGAAGGTCCATTCCTACAAGACTGCCTGCTTATGGTCTTAGTGTCGGCAAAGCGTGTTGGGGATCTTCACACACTGTCAGTAAACCCTTCCTGTTTTGAGTTCGCGCCTGGCGACTCCAAAGTGATGTTACGTCCTCATGCAGCTTTTGCTCCCAAGGTTATGCCTATGTCTTACAGCTTTCAAGCTGTTCACTTTCTCACCTCCCGTGTTTGCTTCCAGTGAAAAACAGAGGTTGCCTGGCCTGTGTCCGGTGCTCACTTTATGCACGTATATGGATAGGACCAAGGATATCCGCATTTGTGACCAGCTTTTAGTCTGTTTTCGCTAATTCAGCAGCTTCTTTCTGATAGCCTAGCCTCCACAATCCTATCTCCCTGGCATATGACAGCAAAGGACAAGGGTTGCCTAGCGGTGTACATGCTCACTACACTAGGGGTGTGGTGGCTTTTTGGGCAATGTACAAGGGCATGTCGATTGGTGATATCTGTGCTCCAGCGGGTTGGGGTTCCCCACATATCTCTGTGAGGTTTTATCGCTTGGATGTAACTGCTCACAGTACGGCTCATATTGTTCTTGTGGCTGGGTCCGGGAATCTGTGTTAAGCAGTACGCAGGTTGCGCATTTATCCGGGTTACCACAGTGGCATGACTGTCTTATTCAGGTCAGGTTACAGGAGACCACAACCCGACAGATTATCTCTCAACTCCAACAGAGGAGGAGAGATCTAGGGGTCTGAAGATGTGGGGGGTTTATGGCCCTCACGCCCCTGGTACATCTCAGGCCACAGACAAATTCCTTTGTCCTGTCAATATGGAGAACCAGTCTCAGAACATTAAACATGCACTAAAGGGACTTTGGAACAATGGTTTTCGTCAGCCACAATGGTGGTCATGACGATAGATGCAATATAAAAATGTATGTCATTTTTGTTTTGTTATTAAAAGGTTAATAGATGACGTTATTACGAAAACATTGTAATGTGAAGGGTTTTCCTAGTATATGTTTGATGTTTATACATTGTACGTTGTATGGAAAATATCCAAATCAAAGAGAATGTTTCAGGGAAGATGAAATGTTAAGTTAGTTGTCTAAAATGGGATTTGAGAAAAACCTAGTCCTTGCCTCATTAACTTGGTACGCCCAGAGAATTGCCCTAAAGGCGGTTACGCCCACTTCTGACCCAAGGGTATAAAACCTGTGAGTATAGAATTTACGACAGGACTACGTGACCCCAGCTGCAGCAGGGTCTGAAAAAGTCAACCAAACCAGAACGCAACGCACGTTTGAGGACAAAGAAATCCTTTTCTACCCAAGCTATGGATGAGTAGCTGTGTCTAAGCGGGTGAATTCAAGTCGAACCGCCTAGCCTCCATCTCCCATCGAATCGTGGTATCTAAAGGGTTTCATTCCTATGCTGTGAGCTCTGAACTACAGAGCTGTCTGTCCTCAGAAGACCCCTTCCAGAGAAAGGGGTGAGGGAACAGACTCCTAAGCCAAAAAGGACACTGACACCGGGAGGACGAACAGGGAGGTGCGCAGGAGAAGTGCATCATCGAACAACTGAACAGTTCACGCAGAGAATCCCCAGGGATCGTCACCACGTAATTACATCATTATATTCTGACCAATAAGAGCGGCAGTTTGGGCAAGGCTAGGATAAGAATAGCATAGCTGACAAATTCACCCAAATTTATATTTCTCTTGTGTACTTCTTTTTCTCTCTCTCTTTTGAAATTCCCATTTTGGGTAACACGCGCCATAGTATGTTGGCCCGTTATACTAAGTTCTAATCAATAGCCTATAATGTGTTTTGTCTATGTGTGTCTTTTACCATCATTTTAGCTTTTTATTAAATAAATATTCAACTAAGATTGGTGTGGTACGAATTCATTGGTGAGACCCGGGTCCGTGCAGATTCACGGGCTATACGATGATCAGAACGAGACTGTTAGAGGCAACTGGTTAATTAGCGGCTGTTGTAAAATCAATATTCTGATATTCTTTGAGTTAATTTGGGAAATAGAAACTCAATAAAAACTAGTTTTCCCGTGGTGTCCCAGGTTAATGAGTTAATAATTGCTTGATTCAGTTAAATAGAAAATTGTAATCATTCGATGAGCAACAGTCGTCACATTAACTAATACAGCGTCACGACAACAGTTTCCCTGTGTGTTTGAGGCGTGGTTTGTCGATGAGGCGGTGTGCGAAGCACATTATCAAGTTACAGCAGGTGCCCTGTTGTTTTGGACTTGCGGTTCTTTGTGTGAGTTCTGGCATTCCAAACTCCTCAGGTCTCATGTGAGCCTTTTTGGAACCAGTAAAGTCTATGGACTTGGGACGCTATGGTTGATGTTAGGCAGCATTTTGTCTGTGTTACCACTGTTTCCCTGTGGGTTTGAACCTCGCACGGACTTGGTCCATAAACTCTGGTTGATGCTATGCAGCGCACGTCGCTTTACCAAGTCACGGCAGGTGTTCTGTTGTTTAGGACTTGCTGTTCTGACACTGACATCATTGTTTTTGTTGTGGGCTTCCTAGTCTGGTACCCTCTGAGCCGGTTTGGGGCATGATCGTATGTCCCCGAGTGACCGACTGAAAGGGAACGTACAGTTATGAATTTAATCACTGTTCCCGAAGGGAGGAATGAGGTATAACATATTTTTGGCCCACACCTTCATGGCGTTTGGGCTCGCTGAGGAGCGGTACTGAATTGAGGAAATGGATGCGAGCTCCGGTATTATAGCCAGGAAGGTGGGGCTTCTGAGGGCGGGCTCTGCATCCATTGGCCTGCTGAGTGTGATTTTAGTTTGCTTCAGGTGAATATGATTGGTTGTTGACTCCCCATAGTATGTTATACCATATTCCCTCCTTCAGGGAACAGTAGTTATATTCATAACTGTACGTTCTCACATGGTGTCTCTGAGAGGAGAGAGGTTCTCACATGGTGTCCCTGAAAGGAGAAAGTTTCTCACATGGTGTCTCTGAGAGGAGAGAGGTTCTCACATGGTGTCCCTGAAAGGAGAGAGTTTCTCACATGGTGTCTCTGAGAGGAGAGAGGTTCTCACATGGTGTCTCTGAGAGAGAGTTTCTCACATGGTGTCTCTGAGAGGAGAGAGGTTCTCACATGGTGTCTCTGAGAGAGAGTTTCTCACATGGTGTCTCTGAGAGGAGAGAGGTTCTCACATGGTGTCTCTGAGAGAGAGGTTCTCACGTGGAGTCTCTGAGAGGAGAGAGTTTCTCACATGGTGTCTCTGAGAGGAGAGAGGTTCTCACATGGTGTCTCTGAGAGAGAGTTTCTCACATGGTGTCCCTGAAAGGAGAGAGTTTCTCACATGGTGTCTCTGAGAGGAGAGAGGTTCTCACATGGTGTCTCTGAGAGAGAGTTTCTCACATGGTGTCTCTGAGAGGAGAGAGGTTCTCACATTGTGTCTCTGAGAGAGAGTTTCTCACATGGTGTCTCTGAGAGGAGAGAGGTTCTCACATGGTGTCTCTGAGAGAGAGGTTCTCACGTGGAGTCTCTGAGAGGAGAGTTTCTCACATGGTGTCTCTGAGAGGAGAGAGGTTCTCACATGGTGTCTCTGAGAGAGAGTTTCTCACATGGTGTCCCTGAAAGGAGAGAGTTTCTCACATGGTGTCTCTGAGAGGAGAGAGGTTCTCACATGGTGTCTCTGAGAGAGAGTTTCTCACATGGTGTCCCTGAAAGGAGAGAGTTTCTCACATGGTGTCCCTGAAAGGAGAGAGTTTCTCACATGGTGTCTCTGAGAGAGAGGTTCTCACGTGGAGTCTCTGAGAGGAGAGAGTTTCTCACATGGTGTCTCTGAGAGGAGAGAGGTTCTCACATGGTGTCTCTGAGAGAGAGGTTCTCACGTGGAGTCTCTGAGAGGAGAGAGGTTCTCACATGGTGTTCCAGACTGAGACAAGAGGCTCTTTTCCCGGGTTCATCAGCATGAGAATGTGGTTCTCACCCCTACATCCATTCACTACTGCCAGCCTTTCACCAATCAGTGTGTGTGTGTGTGTGCGTGTGAGCATGTAAACGTCAGCCTTGCCAGCTTGGCACCAGTCTGAGGGCATCCTCTCAACAGAGCCACATCTCACCCCTACATCCATTCACCACTGCCAGCCTGTCACCAGTCAATGTGTGTGTGCGTGTGTGTGTGTATGTGTGTGCGTGCGAGTCTTGCCAGCTTGGCACCAGTCTGAGGGCATCCTCTCAACAGAGCCACATCCTGTCTTGCCATGAAAACCATGTGGCTCAAAGAGAAGTGCTCCAAAGCAGCCATCACAGAGAGAACAAGCTATCGATAACAAGAGCTGGCATCCTACACTCACACTGACATGAGCCAATCAGGTATCGAAGGCGCTTTAAAGGGGAATGAAAGTGGATGTTATGTTGCTCCATTACGACATGTTCTGGCCTAAAGCTGAATGGATTGTAATACATATTACAGTAGCACATAATGATATAATGATACACTCTGTCACGCAATGAATGTCAAATCAAATCAAATTGACCCAGATCCATCTATTTACCATCTATTACCATTACTGTATTACAATACAAATGAGGTCAAGCTGCTAGACAACGACACTGTCTGACTAATCATTGTGCTTGTTTACCTAGGCAACAAGGCAACAATTACAAGTCCATGCAGTAAAGCTCTGAGGATAGAACTGATCTGATCTGAGTTGTTTGGATTTGATTTATCCAGGAACAGAGCAGGGTTATGTTGAGGCTTTATATATCCATGAGTGACTCATGTTTGAACACACAAAGAGAAACAACGAGTACCTATCATCCGACAGCATTCAGCACGACTCCATAACAGCAGCAACAAAACAAAAGAGTATGATATTATTACATCATGAGGAACAGTGATGCACGGTAAAAATATACAATTGTTGGGTAAATTCTGATCGCCGGTCACGGAGAAGAAAGTAACCATTCCTATCCCCCTCTGTGACAATAGATAGTGACAATACAAAGAAAGTGAATGTCTGTAGAACTGAAAGTACTGTCCGTTTCCCGGTGCAATAGAGGCTTTGTGTGTGAGCGCCCCCCCCCACACACACACACTTCATAATGGCTCTGGCTTGTGACATTATTCAGAGAAATGACAGCAGAAAGGGCAGCCAGGATGTACTTCTGTATGTCAGCTATTACATAATGTATGCCCTACAAAGGCACAATGCTTTGATTTCTTTCTTTCAGAAAGAGAAATACATTGTGATGGAGAGAAAGAGCAAGAGAAAAAGCACAAGAGGGAGAGAATAATGGAGAAAGAGAGAAAAACAGATGAAGAGAAAACATGAGAATGAGAACAATTAAACATGGATCTAAACATGGATCTGGACAAGAGAGAAGACACATAGTCGTGTGTGTGTAAGAGAGAGAGAGAGATAAAGAGAGAGAGCTGGATGGATGGATGATTCACAACAATCAGTAATATAATCTTCTCTATGGTGTTGATCAACTGACTCCTGCTGAACGCTTGGAAGGCGTGTTGCCATGGTGTGGGAAGAGATTCTGCCTGTAAAAGCCATTACCAATCAGGTTAAGGCACTAACACGGGGAGTAGAGTGAGGGATGGATGGAGAGGAAGGAGAGGCAACACACAACTCATCTGAGCCCCTCCCCCACACACACACACACACACACACACACACACACACACACACACACACACACACACACACACACACACACACACACACACACACACACACACACACACCGTACACCCCAGCTCATATCCTAAATTGCTTACTGGGTTTTAAATTGTACTTAATATGATTACTACTGGTGGTGTTTATGGTTCTGCAGACTGCAAATGGATCAAAGCTGGGCCGGGTGCTGTGTTGGAAAAACCTCTAGGTGTGTCAGTCAGAACTAAGAATGGATTTCATCTGAGTAGAGGAACAGAAACCAAGCAACAGTACTTTCATAATTTCCACATAGACCACTGTTAATTTAAAAATTGTGTAAGCTTCCTCTTGAGAAACTTCCCTTTCTGGAAGTGACAGATATTCATTCTCAGAGATGAATTAGATAGAGAAACGAGATGAAGAGAGGGCAGTCTACACCTTTAATTTCAAATGAAAACCAAAAAGACAAGTACATTCAAAAGTACTTGAAAACACCACAAATGAACAGGGCATCTTGAGTAACACTACTCTAACACCAATATGAATGCTGTTCTCACCCACACCCATAGTTCAACCAGACAATAACATCATATGATCAATTACCAGCTCATGTTATCCACAGCAACTTACAAGAACAAGAATCTGACAAAGGTTTTTGTGTTTGTTTTTTAAAGAGATTTTGAGATTCTGTTTGTAATGAAAAGTGGTATATAAAATAAATGTATAAGTATTACTATTTTATATAGCTGTATATTGACAGTAGCTATTGAGGCCATTAAACCCACAACATAGGGGTTGCCTTTCAATGATCCAACCAACTGAACCATGGTAACCACAGCTACACAACGTGATGCATCCTAAACCAAGGCCCTGTCGGTTTTGATCCTTTGTTGTCTGGTGTGTGCATTCATGATGTTGTATGTATCCTCTGGGGACTCCTCAGAGCTCTAATAATAATTAAGCGGGAACTCCTGCCTGGACTGACTGGGTAAGGAAGGGGGGTTTACTGATTACACCTGCCGACATGTCTCTCCTCTCTCCAGAGGACTAAGAATAGGATAGAGTCACTCGGGGAAGTGTGTTGTTAAAGGAAAGGAAAGCAGCTCCTAATCATGTCCTTATTGAAGCCTAGACATTCCCAACCCAGTAGCACAGATTATTGTTAAATAGACAAGTTAATTTTATTCATAATTTTATATACAGTGAATTTCATCACAGATAAAGACAGTCGGTTAATTGGGCCAGAAATGATAGGAGGGAGATTTTTGAATCTCACCACAGACAACTTTAGCATTTGAGCTAATTTGCAACTACTTACTACTTTTTAGCTACTTTGCGACTACTTAGCATGTTAGCTAACCCTTCCCATAATCCTTTAACCTAACTCCTAACCTTAACCCTTTAACTACTTAGCTAGAATGTTACCTAACCCTAACCTAGCTAACGTTAGCCACCTAGGTAGCCTAAATAATATTAGCCACAATGAATTTGCCTCTCCCTAGCCCATTGGGGAGTTGCAGCGATGAGACAAGATCGTATTTGGACATCACGAAATTGGGGAGAAAAAGGGGGTAAAATTACAAACTAAAAATAATAACAATACAGGTAAGCTAGTTGTCAAACAGTCCTAATTCAAGTCTAATCAATCGATGAAGGGGTCTATACTCAAGAAGACGCACACACACCGTGTTCATGTGCTAATAAATACACACTACAAAAATCACCACAGTTTTCAGTCAGGCATTTAGGGGGATGTCCAAGGATCTTTGCTGGAGGGTCTTCAAATCACACAAAGCCCTCTCTGAGAACAATCGATAATCTGCCTTTATCTTCATACGTTCACTTTGAATTGGGGGCTTAAAAGGAAATTGATATTTCATTGTTGAAGCTTTAAAGGTATTTGATAAGGAACCAGCTAAAAAGCACATCTTTTTTCCTGGAAACAATGGCTGCAGGAGTATCAGAGTGCTTATCTAGAGGTCAGGGTATCCCTCCTATCACTTTTATCTGGAATCAGACAAGACATCTCTCTCTCTCTCCAATTCAATGGGCTTCATTGGCATGGGAAACATATGTTTACATTGCCAAAGCAAGTGAAATAGATAAACAAACAATAGATAAACAAAAGTGAATACAGTATCTTATGCATTCTAAATTACCACCCATTTGGAAAAGGAATATGCAATAAATATTTACTCTGAGCTGTGCTTCGGTAGGTTGGTGTTAGATGGAAGGCTGTGTTGCCCAACCGAGTCCTTTGAAGAATGTCTCTGCTGGTAAATTGAATATGTTGTAGTAACGTCGTTGTGTGGTAGACGGGATACTCTGTCTGTGCCTTCCTAACCCTCGTTTGCAGCGGCTGTTGTTAACTCAACGACTAGGAGGTATCACTTCTGTAGTGAATAAGTTCAAAGTTCATACCATTCGCAACCAAAGCTCAAGCTGATGTTGGCTTCATTCTGTAGTTATTATCTGAACCATTCTGACATCGGACCGTCGTCCTCACATCCTCGGAACAGGAGGTTATATTGTCGTCAAGGGCTTATATAGGAAGGGTGAGGAGGGCGTGTTTGAAAAGTTTTATAGCCCATGTCCCTTCACAGGGGCGGGCCACTGATTGAGCAGAGCCCTAACCTTATGAAAACCCAAATCTCACATTATAGAAGCTAAAATCACATTTCATCCCATCACGAATAATTTAATATTCAAACATTTAAATTGAACAACAATTCCATGTGAATCCGATAACTCTGATGTGTAGACTTTCCACTGTAGAGTTTATGTCATCTTATCATTGATGAGAATGTCTCAGATGACAACCGAACTGACCTCATATTCATTAAGTACCACCGCATATGTTCAATTGGTTGGATTACCAGAATATAGTTCATTTCCCCCCACCTTCTGATGTTCCCAGAATCTCTATGTTAACCAAGGGTTTTGCAAATGTAACATCAGTAGGGAAGAGTGGGGTAACATCTCACAGCAAGAACTGGCAAATCTGATGCAGTTCATGAGGAGGAGATGCACTGCAGTACACGAAGAGCCCAGATCTCAATCCCATTGAGGACCTGTTGGACGGAGGGTGAGGGACAGGGCATTACCCCAGAAATGTCCGGGGGAACTTATGCACTGCAGTACTTAATGCAGCTGGTGGCCACACCAGATACTGACTGTTACTTTTGATTTTGATCCCCCCTTTTGTTCAGGGACACATTATTCCATTTCTGTTAGTCACGTCTGTGGAACTTGTTCAGTTTATGTCTCAGTTGTTGAATCTTGTTATGTTCATACAAATATTTACACATGTTAATTTTGCTGAAAATAAATGCAGTTGACAGGGAGAAGACGTTTCTTTTTTTGCTGTGTTTATTTAAAATGGTGTTTGTTCTTCACAGGTTGCCCTTCTGGCAACAGGTCACAAATCTTGCTGCTGTGATTGCGCATTGTGGCATTTCACCCAATAGATATGGGAGTTCATGAGTCTCTATGGTCATACATTTGGCAGGAGGTTAGGAAGTGCAGCTCAGTTTCCACCTCATTTTGTGGGCAGTGTGCACACAGCCTGTCTGTCACGGCAGATTTCCTCCTCTTCCTCTGAAGAGGTTAAACAAGGATCGGACCAATATGTGGCGTGGTAAGTGTCCATGGTATTTAATATGAAAACTCAACATGAACACAAATACAAAACAACAAAGTGAACTGGCAACAAAACAGTCCCGTGTGGCACAAACACTGACACAGGAAACAATCACCCACAAAATACCCAAAGAACATGGCTGCCTAAATATGGTTCCCAATCAGAGACAACGATAAACACCTGCCTCTAATTGAGAACCAATCTAGGCAACCATAGACTTACATAAAAACCTAGAATTGGAAACACCCAATAAACATACAAAACCCCTAGACCAGACAAAACACATAAATCCCCCATGTCAAAATAATAAAGAAAACAAAGATAACTAAGGCCAGGGCGTGACACTGTCTTCTCTTGAGTGCCAGGTCTGCCTACCTGCCTACCTCTCAAAAGCAAGGCTATGCTCACTAAGTCTTACATAGTCAAGGCTTTCCTTAATTTTGGTTCAGTCACAGTGGTCAGGTATTCTGCCACTGTGTACTCTCTTAGGGTCGAATTGCATTCTAGTCTGCTTTGTTTTTTTGGTCAATTATTTCCAATGTGTCAAGTAATTATCTTTTTGTTTTCTCATGATTTGGTTGGGTCCAATTGTGCTGCTATCCTGGGGCTCTGTAGGGTGTGTTTGTGTTTATGAACAGAGCCCCAGGACCAGCTTGCTTAGGGGACTCTTCTCCAAGTTCATTTCTCTGTAGGTGATGGCTTTGTTATGGAAGGTTTGGGAATCGCTTCCTTTTAGGTAGTTGTAGAATTTTACAGATCTTTTATGGATTTTGATAATTAGAGGGTATCGGCATAATTCTGCTCTGCTCTGCTCTGCATGCATTATTTGGAGTTTAATGTTGTACACTGAGGACGTTTTGCAGAATTCTTGCATTCAGTCTCTTAATTTGGTGTTTGTCCCATTTTGTGAATTCTTGGTTGGTGAGCGGACCCCAGACCTCACAACCATAAAGGGAAATGGGTTCTATAACTGATTCAAGTATTTTTAGCGAGATCCAAATTGGTATGTGAAATGTTATGTTCCTTTTGATGGCATAGAATGCCCTTCTTGCCTTGTATCTCAGATTGTTCACAGCTTTGTGGAAGTTACCTGTGGTGCTGATGTTTAGGCCAAGGTATGTATAGTTTTTTGTGTGCTCTAGGGCTACAGTGTATAGATGGAATTTATATTTGTAGTCCTGACGACTGGACCTTGTTTGGACCACCATTATTTTGGTCTTACTGAGATTTACTGTCAGGCCCCAGGTCTGGCAGAATCTGTGCAGAAGATCAAGGTTTTTAATTTTATATTGAACCTTTATTTAACTAGGCAACTAGGCAGTTAAGAATAAATTCTTATTTACAATGACGGTCTACACCGGCCAAACTGGGACGACGCTGGGGCAATTGTGCATCGCCCTATGGGACTCCCAATCACAGCCGATTGTGATACAGCCTGGATTTGAACCAGGGTGTCTGTAGTGACGCCTCTAGCACTGAGATGCAGTGCCTTAGACTGCCGTGCCAGTCGAGGGCTGGGTTGGTGACAGAAGCACCAGATCATCAGCATGCAGTAGACATTTGAGTTCAGATTCTAGTAGGGTGAGGCCGGATGC
Organism: Oncorhynchus keta; assembly: GCF_023373465.1. Taxonomy (NCBI): domain Eukaryota; kingdom Metazoa; phylum Chordata; class Actinopteri; order Salmoniformes; family Salmonidae; genus Oncorhynchus; species Oncorhynchus keta. The sequence goes on along the minus strand of NC_068440.1, from coordinate 24,389,906 downwards.
TGCAGACTGTTCTAGTGCCCTCGCCAATTCGTTGATGTATATGTTGAATAGGGTGGGGCTTAAGCTGCATCCCTTTCTCACCCCATGGCCCTGTGGAAAGAAATTAGTATATTCTTTGCAAATTTTAACCGCACACTTGTTGATTGTGTACATGGATTTTATAACCACACTCTTACTCTCCTCTTGTCCCGATGCCTTTGTCTTGCTGGTAAAAATGTCTGTGAATTAGTCAGCAACATGAACAGCACTGCAGTACACCACCAAGATGACAGAGAGCTTTGAAATTAAATATGCCCCACAGCCTGTGGCCTTTTGTGTGTGTATGGTGGGGAGGGTAAAGACCGGGCCTCACACCCTCCCGCACCACAGGGTGTTTCAAACAATTTATTTTTTAATATGAGTAGGGGTGGGGATTCAATTCTTAGAGATGATCCTTTTAACCCTACTACAAAGAGCTCTCGTCCCAGCTGCAGACACAAAGGCTCTCTAAGGTTGCTATACACTCCGATACCATCTGATGTAATACGTTCATATTCTGTACTCTGAATATGTGTTTGGCAGGCATGCCTCGTTGACTTTCCACTTACAGTTATACTGCTGCCTGCTGGAGGAAATAGAAGAGGTATTTGAACTTGAACAACCCTGTGTTGTGTTCACACTTGATGTCCTAGTGTTTTGGAAAACATTTTACCCTCAAGTCTTACTCTGTTTAGTTCAAACAAGCTGTAACATCTAAACTCACTACATTAATGACATACAGTAATTGTAATCTGAATCAACCCGTTTCTTTTTATGCTTTAATTTAATACACCGTTTTAAAGATAAAGACTCACAGTAGAGACAGCGGTAGAGACAGCTTTACACAGTAGAGACAACAGTAGAGACAGCGGTAGAGACAGCTTTACACAGTAGAGACAACAGTAGAGACAGCGGTAGAGAAAGCTTCACACAGTAGAGACTACAGTAGAGACAGTATTACACAGTAGAGACAACAGTAGAGACAGCATTACACAGTAGAGACAGCTTTACACAGTAGAGACAGCGGTAGAGACAGCTTTACACAGTAGAGACAGTGGTAGAGACAGCATTACACAGTAGAGATAACAGTAGAGACAGAGGTAGAGACAGCTTTACACAGTAGAGACTACAGTAGAGACCGTATTACACAGTAGAGATAACAGTAGAGACAGCATTACACAGTAGAGACAACAGTAGAGACAGTATTACACAGTAGAGACAACAGTAGACAGTATTACACAGTAGAGACAACAGTAGAGACAGTATTAGACAGTAGAGACAACAGTAGAGACAGTGGTAGAGACAGCATTACACAATAGAGACAACAGTAGAGACAGTATTACACAGTAGAGACAACAGTAGAGACAGTGGTAGAGACAGCATTAGACAGTAGAGACAACAGTAGAGACAGCATTACACAGTAGAGACAACAGTAGAGACAGCATTAGACAGTAGAGACAACAGTAGAGACAGTATTACACAGTAGAGACAACAGTAGAGCCAGAGGTAGAGACAGCATTACACAGTAGAGACAACAGTAGAGACAGCGGTAGAGACAGCATTAGACAGTAGAGACAGTGGTAGAGACTGTATTAGACAGTAGAGACAGCGGTAGAGACAGCATTACACAGTAGAGACAACATTGCACAATAGAGACAACAGTAGAGCCAGCGGTAGAGACAGCATTACACAGTAGAGACAGTGGTAGAGACAGCATTAGACAGTAGAGACAACAGTAGAGACAGCGGTAGAGACAGCATTAGACAGTAGAGACAGCGGTAGAGACAGCATTACACAGTAGAGACAACAGTAGAGCAAGCGGTAGAGACAGCATTACACAGTAGAGACAACAGTAGAGACAGCGGTAGAGACAGCATTAGACAGTAGAGACAGCGGTAGAGACAGCATTACACATTAGAGACAGCATTACACAGTAGAGACAACATTGCACAATAGAGACAGCAGACAGTAGAGCCAGCGGTAGAGACAGCATTACACAGTAGAGACAGTGGTAGAGACAGCATTAGACAGTAGAGACAGCGGTAGAGACAGCATTACACATTAGAGACAGCATTAGACAGTAGAGACAACAATAGAGACAGCAGACAGCGGAGGAGACAACAGTAGAGACAGCATTAGACAGTAGAGACAACAGTAGAGACAGTGGTAGAGACAGCATTACACATTGGAGACAGCATTAGACAGTAGAGACAACAGTAGAGACAGTGGTAGAGACAGCATTACACAGTAGAGACAACAGTAGAGACAGTGGTAGAGACAGTGGTAGAGACAGCATTACACATTGGAGACAGCATTAGACAGTAGAGACAACAATAGAGACAGCAGACAGCGGAGGAGACAACAGTAGAGACAGCATTAGACAGTAGAGACAGCATTAGACAGTAGAGACAACAGTAGAGACAGTGGTAGAGACAGCATTACACAGTAGAGACAACAGTAGAGACAGTGGTAGAGACAGTGGTAGAGACAGCATTACACATTGGAGACAGCATTAGACAGTAGAGACAACAATAGAGACAGCAGACAGCGGAGGAGACAACAGTAGAGACAGCAGACAGCGGAGGAGACAACAGTAGAGACAGCATTAGACAGTAGAGACAACAGTAGAGACAGTGGTAGAGACAGCATTACACAGTAGAGACAACAGTAGAGACAGTGGTAGAGACAGTGGTAGAGACAGCATTACACATTGGAGACAGCATTAGACAGTAGAGACAGCATTAGACAGTAGAGACAACAGTAGAGACAGTGGTAGAGACAGCATTACACAGTAGAGACAACAGTAGAGACAGTGGTAGAGACAGTGGTAGAGACAGCATTACACATTGGAGACAGCATTAGACAGTAGAGACAACAATAGAGACAGCAGACAGCGGAGGAGACAACAGTAGAGACAGCATTAGACAGTAGAGACAGCATTAGACAGTAGAGACAACAGTAGAGACAGTGGTAGAGACAGCATTACACAGTAGAGACAACAGTAGAGACAGTGGTAGAGACAGTGGTAGAGACAGCATTACACATTAGAGACAGCATTAGACAGTAGAGACAACAATAGAGACAGCAGACAGCGGAGGAGACAACAGTAGAGACAGCATTAGACAGTAGAGACAACAGTAGAGACAGTGGTAGAGACAGCATTAGACAGTAGAGACAGCGGTAGAGACAGCATTACACATTGGAGACAGCATTAGACAGTAGAGACAACAATAGAGACAGCAGACAGAGGAGGAGACAACAGTAGAGACAGCATTAGATAGTAGAGACAACAGTAGAGACAGTGGTAGAGACAGCATTAGACAGTAGAGACAACAGTAGAGCCAGCATTAGACAGTAGAGACAACAGTAGAGACAGCATTAGACAGTAGAGACAACAGTAGAGACAGCATTAGACAGTAGAGACAACAGTAAAGCCAGTAGTAGAGACAGCATTAGACAGTAGAGACAACAGTAAAGCCAGTAGTAGAGACAGCTGTAGACAGCAGTAGAGGCTCTGTGCCGCTCTACGGTCATTAATTAGCTATGTAAGAGGGCTTTTGGAGCACAGCGTTGTCTGTGCTGTCACTAGGCAGAGACAGGCTGGTGTTTTTTGTTGTTGTTTTTTATAAAACAAAATTATCAACAACTTACTACATCAAACATGTCTAGCAAAACACAAAACAAGAAAATACTAAATATAAATAATAATACATTTTAAAAAACAATTCCAGTGCAATTGTATTCATTCTAAATGATTCAGGAAAATGTTATTCGTGTTGTTATTCACCAGGGATGTCCTCTTAACAATAGGATTCAATTCAATCAAACATATTTGTAATTTTGTAATAAAATTCACAAATTTTTGTTTGTGTATAAAGTATTTGGCAACAAGAATAAAAAAATCCACAATAATTTCAATGGTATTGTTATCATTGCAATAGTAACATATTATATCCTTCATATCAAAAACATGGGTAGTGTTCAAAATGGTATTCTGTATTGTGCAAGGTTTTCCCAAAATCCTATCACATAATATCAGAGAGAGGCTGTTGACCAGTCTCACAGTCTCTCTATTACAATACAGCTAGGCCTGCTAGTAGACCAGAGTAACAGAGAATAAACTAGAGAGGTTTCAGATACCTCCCTCCCTTCACTCTTTCTGCTGCCCTCTTATCAGCCTCGTGCCACAGACCACACTGAGTGGTCAATTACTGTAGGTCATTGCACAGAGAGACCATCGCACAGAGAGTCCATCGCACAGAGAGACCATCGCACAGAAAGGGTGTCGCACAGAGAGACCATCGCACAGAAAGGTTGTCGCACAGAGAGACCATCACACAGAGAGACCATCGCACAGAAAGGGTGTCGCACAGAGACCATCGCACAGAAAGGGTGTCGCACAGAGAGACCATCGCACAGAAAGGGTGTCGCACAGAGAGACCATCGCACAGAAAGGGTGTCGCACAGAGAGACCATCGCACACAGAGACTGTCGCACAGAGAGACCGTCGCACAGAGAGACCGTCGCACAGAGAGACCATCGCACAGAAAGGGTGTCGCACAGACACACACAAATACTGCTGAGGGGAGCAAGTTCTTCAAACAATACTGCTCAATAAGCAGGAGACACTCATGAAAAGGAAATAGATTATAGAAACACCACAGTACAGAACCTAATCAGAGAGCACCCTTTTCTGGACGGCTCAGCAACTTGGTTTATTGTTCTAGAGTGAATCTGTGGTCGATAACCTGTTTCAGTCTTGTATAAAGCTCAAATGCTCTTAATGCTCCAACTCCAGGATCTGCCCCAGCCCAGGTAATCAGGGTACAGCAGTCCTACTTGGTCTGAAACATGGGGATGTGTGAAACTTACTCTTCAGGCTGAAGTGTCCCCACTTGCACCAGCAAGTAGCTAGCTTTTCGCGTGGCGCCCACTGGAAAGACGCTGTAGGAGGGCAGTCACGTGTGCTAGCAAGGTAAAGGTCTTGGGTTCTGAGCCTCGGTGTGACGTGAAGCAGAAGGAAGTAGTAATCGCTAAGCAAGCAGGAAGACGTCCTTTACATTTGCAAAGCCACATTCAGTGGAGTGGTGGTGGAACCCATACTCTTCACTACTTGACCTTTCAATTCAACTTTCACAGGTCTCCCCCACGCGATAAAAGTCTGATCAAATAGCACTGCTAGTCAACTGACCCCGACAGATACTGACAGACACTGACAGACACTGACTGACCCTGACAGACCCTGACACTGACAGCGAGTCTCAGTCCAACAGCCTTAAGCTTCAAGATGATATTTGTTTCATCGAGGGGTCTGCTTGCATAATGACTCTCACTGACTAACCTGGCACAAACAGTTACTGTCAGCTGTACGAAGCTCATAGGGCATTTACAAGGTTTATTATTCAAGAATCAATGTTATATAATTTTAGCTTAAATTACCATTGATTGTGGCTTTAATATTAGGATATGGGGTAGGTAAACTGATCCTAGACCTTTGAGGGTAACTTCTATCCAGAGCAGAGCACGTGCCGCAGCCTTGTGCCTCTGAGTGGAGGTTGTTGAAGTGACATTGCCCCCATGGTGGAGGTTGTTGAAGTGACATTGCCCATCATGGTGAAGGTTGTTGAAGTGACATTGCCCCCATGGTGGAGATTGTTGAAGTGACATTGCCCCCATGGTGAAGGTTTTTGAAGTGACATTGCCCCCCATGGTGAAGGTTGTTGAAGTGACATTGCCCCCCATGGTGGAGGTTGTTGAAGTGACATCTAGCCCCATGGTGGAGGTTGTTGAAGTGACATTGCCCCCATGGTGAAGGTTGTTGAAGTGACATTGCCCCCCATGGTGAAGGTTGTTGAAGTGACATTGCCCATCATGATGGAGGTTGCTGAAGTGACATCAAGCCCCATGGTGGAGGTTGTTGAAGTGACATCAAGCCCCATGGTGGAGGTTATTGAAGTGACATCCCCCCATGGTGGAGGTTGTTGAAGTGACATCCCCCCATGGTGGAGGTTGTTGAAGTGACATTGCCCCCCATGGTGGAGGTTGTTGAAGTGACATTGCCCCCATGGTGGAGGTTGTTGAAGTGACATCCCCCATGGTGGAGGTTGTTGAAGTGACATTGCCCCCATGGTGGAGGTTGTTGAAGTGACATCTTGCCCCATGGTGGAGGTTGTTGAAGTGACATTGCCCCCATGGTGGAGGTTGTTGAAGTGACATCTTGCCCCATGGTGGAGGTTGTTGAAGTGACATCTTGCCCCATGGTGGAGGTTGTTGAAGTGACATGTAGCCCCATGGTGGAGGTTGTTGAAGTGACATTGCCCCCCATGGTGAAGGTTGTTGAAGTGACATTGCCCATCATGATGGAGGTTGGTGAAGTGACATCAAGCCCCATGGTGGAGGTTGTTGAAGTGACATCAAGCCCCATGGTGGAGGTTGTTGAAGTGACATTGCCCCCATGGTGGAGATTGTTGAAGTGACATATCCCCCCATGGTGGAGGTTGTTGAAGTGACATATCCCCCATGGTGGAGGTTGTTGAAGTGACATTGACCCCCATGGTGGAGATTGTTGAAGTGACATAGCCCCCCATGGTGGAGGTTGCTGGAGTGACATCGCCCCCCATGGTGGAGGTTGTTGAAGTGAGGTTGTTGAAGTAACATACCCCCCCATGGTGGAGGTTGTTGAAGTGACATTGCCCCCCATGGTGGAGGTTGTTGAAGTGACATTGTTGCCCCCATGGTGGAGGTTGTTGAAGTGACATTGCCCCCCATGGTGGAGGTTGTTGAAGTGACATTGCCCCCCATGGTGGAGGTTGTTGAAGTGACATCGCCCCCATGGTGGAGGTTGTTGAAGTGACATGCCTCCCATGGTGGAGGTTGTTGAAGTGACATCGCCCCCATGGTGGAGGTTGTTGAGGTGACATTGCGCCCCATGGTGGAGGTTGTTGAAGTGACATTGCCCCCCATGGTGGAGGTTGTTGAAGTGACATTGCCCCCATGGTGAAGGTTGTTGAAGTGACATTTTGCCCCCATGGTGGAGGTTGTTGAAGTGACATTGCCCCCCATGGTGGAGGTTGTTGAAGTGACATCGCCCCATGGTGGAGGTTGTTGAAGTGACATTGCCCCCCATGGTGGAGGTTGTTGAAGTGACATTGCCCCCATGGTGGAGGTTGTTGAAGTGACATTTTGCCCCATGGTGGAGGTTGTTGAAGTGACATTGCCCCCCATGGTGGAGGTTGTTGAAGTGACATTGCCCATCATGGTGAAGGTTGTTGAAGTGACATGCCCCCCATGGTGGAGGTTGTTGAAGTGACATCTAGCCCCATGGTGAAGGTTGTTGAAGTGACATTGCCCCCCATGGTGGAGTTTGTTGAAGTGACATTGCCCATCATGGTGGAGGTTGTTGAAGTGACATCTAGCCCCATGGTGGAGGTTGTTGAAGTGACATCTAGCCCCATGGTGGAGGTTGTTGAAGTGACATCTAGCCCCATGGTGGAGGTTGTTGAAGTGACATTGCCCCCATGGTGGAGGTTGTTGAAGTGACATTGCCCCCATGGTGGAGGTTGTTGAAGTGACATTTTGCCCCATGGTGGAGGTTGTTGAAGTGACATTGCCCATCATGGTGGAGGTTGTTGAAGTGACATTGCCCCCATGGTGGAGGTTGTTGAAGTGACATTGCCCCCATGGTGGAGGTTGTTGAAGTGACATTGCCCCCATGGTGGAGGTTGTTGAAGTGACATTGCCCCCATGGTGGAGGTTGTTGAAGTGACATTGCCCCCATGGTGGAGGTTGTTGAAGTGACGTTGCCCCCCATGGTGGAGGTTGTTGAAGTGACATTGCCCCCCATGGTGGAGGTTGTTGAAGTGACGTTGCCCCCCATGGTGGAGGTTGTTGAAGTGACATTGCCCATCATGATGGAGGTTGCTGAAGTGACACTACACTGTTGTTGTTGACATGGCACTGCCCCCCATGGTGGCCCCCTAGATGTCACTGCTCTGTGTGGATCTGTTCCACACCCAGTCACAGCACACACCAATCAGCAGCCAAAGCCATTCAGCTGGCCGTGTGAGCTGATGTGTGAGCTGATCCCAGACTCCCCTTCAGTTCTACCTCCTCCCTCCAGCAGAGGCTCAAGGTCAGTTCTACCTCCTCCCTCCAACAGAGAGGCTCAAGGTCAGTTCTACCTCCTCCCTCCAACAGAGAGGCTCAAGGTCAGTTCTACCTCCTCCCTCCAGCAGAGGCTCAAGGTCAGTTCTACCTCCTCCCTCCAGCAGAGGCTCAAGGTCAGTTCTACCTCCTCCCTCCAACAGAGAGGCTCAAGGTCAGTTCTACCTCCTCCCTCCAGCAGAGGCTCAAGGTCAGTTCTACCTCCTCCCTCCAGCAGAGGCTCAAGGTCAGTTCTACCTCCTCCCTCCAACAGAGAGGCTCAAGGTCAGTTCTACCTCCTCCCTCCAGCAGAGGCTCAAGGTCAGTTCTACCTTCTACCTCCTCCCTCCAGCAGAGAGGCTCAAGGTCAGTTCTACCTCCTCCTCCCCAACAGAGAGGCTCAAGGTCAGTTCTACCTCCTCCCTCCAACAGAGAGGCTCAAGGTCAGTTCTACCTCCTCCCTCCAACAGAGTGGCTCAAGGTCAGTTCTACCTCCTCCCTCCAGCAGAGAGGCTCAAGGTCAGTTCTACCTCCTCCCCCCAGAGAGGCTCAAGGTCAGTTCTACCTCCTCCCTCCAGCAGAGAGGCTCAAGGTCAGTTCTACCTCCTCCCTCCAGCAGAGGCTCAAGGTCAGTTCTACCTCCTCCCTCCAGCAGAGAGGCTCAAGGTCAGTTCTACCTCCTCCCTCCAGCAGAGAGGCTCAAGGTCAGTTCTACCTCCTCCCTCCAGCAGAGGCACAAGGTCAGTTCTACCTCCTCCCTCCAGCAGAGGCTCAAGGTCAGTTATACCTCCTCCCTCCAACAGAGGCTCAATGTAAGATGTTCCACTGCCATCTCCACACTCTTCTAGAGCAGCATATAAACATACAAATGAATGCATATAGCCGTACACACAGGTATGTAAACAATAAAAACAGCATGAAAGTATCTCTTTGTATTTATGTGAAGGAGAAAAGGTAGAATAAAGACACACTCAACATGGATGGCCAACAGTACATATAAACATGTCCAACAACAGTCCAGTTTGAGGGGGGGGGACAACACCGGCCATGTTGCCTATATAGAGGACCTCTCGCTGTGCTTCCATTATGTAAGACAGCAGACTACACCACAACATTGCTCCATCTCCAGCCCTCAGAGGACATCTAATGGATAGGTTTATATCTCGTACAAGGCTCCTTGACGGAATATATAAGCTATGAACTCTGATCCATAAGAGGCTTCTGGGCACACACATTAACATTGAATGTAATTCCTGACTGCAACGGTTTTCAGAACTAGGCTATTTCACAGCACTATATCTCCAACTACAGAGCTCAATGTGCCGACTGACTGGCTAATGACTTCCTCTGCATGCTTCTCCATTACACAGTGCATATTAAACAGGCAGCAAAAAGCCTTTCTCAACTCTCAAAGACCATAGACTTAGGCCAAATAGACAAAGGCAAACACACACTACTCACTGTTGAACTCCCTGTGGCGGGCCCGGGCCCTCCAGGGCCGGTTACGGATCCAGTGCAGCCGCCGAGACAGTTCCATGGCCTGGTGCCAGCAGTGTGCTGTGGCACGAGTCATCCACCATCCGCCTTGTCCCCGAGACAGGAGCTCATCCCTGGGCTGTAGTGGCCCAGCTCTGGGTCTGTCCCTGGACAGGATATGAAGTTCCTATGGATCTCAAGTCAGACTAGCTGGGTCGGTCTATTTGTTTACAGACAGTCCAGGCTCTACCAGAGTCTAGTGAGAACACTGTGATGGTGTGGATCATCTCTCCCCCTTCTTTCTCTCAGCTTTATCTTTAATGCATGAGTCTATGGAACCAAACTCCCTGGGCTGGGCGGAAGGCTCAGGGACACACAGACACTCACACACAAAACACACACTCCCCAGGCCCAGGCACCTATCAACGGGCTGCATCTGAGACGAGGACAGGAGTACACACCCTGCTGAAACGTAATCCGCTCCGGTCCAGACCAGAAGGGAGGTGGTGAGGACAAGAAACGGTCACATACACAGACTACCTGACTCAACACAAGGCCATAATATATAGGGCCTACTGCATTGTCCTCACTTTATAAACAAAGATCATCTTCAGTTGGCTGAATCCCAACAGATGACTTGACATTAATTTTGCCGTCTAATCCATCATGTGCTTGCTTAGAGGTCTCTAGTGGACAATCCTCTCAGTTGTTGTTATGTATACTACACTACAGTGCACTCAAACTATTCACACACCTTGACTTTTTTCACATTTTGTTGTGTTACAGCCTGATTTCAAATGGATTAAAAAATACATATTTCTCACCCATCAACACACAATAACCCATAATGACAAAGTGGGGAAAAAAAGAAAAATACAACATTTTTGCAAATTTATTGAAAAATAAATACAGTATCTAATTTACATAAAAGTAGTCACACCCGATTCAGTACTCTGTAGAAGGACCTTTGGCAGCGATTATAGCTTTCTGGATAAGCCTCTAAGAGCTTTCCACACATGGATTGTGCAACATTTGACCATTTTTAAATTCCAAATTCTTCAAGCTCTGTCAAATTGGTTGTTGATCATTGCTAGACAACCATTTTCAGGTCTTGAAGTAGATTTAAGTCAAAACTGTAACTCAGCCGCTCAGGAACATTCACTGTCTTCCTGGTAAGTAACTCCAGTGTATATTTGGCCTTGTGTTTTAGGTTATTGTCCTGCTGAAAGGTGAATTAATCTCCCAGTGTCGGGTGGAAAGCACACTGAAACAGGTTTTCATTTTCCAGGAATTGTGTACAGATCCTAGGTACATGGGGCCGTGCATTACCATATTGAAACGAGGTGATGGAAGTGGATGAACGGCACGACAATGAGCCTCAGGATCTCGTCACAATGTGCATTCAAATTGTCATCGATAAAATGCAATTGTGTACGTTGTCCATAGCTTATGTCTGCCCATACCATAACCCCACCATGGGGCACTCTGTTCACAACGTTGACATCAGCAAACTGCTTGCCCACACGACACCATACATGCCGTCTGCCCGGTACAGTTGAAACTGGGATTCATTAGTGAAGAGCACACTTCTCTAGCGTGCCAGCGGGCATCGAAGGTTAGAATTTCCCCACTTAAGTTGGTTCTGATGCCGAACTGCAACAAGGGCAAAACTCCGGTGAGGACGACAAGCACACAGATGAGCGTCACAGAGACGGTTTCTGACAGTTTGTGCAGAAATTCTTCGATGATGCACACCCACAGTAATCAGCTGTCCGGCTGGCGGGTCTCAGACGACCCCACAGGTGAAGAATTCGGATGTGGAGATCCTGGGCTGGCGTGGTTACACGTGGTCCGCTGTTGTGAGGCCGGTTGGACATACTGCCAAATTCTCTAAAACTATGTTGGAGGCTTATGGTAGAGAAATTAACATTCAATCCTCTGGCCCCAGCTCTGGATGACATTCCTGTAGTCAGCAAGCCAATTCCACACTACCTTAAACTTGAGACATCGGTGGCATTGTGTTGTGTGACAAAACTGCACATTTTTGTGGCCTTTTATCCCCAGCACAAGGTGCACCTGTGTAATGATCATTGATGGATTATCTTGGCAAAAGAGAAACGCTCACAAACAGGGAAGTAACTAAATTTGAGCTCAAAATGAGAGAAATACGTTTTTTGTGCGTATGGAAAATGTCTGGAATATTATATTTTAGCTCATGAAACCAACACTTTACATGTCGCATTTATATTTTTGTTCAGCATAGTATCACCATGCTCAAAGGTCGCTGGTTCGAATCCCTGAGCTGACTAGGCGAAATATCTGCCGGTGTACCCTTGAGCAAGGCATTTAACTCATTTCTCTGGATGAAAGTGTCTGCTAAATGACAAAAATGTACACGTGGTCTCCATATTAAAACACCTTACAGTGTTTCTGCTTAGCCTCAAGTCTAAAATATGACTCAGACTTGTCTTCATTCCATTTTAATTCCATTTCACATATCTCAATCTTTCTAAACCATAACTCTTTGCACTATAAAGGGTGTATATTGTAATATGCAGCGCTGTAAACAAATACAAAATGGAACAAAGCAGACTTTCAGACTGGAATAATGACAACCTTTAACATGTATACATCAACACCATTATGGAACAACTACCAGGAGAGACTAGAACTTAACCGTCAATGGACACAACCCACCACATAGGAATGAATGTCAAGACTGTAACATGACAACATGGGGGATTGTGGAATAAGAACATGTTACTGAAATGTTCTGAAGGATGAAGTGATGGGTGGTGGAAATAGAGGTAGAGGCCCATGTGTCCTCTGTGCACAGCATTTTATTAACATTTGGACAGTAAAGATGTTGCAGATAAACAAAATAACAGTCATTACAAAGATCTTCTTGGTATGAGAGAAACAATGTCAAGGACACCACTATAGCCTGGTTCTATAGCCGCTGGCAGGACTGCACAAAGTGATGTGGGACCAGGATAACACGCCCACATCATATATCTTACTAGGCTGTGTTTACACAGGCAGCACAATACTGCAAAACGTTTTTTTTTTAAAGAAGCTGATCGGATTGGTCAAAAGTCCAATTGGTGAAAAAAGATCCGAAATGGGCTGTCTGTTGAAACGCAGCCATAGAAGGCCGCACAACAATATAAACAATGGCCTACATTTGGTCTGGCAGACAACACATTTACAAAAAGCACGAGTGAAAACCATACTCTGGCTGCATATAATACTCTTACAAGAAGAACAAGAGAAACGTACACACCACTGATTTCCCCTGTGGGAGATATTTTATTCAGCAAGTTCAGACACCCAAATATAATATTCCTACTAAAGATTGAAACAGAAATGCCTGTTGTTCTGTAATGTATAGTGATGGACCTAGTCACTCATTGTGAAGTTAAACCTTTGATTTGTAAAGTAACATGCTATACACATACCTGTACAGATCCTGTGAATTAGGAATGACGGTAGGAAACGCCTATTTCCATCAGGTGGATGGACAGATTGAAGTTAATGAGTTCATTTGTTAAAATGTCACCAGTACTTTAGAATCCATAGTTATGCAGTAATGTAGAGTAAAAATGATTGCAGAAAGTGAACCAACAGCAGTCGAAGACAAAGTGATATCACAAAGGGTGACATTGATAAAGTGATATCACCAAGGGTGACATTGATAAAGTGATATCACCATGGGTGACATTGATAAAGTGATATCACCAAGGGTGACAATGATAAAGTGATATCACCAAGGGTGACATTGATAAAGTGATATCACCATGGGTGACATTGATAAAGTGATATCACCAAGGGTGACATTGATAAAGTGATATCACAAAGGGTGACATTGATAAAGTGATATCACCAAGGGTGACATTGATAAAGTGATATCACCAAGGGTGACATTGATAAAGTGATATCACCACGGGTGACATTGATAAAGTGATATCACCAAGGGTGACATTGATAAAGTGCTATCACAAAGGGTGACATTGTTAAAGTGATATCACCATGGGTGACATTGATAAAGTGATATCACCAAGGGTGACAATGATAAAGTAATATCACCAAGGGTGACATTGATAAAGTAATATCACCAAGGGTGACATTAATAAAGGGATATCACCAAGGGTGACATTGATAAAGTGATATCACCAAGGGTGACATTGATAAAGTGATATCACCAATGGTGACATTGATAAAGTGATATCACCAAGGGTGACATTGATAAAGTGATATCACCAAGGGTGACATTGATAAAGTGATATCACCAAGGGTGACAATGATAAAGTGATATCACAAAGGGTGACAATGATAAAGTGATATCACAAAGGGTGACATTGATAAAGTGATATCACCAAGGGTGACATTGATAAAGTGATATCACCATGGGTGACATTGATAAAGTGATATCACCAAGGGTGACAATGATAAAGTGATATCACCAAGGGTGAAATTGATAAAGTGATATCACCAAGGGTGACATTGATGAAGTGATATCACCAAGGGTGACATTGATAAAGTGATATCACAAAGGGTGACATTGATAAAGTGATATCACCAAGGGTGACATTGATAAAGTGATATCACCAAGGGTGACATTGATAAAGTGATATCACCAAGGGTGACATTGATAAAGTGATATCACCACGGGTGACATTGATAAAGTGATATCACCAAGGGTGACATTGATAAAGTGCTATCACAAAGGGTGACATTGTTAAAGTGATATCACCAAGGGTGACATTGATAAAGTGATATCACCAAGGGTGACAATGATAAAGTAATATCACCAAGGGTGACATTGATAAAGTAATATCACCAAGGGTGACATTAATAAAGGGATATCACCAAGGGTGACATTGATAAAGTGATATCACCAAGGGTGACATTGATAAAGTGATATCACCAAGGGCGACATTGATAAAGTGATATCACCAAGGGTGACATTGATAAAGTGATATCACCAAGGGTGACATTGATAAAGTGATATCACCAAGGGTGACAATGATAAAGTGATATCACAAAGGGTGACATTGTTAAAGTGATATCACCAAGGGTGACATTGATAAAGTGATATCACCAAGGGTGACAATGATAAAGTGATATCACCAAGGGTGACATTGATAAAGTGATATCACAAAGGGTGACATTGATAAAGTGATATCACCAAGGGTGACATTGATAAAGGGATATCACCAAGGGTGACATTGATAAAGTGATATCACAAAGGGTGACATTGATAAAGTGATATCACAAAGGGTGACATTGATAAAGTGATATCACAAAGGGTGACATTGATAAAGTGATATCACCAAGGGTGACATTGATAAAGTGATATCACCAAGGGTGACAATGATAAAGTGATATCACCAAGGGTGACATTGATAAAGTGATATCACCAAGGGTGACATTGATAAAGTGATATCACAAAGGGTGACATTGATAAAGTGATATCACCAAGGGTGACATTGATAAAGTGATATCACCAAGGGTGACATTGATAAAGCGAGTGAGACAGGTCGACCACAGTCCATATTGGCTCTGCCATAACCTGGCCATTATAATTCCCAAATGTAAAAATGGATTTATGTGCTTTATAGGTGAAAAATCTGTCTATGTGCAAGGCACTTAACCCTAATTGCTCATTTCAGTCACTCTGAAACAGCATCTGCTAAATTATTACAATTTAGAAATGTACACCTGACCACTGAGAACTATAAAAAGTGACCAAAAAAAACATTCAAATGGCAGTCACACATAGATGGAATGAGATCATTTATTAAAAAGGGTCAATATGCAGTTGCTACATCGATTTTTGGACTTATAAATGAATGATATGTACCCATTGATTCTTGAAGAATATAGATTATAAATGCCTGATGAGCTTAGTTCAACTGACGTTCACCATCAGAACTGAGAAAAACCTTACATTTGTTTGTAAACAAAGTAAATGTAAACAAACGGCCTCAAAATGGTTCTCAAAAGTCTATCCTTTTAATATCATGGATGGTCAGTCCTTGCATCCATAGCACAGTCTATGAATTTGAGTGGCTATATTTCTCCCTCAGCTTTTTACCAAAACGGGCAGGGAGTACCCATTTTTTTTAACTCGGCAGGTCAGTTAAGAACAAATTCTTATTTACAATGACAGCCTACAGGGCCAAACCCGGAATGCGCTGGGCTAATTGTGCACCACCCTATGGGACTCCCAATCACGGCCGGTTGAGATACAGTCTGGATTCGAACCAGGGTGTCTGTAGTGACACTTCTTGCACTGAGATACAGTGCCTTGCACCACTGTGCCACATTGTTATAGTTTAAACTGCTGATTGCCCCTTTAAAGCAAATTTCCAATGACAACATACATGCAAACACCAATAAGAGACAACGCATTCAGAACAACAACTTTTGGATGCAAGTGCCCCGAGTGCAGTGATCCACAACATTGACTTGCTCTCAACAACCTGAAGTTCATAAAACTACCACTAGATGGTGCATAGAAATCAAATATGTCTCAGCCAGTAGCTCTAATATTTGATCTGGCTTCTCAATGAATTGCATTATAAAGGAGATGTTGCATTCCTCTAATCCTGCAAGCTGCATCATATGTTTATCCAAATTGCATGAATGTGCATATTTACGACATTGGATCCTACCAAATCCATGTCGTAGGATTTCTAGGTCTATTAAAAAAAAAAGAGAGCAAGACATGCATGACACCATGGTAAGTCTATGGCAGAGATGTCATGAATAGGATCGCCATCTAATGAGTATATTTTTTTTTATACAAAAAAAAAAACTAAAAACATTGAGACCAGTCCTCTGTATATTATTGGAAACATATCCTGGTCTGAACAAGGGAGTTGTTCAGGCCATCATTGAAAATAAGAATTTGTTCTTAATCGACTTGCCTAGTTAAATAAAGGTAAAATAAAATAAGAATTCACCGTCTGTCAGCTTCACCAATAAACATTACTTTGATGCCATAACGGCTCAACCCATGGCAGTTTCCATATAGTACATGAGTCAGTCACTTGACAGCCACTAAGTTGAAGAAATGTTCAATGACCAGTAAACAATCAGACAGGCAGTTTGTGCACACACACCACCTGGCCTAGTGCAAGTAAAGTATGGCCAGAATGGGCATCTTTGACTGACATTTCCATCTTTCAAAACAAATAACTCATTTAATTAAAAAAATAAAAATCAATTCTCCACTAGCTTTATTCAGTATGTCCTGCTGATGAAAACCTACTCCTCCTAAATGGTCAGTAGGGCCTGTTCAAATCTCCATTTGAAATTCTTGCGTTGTTAAATGGTTAAACTCCCATGGTTGATCGTCTCCATAGGTGTAACCAGTAGGAGTGAACTACATTGTGCTGCATGCATGTGGTTGTCAGAGTCCACCGGCACTAGAAAGTGGCTTTCCTCAGCATTGAACACACACACACTGTACAGTCCCATAGGACAAGCAAGTCACACATTATTAATAATGAAGTCCTGGCAAAAAAAAAAAATTAAAAACAAATGTTCATCATTGGTGCAGAAGGGGTGTAGCTGTGATTGTGGTCTGCCTGTTTCCACCTTTGGCTCAGTATCTACCTCCATCCCTCCACACCTCCTTTCATCCCTCACTCCAGCTTCTCCTCGGGGATGTTGTCCAGGTCTAGGTCACGTGAGGCCACACAGCACAGACACAGCTTCTGGGTGTTCAGGGAGATCGCATCTGGGGAAAGGAAATAGAACCAGGAAGTGTCAAATCCAAGCACAGCTCCCCAGAGCAAAGTGTTACAACTTTTAGTGCCCCCAACCAGCCAGTGATTGTCAAGAAAATAACAGTCGTTCTCATGGTTATTGACTGTTAATTAACAAACATATTTCGTATCTACTGGCCTCCCTACAAGCCACTGATGCAGGATGCAGACCTTTTTAACATGTAGTTGTTCCAAGGTCTTATAAATCCATGTAATATAGCCTACACTTACACAATAAATCATGTATTTATTTTAGACAGGTCTAAAGAAACATGATATAAAGAAAATTGAGTCTATTTCAGAAGAATAGAATAGCATACTCTGAGTTGTCCTTATGGTAGGTCCTGATCTGGCTATGCCAAACTAGTTCATTTAGTAGAAACGATTTGCTTAGAATTATGTGGCATTATTTAATAGTATGAAGAATACAATTGAACAAAGCTGAATAAAATATAAAGGATATTTTATCCAAATGATTCGAGGGAGTGCACACATGCCGCTATTCTGTGTTGAGCAGTTAACAAAGAAATGGGTATTCCCAGGAGCGCAACTTTGGTTTTAGAAATGGGAGGAGTTCGCTGGGTCCTAAAGCACACCATTGACTTGTATTCCTATATGCTTCATTTGGAGTAATTAATGCAACTTTAGTTATTCTACAAACGTTGGGCTATATGTTTAGATTTGATTTGAATAAAGTTGAAAGGCATGAGCTCTGTTTTGTTTTTAGTGCAGGCTGTACACACTACATCACTCTTTCATTCACAGTTTGACAAGCACTTGATAATGCCTTGAATTTGACGGCGGCATCCCCTTCTGAGGCCAGTGGCCGCTGTGCCTTTGGCCCGAGCGCTGCGAGCAAAGCTCACTCGCACTGCACATCACGTGATCGCGTCTTTCACAGACTACAAGTAAAGACAGACACATCCGGGACCCAAATGCGTGCGTCTTTATCCAATTCCCGAGGTGCATATCGAAGATACTGGAAGAACTGTCCACATTTACCTTACCAACAGCAAAAGCACTAGCCTATGTCAATCTACTATCCCCATAGTACAAACGTCAACCTATTCTGTGTGAAAAATAAATATTCCAAACAGTCTGTGCCAGTTGTGCGATGCGATAGATCCCAAATCAATAAAACCACTAGCATCAAAAAAAGTTCCCGCAACACGGCTGATGCAAAATATCAAAACGTTTAGCTTAAAATTTTCATAAACTATTATGTTATTTCTTCACATTATAAGCGCAGCAATGCACACATGGTAGTAGTTTGTAAGCGCGAATGTTCCTTAACGGCAAAACACCATTATCAAAAGTGACCGCAAATGCAATTATGCATGTAATGTTTTTATTATAAAGGTGCATTTTTATGGTGAAAATTATGTTCCCCAAACTTGAAACTCACGCGATGCTTATGTTTGCCAGTTAAACTCCACACCCCTCGTAAATCAGATTAATGTGCTTAATTTTAAGAAGTTATTTGGTCACTTTGGTCACTACGATTCTAAAAAGGTCGCAAAAATAAAAGGCATTGTTTCTTGTGCAGGGCATCATTCACAAGTGATAATTCACAATAGGCTAATATTGTCACCCATCAGACTATTCTTGATTTAATCTCGTCTTTACATATACGTGAAATTTGTTTTGATTTAGAATGGGCCATTATCAAGCACCCGTCTCAATATAATTATTTTCCACCATAATTTGCAAATAAATTCATAAAAAAATCCTACAATGTGATTTTCTGGGAGAACTTGCACAATTGGTGGCTGACTAAATACTTTTTTGCCCCACTGTATATGTCTTCAAACAAAGTCTACTTATTATTCCCCATGAATCAATCTTTCCTGTTGAATCATGTCAGCTCTATTCATTACATCTTAATGTTGTCCAGTCTCACCGAGCATCCTGCCCAGGAAGGCAGGCCTGGAGGAGGGGGGCAGGTGGATACAGATGTAGTACACTGGAGCTCCAGACAAAGCCACCCCGATACCAACCAGAGAGTTGATGGTATCACTGTAGAGAGGTACTACCACCAGGAACACACTGCATATGCAGTACACTATAGGGAAGAACAGAGAGAGCTGGAGAGAGGGAGAGAAAGAGGGCGAGAGAGAGCGCAAGTGGGGGGATACTCAACATGAATTATGCATTCCATCATGTTCTCACATTCCTCAGAGCAGTTGACAAAATAACTGATGGAAAAGTAGATGACTGACAGGAATTAAGACATTTAGTAACCGTGAATAATGTCTTTACCTTGACGGGCCGGGGCATGTCGGGAGCCTTCAACCGGAGGTATATCTGGCTGGCGATGGAGAGGCCGATGAACAGCCAGTAGTTGAAGCTGAAGTAGTTGATGAGCTGGAACACGTCCTTCACACACAGGTAGATCAGAGACATGCCTCCCTGCAGGAGACACAGAACACTTCAGAAATCTGATCCTATATCAGACATGCCACCCTAAACCAGACAAAGACAGTGCCCACACACACCAGCAGGATAAACCCTATATTTCTACAGAGAAAAAGGATTGTAAAGCTACTATATACAACATCACACTCCCCATCAATCACTGTGTGACATGACATTTACTTACGTTGAAGAGCAGTGCTGGGATGGGGGTGTAGTGCTCGACGTGGATCATGCAGAGGACGTTGGGTAAATGGCCCTCCCTGGAGCCCACGAAGAACAGCCTGGAGACAGCAATGATGGAGGAGTTGAGTCCTCCGTAACAGGAGATGGCCACTGACAAGGGGATCAGCCACCGAGCCCAGCCCAGGACCAAATCAGAAAAAGTCTTCAAAGACAAGACAACATAGGTTCACATCTGGTATTTGGCTACAGAAACCTTGGTTAGGCTGTGTTCCATTTATTTCAACCAATTCAGCAATTTATTGCCTTTCCATGTGGAAAGACAATAAGTAAACAGAATTTTCTGTTTACTTCCTGAATTGCAATAGAATCTACCCCATCTCTGCTAGCAACCGTCAACACACCTAAAAAGGACACTTACTCAGGGCATTCTGTAACTACATGATCATTATTAATTACCATAGTCCTGTGTACAAGCTAACCTCAGCAGCTAGAGGACTTTCCCTCCTCTTGGTTATCATGTCAGTGAGAGTCACAGGAGAATAGTATAGCTGGTGCCCCAGGCAAGCAGAGCAGCCAGTCTCCTACTGATGATGTCACAGGAACCAGATAACATACAGCTGGTCAACTAGCTACACTGAACAGATGCTGCCAATTAAGACCTGCCCATGACCTGCTAATGGTTTAACCATGGTGTGTGTGTTTGAAAAGAGAAGCCTTTTTCATTCATCATGATTGACTTAACATGGCAGGTCCCAACTCATCCATAACCCTACTAGTGGTGAGCGATTAATCAAACATGTGTTTTATTAAATAACTAATTGACAGACGCCTGTTCAATTACTTGAATTCCATTTACTTCTGTTTTTTTGTGAGCTCAACGCACAGTTTCTCTAGAAATAAATCAAATAATAAGAGAAATTAAGTCAAGAACAAATGTGGGACGCTGGGCTGAAGGGAGTTATAGTTTTTATTAGGCAAATATTGAACATAATTACTACGTTTCTGTGCTAAACTAACTGCAGAGCCTTCAGAAACTATTTATATCCCTTGACATTCCACATTGTTGTGTTACAGCCTGAATTCAAAACGGATTCAATTGTTTGTTTTACCACATACAATGCCCCATGATAAAGTGAAACCCGGTTTAGAAATACAGAAATCGTATTTACATAAGTATTCGCAGCCCCGAGTCAATATTTTGTAGAAGCACCTTTGGCAGCGATTACAGCTGTGACTGTTCTGGATAAGCCTCTAAGCTTTCCACACATGGATTGTGCAACATTTGACCATTTTTTATTTACAAAATTCTTCAAGCTCTGTCAAATTGGCTGTTGATCATTGATAGACAACCATTTTCAGGTCTTGCCAAAACTGTAACTTGACCACTCCAGGACATTCACTGTCTTCCTGGTAAGGAACTTATGTAGATTTGGCCTTGTGTTGTAGATTATTGTCCCGCTGAAAGGTGAACCAATCTCCCAGTGTCAGGTGGAAAGCACACAAACAGGTTTGCATCTAGGATTTTGCCTGTGCTTAGCTCCATTCTGTTCCTTTTCTTATCCTGAAAAACTCCAGTCCTTAACGATTACAAGCATACATACACATAACATGATGCAGCAACCACTATGCTTGAAAATATGGAGAGTGGTAGTCAGTAATGCATTGTATATGCTCCAAACATTGTATTCAGGACAAAAATGTATTGTCTTGCCACATTTTTTGCAGTATTACTTTAGTGCCTTGTTGCAAACAGGGTGTATGTTTTGGAATATTTTTATTCTATACAGGCTTCCTTTTCACTCTGTCAATTAGGTTAGTATTGTGGAATAACTACAATGTTTTATCCTCAGTTATCTCCCATTACAGCTATTAAACTCACTGTTTAAAATAAATCACCATTGGCCTCAGGGTGAGATCCCTGAGCAGTTTCCTTCCTCTCCGGAACCCGAGTTAGGAAGGACGCCTTCTTTGGATGGTGTATCAATACACCCTGTCACTACAAAGTGTAATTAACAGTAATTGTTCATAAGCAGTCTTTAAAGTAAGGCTGGGTGATATAGCCAAAATATTATATCACGGTATTTTTCGTTATTGAATATTAAAAGTTCTACATTTGCTTTATGAGTAGTGAGTGATCCTAGTGTGGCAACACATACATTCAATTAGTCTTTCTCCACTTGTTTTATACTGTTCAATTCAACCAAAACATATTTCCGCACTAATAATCATTTCCTGCACTCAATTACAGTGGTGGGAAAAGTACCCAAATATCATACTTGAGTAAAAGTAAAGATACGTTAATAGAAAATTTACTAAAGTAAAAAGTGACCCAGTAAAATACTACATGAGTAAAAGTTAACTTATTTTATTTTAAATATAATTGGTCAAATGTACTTATTAAGACTTAAAAGTAAAAGTATAAATAATTTCAAAATCCTTATATTAAGCAAACCAGATGGCACCATTTTATTTACGGATAGCCAGGGGCACACTCCAACACTCAGACATCATTTACCAACAAAGAATGTGTTTAGCGAGTCTTCCAGAGAGGCAGTAGATGACCAGGGATGTTCTCTTGACAAGTGCGTGAATTGGACCATTTTCCTGTCCTGCTAAGCATTCAAAATGTAACAAGTACTTTTAGGTGTCAGGGAAATGTATGGAGTAAAAAGCACAGTATTTTCTTTAGGAATGTAGTGAAGTAAAAGTTGTCAAGTAAAGTACAGATACCAAAAAAAAAGCAACTTAAGTAGCACTTGAAAGTATTTTTACACAAATAATTTCCACATAGGGCTGCATGATATGTGCAATTTTTAACCAAATGTTACAAATGCAATTTGACTTGCGAATTAGAGTAAAACTGTTGGAATCATGTAAATAGAATGACAGTTCTAATTCTATAGTTAAAATATAACAGTGGGCACTGAATACAGTGTTGTTTGAGATGACAACAAATGAAAATGCCAGGGATGAGTTATCGTGACAGGGTAGGAACTAAAGTGTTAATACGTGTTTCCTAGGGGACCCAATATGCACGGGCAAACATTGCATGTTCTCTCTTAGCTACATGTAGGTAACATATTATTGCTTTGCATATTCCTCTTTGATTTAGAAGATACTGTTGCAAACATGATGGTTTAAGTTTAAGTCTACCCCATCACTGGTATTATCAGGCTAGCTACATTTGCTCTTACGCAGTACATTTATTAGCTACCTATTAGCGGCTAACAGTAAGCGTCTCACAGGATTTAGGGCAACTTGCTAAAACGTTGCTTTGCTGCTGTAAGAAACAAACGAATAATGTCATTATGGAACGCTAGTGTATTTATATTCATTAAGAAGCACGGCATTGTCGTCATCAACTTTGTTGCATGTGCTGCATTCACCATGCAGACTGAACGCGTGTCTCATGGTTGAGGATGCGTTCCTTGAGTGACAGGGGGCGGGGCTAGGTCTGTGGAAAGTGACACGGAGAGAAAGAGCGGAGAGCGATGACTCAAGTAGCGATGTAAAACTATAAAAATTGACACTACACATGGCGTATCACGTTAAAAAAATCAAACATTCAAATACCGGTATAGAAGGTAAAGTAAAATCCCAAACCGGTCCCTGCATCAATACCGGTATATCATAAACTACGGAATAACGCCCGCCATACTTTGAAGTACTTTGAATAACTAGTAAAATGATGGTCAGACAGCTCTGCAGCTACTAGCGATGAGGGTTAGAAATAATTTCACTATTCGAATGGTATCATGAATAATTGTGAAATATGTGTTTGACCTGAGCACTGCTGCAGGAGGGAGAGACGCTCGGGCTCTATTGTAGCTATTGAGAGGCCGAAGAGATTGCAAGCAGACGGAGGGAGACTCAGTTAGCCAAGGCAACTCAGCTAATGTTACAGCCAAGACTACAGTCAACAGTTTTGAGAATGACACAAATATTAATTTTCAAAGTCTGCTGCCTCAGTTTGTATGGTGCAATTTGCATATACTCCAGAATGTTATGAAGAGTGATCCTCTTTGCCATGCAAATGAACTGAATCCCCAAAAAACATTTCCACTGCATTTCAGCCCTGCCACAAAAGGACCAGCTTGACATCATGTCAGTGATTCTCTCATTAACACAGGTGTGAGTGTTGACGAGGACAAGGCTGGAGATCACTCTGTCATGCTGATTGAGTTTGAATAACCACCCAAAGCTTCAAGAGGAAGGTGGTGCTTGGAATCATTGTTCTTCCTCTGTCAAACATGGTTACCTGCAAGGAAACACGTTCCGTCATCATTGCTTTGCACAAAAAGGGCTTCACAGGCAAGGATATTGCTGCCAGTAAGATTGCACCTAAATCAACCATTTATCGTATCATCAAGAACTTCAAGGAGAGCGGTTCAATTGTTGTGAAGAAGGCTTCAGGCCGCCCAAGAAAGTCCAGCAAGCGCCAGGACCATCTCCTAAAGTAGATTCAGCTGCGGGATCGGGGCACCACCAGAACAGTGCTTGCTCAGGAATGGCAGCAGGCAGGTGTGAGTGCAACTGCACGCAGTGAAGCAAAGACTTGGAGGATGGCCTGGTGTCAAGAAGGGCAGCAAAGAAGCCACTTCTCTCCAGGAAAAACATCAGGGACAGACTGATGTTCTGCAAAAGGTACAGGGATTGGACTGCTGAGGACTGGGGTAAAGTCATTTTCTCTGATGAATTCCCTTTCCGATTGTTTGGGGCATCTGGAAAGCTTGTCCGGAGAAGACAAGGTGAGCGCTACCATCAGTCCTGTGTCATGCCAACAGTAAAGCATCCTGAGACCATTCATGTGTGGGGTTGCTTCTCGGCCAAGGGAGTGGGCTCACTCACAATTTTGCCTAAGAACACAACCATGAATGAATAGAATGGTACCAACACATCCTCTGAGAGCAACTTCTCCCAACCATCCAGGAACAGTTTGGTGACGAACAATGCCTTTTCCAGCATGATGGATCACCTTGCCACAAGGAAAAAGTGATAACTAAGTGGCTCGGGGAACAAAACATCGATATTTTGGGTCCATGGCCAGGAAACTCCCCAGACCTTAATCCCATTGAGAACTTGTGGTCAATCCTCAAGTACCAGGTAGACAAACCCCACAAATTCTGACAAACTCAAAGCATCGATTATGCAAGAATGGGCTGCCATCAGTCAGGATGTGGCCCAAAAGTTAATTGACAGCATGCCAGGGTGGATTGCAGAGGTCTTGAAAAAGGGTCAACACTGCATATATTGAATCTGCATCAACTTCATGTAATTGTCAATAAAAGCCTTTGACACTTATGAAATGCTTGTAATTATACTTCAGTATTCCATAGTAACATCTGACAAAAATATCTAAAGACACTGAAGCAGCAAACTTTGTGGAAATTAATATTTGTGTCATTGTCAAAACTTTTGACCATGACTGTACCTAACTTGTAGCAACCAATGTTATTTATCATCCATTTATCATTATAACAGTGCCTGTCTTGACTAAGCTAGCAACCTTTAGCTAGGTAAGCTATCTCCCCAAACCCATTCAGCTAAAACAGCTTACCTGTTGGTTGCTCTTTGTAGCCTACTCATCATTTCGCAAACTTTTAATTACATAATTCTAATTACTTCTTGCATTGGTGAATTTGCGCTCCACTTGCTACACTTTGATTGGCCAACAAACAACCTACACATGAAGGCTACCGGTCTTCTTATGTGGCATATCATAAAAACTATATTGAAAAGTTGTTTTATTAAATTAATCATTTGAAATATAATGGTAAATCCTTGTACGTAACATGGATGTTTACATTTTATTTAGAAAAAGCATTTATACTCAACAGTACTTGAATACTAACGTCAGTTCGTATATTCGAATAACCGTGCACATCCCTACTATCTAGCTAAATAGGATGACAAAGACCGTGCACTATAGGGAGCACAGGGATAACGTTAGATGGTTGGCTGCTACTTCCTGAACAGAGATAAAATGACGAAGGAATTAAAAATTAAGTAATATACACAACTGATATTTTATTATTTCAGAGTCATTTCCTTTTTCTATTGACATCTACCCAATGTGGAACTGAGAAGACAATGTCATTTCCTTTTTCTATTGACATCTACCCAATGTGGAACTGAGAAGACAATGTCATTTCCTTTTTCTATTGACATCTACCCAATGTGGAACTGAGAAGACAATGTCATTTCCTTTTTCTATTGACATCTACCCAATGTGGAACTGAGAAGACAATGTCATTTCCTTTTTCTATTGACATCTACCCAATGTGGAACTGAGAAGACAATGTCATTTCCTTTTTCTATTGACATCTACCCAATGTGGAACTGAGAAGACAATGTCATTTCCTTTTTCTATTGACATCTACCCAATGTGGAACTGAGAAGACAATGTCATTTCCTTTTTCTATTGACATCTACCCAATGTGGAACTGAGAAGACAATGTCATTTCCTTTTTCTATTGACATCTACCTAATGTGGAACTGAGAAGACAATGTCATTTCCTTTTTCTATTGACATCTACCCAATGTGGAACTGAGAAGACAATGTCATTTCCTTTTTCTATTGACATCTACCCAATGTGGAACTGAGAAGACAATGTAATTTCCTTTTTCTATTGACATCTACCCAATGTGGAACTGAGAAGACAATGTAATTTCCTTTTTCTATTGACATCTACCCAATGTGGAACTGAGAAGACAATGTAATTTCCTTTTTCTATTGACATCTACCCAATGTGGAACTGAGAAGACAATGTCATTTCCTTTTTCTATTGACATCTACCTAATGTGGAACTGAGAAGACAATGTCATTTCCTTTTTCTATTGACATCTACCCAATGTGGAACTGAGAAGACAATGTCATTTCCTTTTTCTATTGACATCTACCCAATGTGGAACTGAGAAGACAATGTCATTTCCTTTTTCTATTGACATCTACCCAATGTGGAACTGAGAAGACAATGTCATTTCCTTTTTCTATTGACATCTACCCAATGTGGAACTGAGAAGACAATGTCATTTCCTTTTTCTATTGACATCTACCCAATGTGGAACTGAGAAGACAATGTCATTTCCTTTTTCTATTGACATCTACCCAATGTGAAACTGAGAAGACAATGTCATTTCCTTTTTCTATTGACATCTACCCAATGTGGAACTGAAGACAATGAAGACATGTGGAATGTCATTTCCTTTTTCATTGACATCTACCCAATGTGGAACTGAGAAGACAATGTCATTTCCTTTTTCTATTGACATCTACCCAATGTGAAACTGAGAAGACAATGTCATTTCCTTTTTCTATTGACATCTACCCAATGTGGAAACAATGTCATTTCCTTTTTCTATTGACAAGACAATGTCATTTCCTTTTCTATTGACATCTACCTAATGTGGAACTGAGAAGACAATGTCATTTCCTTTTTCTATTGACATCTACCCAATGTGAAACTGAGAAGACAATGTCATTTCATTTTTCTATTGACATCTACCCAATGTGGAACTGAGAAGACAATGTCATTTCCTTTTTCTATTGACATCTACCCAATGTGAAACTGAGAAGACAATGTCATTTCCTTTTTCTATTGACATCTACCCAATGTGAAACTGAGAAGACAATGTCATTTCCTTTTTCTATTGACATCTACCCAATGTGGAACTGAGAAGACAATGTCATTTCCTTTTTCTATTGACATCTACCCAATGTGGAACTGAGAAGACAATGTCATTTCCTTTTTCTATTGACATCTACCCAATGTGAAACTGAGAAGACAATGTCATTTCCTTTTTCTATTGACATCTACCCAATGTGAAACTGAGAAGACAATGTCATTTCCTTTTTCTATTGACATCTACCCAATGTGAAACTGAGAAGACAATGTCATTTCCTTTTTCTATTGACATCTACCCAATGTGGAACTGAGAAGACAATGTCATTTCCTTTTTCTATTGACATCTACCCAATGTGAAACTGAGAAGACAATGTAATTTCCTTTTTCTATTGACATCTACCCAATGTGAAACTGAGAAGACAATGTCATTTCCTTTTTCTATTGACATCTACCCAATGTGAAACTGAGAAGACAATGTCATTTCCTTTTTCTATTGACATCTACCCAATGTGGAACTGAGAAGACAATGTCATTTCCTTTTTCTATTGACATCTACCCAATGTGGAACTGAGAAGACAATGTCATTTCCTTTTTCTATTGACATCTACCCAATGTGGAACTGAGAAGACAATGTCATTTCCTTTTTCTATTGACATCTACCCAATGTGGAACTGAGAAGACAATGTCATTTCCTTTTTCTATTGACATCTACCTAATGTGGAACTGAGAAGACAATGTCATTTCCTTTTTCTATTGACATCTACCCAATGTGGAACTGAGAAGACAATGTCATTTCCTTTTTCTATTGACATCTACCCAATGTGGAACTGAGAAGACAATGTCATTTCCTTTTTCTATTGACATCTACCCAATGTGGAACTGAGAAGACAATGTCATTTCCTTTTTCTATTGACATCTACCTAATGTGGAACTGAGAAGACAATGTCATTTCCTTTTTCTATTGACATCTACCCAATGTGGAACTGAGAAGACAATGTCATTTCCTTTTTCTATTGACATCTACCCAATGTGAAACTGAGAAGACAATGTCATTTCCTTTTTCTATTGACATCTACCCAATGTGGAACTGAGAAGACAATGTCATTTCCTTTTTCTATTGACATCTACCCAATGTGGAACTGAGAAGACAATGTCATTTCCTTTTTCTATTGACATCTACCCAATGTGGAACTGAGAAGACAATGTCATTTCCTTTTTCTATTGACATCTACCCAATGTGAAACTGAGAAGACAATGTCATTTCCTTTTTCTATTGACATCTACCCAATGTGGAACTGAGAAGACAATGTCATTTCCTTTTTCTATTGACATCTACCCAATGTGGAACTGAGAAGACAATGTCATTTCCTTTTCTATTGACATCTACCCAATGTGAAACTGAGAAGACAATGTCATTTCCTTTTTCTATTGACATCTACCCAATGTGGAACTGAGAAGACAATGTCATTTCATTTTTCTATTGACATCTACCCAATGTGGAACTGAGAAGACAATGTCATTTCCTTTTTCTATTGACATCTACCCAATGTGAAACTGAGAAGACAATGTCATTTCCTTTTTCTATTGACATCTACCCAATGTGGAACTGAGAAGACAATGTCATTTCCTTTTTCTATTGACATCTACCCAATGTGGAACTGAGAAGACAATGTCATTTCCTTTTTCTATTGACATCTACCCAATGTGAAACTGAGAAGACAATGTCATTTCCTTTTTCTATTGACATCTACCCAATGTGAAACTGAGAAGACAATGTCATTTCCTTTTTCTATTGACATCTACCCAATGTGAAACTGAGAAGACAATGTCATTTCCTTTTTCTATTGACATCTACCCAATGTGGAACTGAGAAGACAATGTCATTTCCTTTTTCTATTGACATCTACCCAATGTGAAACTGAGAAGACAATGTCATTTCCTTTTTCTATTGACATCTACCCAATGTGAAACTGAGAAGACAATGTCATTTCCTTTTTCTATTGACATCTACCCAATGTGGAACTGAGAAGACAATGTCATTTCCTTTTTCTATTGACATCTACCTAATGTGGAACTGAGAAGACAATGTCATTTCCTTTTTCTATTGACATCTACCTAATGTGGAACTGAGAAGACAATGTCATTTCCTTTTTCTATTGACATCTACCCAATGTGGAACTGAGAAGATAATGTCATTTTTTCAGCAATTGAACGTTCACTATTTTGGGCTTTGGAATCTCCATTAAAAAGCTATAAAATCATTCTCATGTCATTATTTCATAACTCATTTAATGTTTTAAATGATCTAATCCGACCTCAAAATGCACCAATCGCTCAACATTAAACCCCACACAACCTCAAATCCAGAGCAGAGTAGAACTCACCATAGCCACAGCATCACTGGCCAGCACGGTGCCAGCATCCATAACGGTGTAGTAAGCTATATTGGTCAGAATGTAGATCACTGTGACGATGGGCATGGAGATCCCTATTGCCAATGGGAGGTTCCTGGTAGGAATGGATAAAGAAATTGATAAAAATACAAGGACAAACTTTGCGGGGAGAGAGAAACCTTGACAGGAACCAGATGGCCAGTGCCGGGCATACATTCCTTGTCTATATATAACAAGAGTCAGACTAAGACGGGTCAAGAGAGGACTGGCAGTGCAGAGCTGGTGGAACATAGGAACAGTACCACCCAACCCTATGCCATACCGGGGTATACAGTAGCACTATTTCTTTCCAAAATTAAAATAAATATAAACATCATGACAGATTGCCTCACCTCTTCGGGTTCTTGATCTCCTCGGTGATGAAGTTGAGTGCGTCCCAGCCCGAGTAGGAGTAGAGCGCAGCGTACAGAGCCAGGGCCATGTCCCCAGGGTTCACTTTAGAACCCTTAAACAAATCCTCAAAGTTCTGCGTCTGGCCTACAGACAGAGGCCAGGGATCACATAATGAATTAGATATAATAGATTAAATAATTGTAATGGATTAAATAATTGAGTTAAATATCAAAGCTCTTTTGCTAGTTTTCAATGCTCTTTACATTGTAAGGGGGACTCATCTCATCCACTACCAACTTCAAAAAACTCACACTCACACCTGGTCAGCAAGTGAAGCTCTATCATGAATAGGCCAGCACACTGACATTAGGGACAGGTGGGTTGTGTCCCTAGCCAGATGCCATACTGTACCTTGTCCCAGCTTGATCATCCCAGCAATGATGATGACAATGAGGGCCAGTACCTTGGCTACTGTAGAGACCACCTGGAGAATGGCCCCCCACTTCACCTTCATACAGTTCACACACGTCAGGAGACCTAGAGTGGGAGAGGAGGAAGAGGAATGTAGCAGACCACTCTCTGTAAGCAACTCCAAAGCAAGTGTTTCAAACCAGGGTTGGTTCAGGTAAATTCCATTTCAAACTGATGTAAACCAATGGTTTAGGAACGATTCATATCAGACTTCTTCACCTGCGGGACCGTCTGAGACCAGACACCCAGACAGCTGATGAAACTGGAGTATTTCTATCTGTAATAAAGCCCTTTTTGTGGGGAAGAACATATTCTGATGGGCTAGACCTGGCTCCCCAGTGGGCATAAATGGGACCCATACCATCCAAAAAGTTATACCTTTGACTCATCAATCCATAAAACATCCTTCTAAGAGTATTGATGATCATCCAGGTGTTTTTTGGCAAGCTTGAGTCAACCTTTTGGACAAGATGGGTCCCATTATGTCTGGAGAAAACCAAACACTGGAAAGAACCTCATACCAACAGTCAAGCATGGTGGTGGTAGTCGGATGGTTTGGGGATTCTTTGCTGCCTCAGGACCTGGACAACTTGTCTTAATAGAAGGAACCATGAATTCTGCTCTGTGTCAGAGAATTCTACAGGAGAATGTCAGGTCCTCCGTCTGAGCTGAAGCTGGGGTGCAGCTGGATCATGCAGCAAGACAATGATCCAAAACACACAATCAAGTCTACATGAAAATATATAAAAAGCAATGCATTTTTAGCTTTGGAATGGCCTCGACCTAATCCCAATTGAGATGTTGTGGCAGGACTTGAAAAGAGCAGTTCATGCTTGAAAACCCACAAATGTCACTGAGTTATAGCAGTTCTGCATACAAGTTTGCCAAAATTACAACACAGTGATGTGAGAGACTGATCAACAACTACAGGACACATTTGGTTGCAGTCATCCAGTCACTGCAGTTAAAGGTGGCACAACCAGTTATTGAGTGTAAAGGGGCAATAACTTTTTCACACAGGGGAATTGGGTGCTGCATAACTTTGTTAAATAAATTTAAAAAGTATAAATGTTTTGCTATTTGTAAACTCAAGATCCCTTTATCTAATATTAGGTTTTGGTTTAGGAGCTGATAATTAAGAAGAAAAAAAATCAGAAAATCAGAAAGGGGGCAAATACATTTTCACGGCACTGTAGTTTGAATAGCGATCCTTATTTTGTCTTCATAAACTGGGTGGTTTGAGCCCTGAATGCTGATTGTAAAATGGCGCCGGAAGAATTACGGGCATCCAACCAATTGTGCTGTTATGTTTTTTTTTGCGTTATTTGTAACTTATTTTGTACATAATGTTTCTGCAACCGTATTTTACAGCAAAATTAGCTTCTGGATATCAGGACAGCGAACACTCACCTCGGATTAGACAAAGATTTTTTCTTCAACAAACAAGACATTCTCCAAACACCCGGCAGGGCCGACATCCACGTTATTTGCAAGAGGAAGCGACACAGGTACAGAGGACAAAGAGCCGGATGCCTGGTCAGGGCCCGGAAAAGGCGTGTGTGGGAAATCTGCCGTTACCATCAATACTACTCGCCAACGTGCAATCATTGGATAATAAACTAGACGAGGTACGATCACGAATATCCTACCAACGGGACATCCAAAACTGTAATATCCTATGTTTCACGGAATCGTGGCTGAATGACGATCTGGATATCCAGCTAGCGGGATACACGCTGCACCGGCAGGATAGAACAGCACACGAGGGGGGGGGCGGTCTGTGCATATTTGTAAACAGCTGGTGCACGAAATCTAAGGAAATCTCTAGATTTTGCTTGCCTGAAGTAGAGTATATTGTCATAAATTGCAGGCAACACTACTTGCCTAGAGAGTTCTCAGCTATACTTTTCGTGGCTGTTTATTTACCACCACAGACACATGATGGCACTAAGACCGCACTAAGTCAGCTGTATAAGGAAATAAGCAAACAGGAACCAGAGGCGGTGCTCCTAGTGGCCGGAGAGTTTAATGCAGGAAAACTTAAATCATTTCTTCCAAATTACCATCAACATGTTAAATGTGCAACCAGAGGGAAAATAAATTCTAGATCACCTGTACTCCACACAAAGACGCGTACAAAGCTCTCCCTCCATTTGGTAAATCCGACCACAACTCTATCCTCCTGATTCCTGCTTACAAGCGAAAATTAAAGCAGGATGCACCAGTGACTCGGTCTATAAAAAAGTGGTCAGATGAAGCAGATGCTAAACTACAGGACTGTTTTGCTATCACAGACTGGAGCATGTTCTGGGATTATTCGACGGCATTGAGGAGTACACCACATCAGTCACTGGCTTTATCAATAAGTGCATCGAGGACATCGTCCCCACAGTGACTGTACGTACATACCCCAACCAGAAGCCATGGATTACAAGGGTAGAGGGTAGAGCTGCCGCATTCAAGGTGCAGGACTCTAGCCTGGAAGCTTACAAGAAATCCTGCTATGCCCTGCGACGAACCATCAAACAGGCAAAGCGTCAATACAGGGCTAAGATTGAATCATACTACACAGGCTCCGATGCTTGTCTTATGTGGCAGGGCTTGCAAACTATTACAAACTACAAAGGGATGCACAGTCGCGAGCTGCCCAGTGACACGAGCCTACCTGATTAGCTAAATCACTTCTATGCTCACTTCGAGGCAAGCAACACTGAGGCATGCATGAGTGCATCAGCTGTTCCGGATGACTGTGTGATCACACTCTCCATAGCAGACGTGAGTAAGACCTTTAAACAGGTCAACATACACAAGGCCGCAGGGCCAGATGGATTACCAGGACATGTGCTCCGGGCATGTGCTGACCAATTGGCAGGTGTCTTCACTGACATTTTCTGTAGCCATGAAGTGCTTTCAAAGGTTGGTAATTTCCCACAACACCATTATCCCAGAAACCCTAGACGCACTCCAATTTGCATACCGCCCAAACAGATCCACGGATGATGAAATCTCTATTACACTCCACACTGCCCTTTCCCACCTGGACAAAAGGAACACTTATGTGAGAATGCTATTCATTGACTACAACTCAGCATTCAACACCATAGTACCCTCAAAGCTCATCACTAATCTAAGGAACCTGGGACTAAACACCTCCCTCTGCAACTGGATCCTGGACTTCATGACGGGCCGCCCCCAGATGATCAGGGTAGGTAGCAACACATCTGCCATGCTGATCCTCAACACTGGAGCTCCCCAGGGGTGCGTGCTCAGTCCCCTCCTGTACTCCCACTCACGACTGCATGGCCAGGCATGACTCCAACACCATCATTAAGTATGCAGATGACAGTGGTAGGCCTGATCACCGACAACGACGACACAGCCTATAGGGAGGAAGTCAGAGACTTGGCCGGGTGGTGCCAGAATAACAATCTATCCCTCAACGTAACCAAGGCTAAGGAGATTATTGTGGACTACAGGAAAAGGAGGACCGAGCACGCCCCCATTCTCATCGACGGGGTTGTAGTGGAGCAGGTTGAGAGCTTCAAGTTCCTTGGTGTCCACATCAACAACAAACTAGAATGGTCCAAACACACCAAGACAGTCGTGAAGAGGGCACGACAAGGCCACTTCCCCCTCAGGAAACTAGAAAGACTTGGCATGGGTCCTGAGATCCTCAAAAGGTTCTACAGCTGCAACATCGAGAGCACGGCAACTGCTCGGCCTCTGACCGCAAGGCACTACAGAAGGTTGTGCATACTGCACAGTACATCACTGGGGTAAAGCTGCCTGCCATCCAGGAACTCTACACCAGGCAGTGTCAGAGGAAGGCACTAAAAATTGTCAGAGACCTCAGCCATAGACTGTTCTCTCTACTACCGCATGGCAAGCGGTACCGGAGTGCCAAGTCTAGGACAAAAAGGCTTCTCAACAGTTTTTACCCCCAAGCCATAGGATTCCTGAACAGGTAATTAAATGGCTACTCGGACTATTTGCATTGTGTGCCTCCCCTCCTCTTAAGCTCCTGCCACTCTCTGTTTATCATATATGCATAGTCACTTTAACTATACATTCATGTACATACTACCTCAATTGGGCCGACCAACCAGTGCTCCCGCACATTAGCTAACCGGGTTATCTGCATGGTGTCCCAACCACCACTCACTCTTTCACGCTACTGCTACTCTCTGTTCATCATATGCATAGTCACTTTAACCATATCTACATACTACCTCGATCAGCCTGACTAACCGGTGTCTATGTAGCCTCGCTACTGTATATAGCCTGTCTTTTTACTGTTGTTTTTTATTTCTTTACTTACCTATTGTTCACCTAATACTTTTTTTGAACTATTGGTTCGAGCCTGTAAGGTCTACCTACACCTGTTGTATTCGGAGCACGTGACAAATAAACTTTGATTTGATTGGCTGACAGCCATGGTATATGCATATTCTTGGTACCATTTGAAAGAACTCTGAAGTTTGTGTAAATGTGAATTGAATGTAGGAGAATAACACAATAGACCTGGTTTAGATAAAACAATGAAAAAAAACATACATTTTTTATTTTTATTTCATCTTTAAAATGAACAAGATAAAACAAACATACAGATAAGATGATGGGGACAATTTCAGCAAAAAATATAAGAGGGCAACAGTACTTGTTTCAGAATGATAACTTCCAAAATGTGTGCTACATGACATTTATCATGAAGTCACCCAGGTGTCCCACACAAGTATAACTATATACAAAATACCAAAATGGTATTTATATCTATTTATATAGCCCCAACCTAAAACCTCAAACAGCAAGCAATGCAGGTGTAGAAGCACGGTGGCTAGGAAAAACTCCCTAGAAAGGCAAAAACCTAGGAAGAAACCTAGAGAGGGACCAGGCTATGAGGGGTGGCCAGTCCTCTTCAGGCTGTGCTGGGTGGAGATCACAGTGATTGTAGAGGGTGCAACAGGACAGCACATCAAGAGTAAAAATGAACAGTTTAGGGTTCCATAGCCACAGGCAGAACAGTTGAAACTGGAACAGCAGCAAGACCGGGTGGACTGGGGACAGCAAGGAGTCATCATTGCAGGTAGTCCTGAAGCATGGTCCAAGGGCTCAGGTCCTCCGAGAGAAAGAAAGAGAGCAGACTTAAATTCACACAAGACACCAGATAAGACAGGAAGAGTACTCCAGATATAACATACTGACCCTAGCCCCCACCCACTTTTCCATATAACCCCACCAACTTTGCCAAAACTCTAGACAATATTCTGCTGCTGATGCCAGATGCCATAGCAGTCTCTTTCTGATGTAAAGCAGAGGGTCACTGAGCATGTGATGGGAGACTTCATCTTGCAAACACAGCAACACCTCCATGCTGTGCCCTTTTGGCCCAGGAGCAGAAGGGACAGGGCTTGGTGCAGTGGTGCTGTAGACAGCAAGGTCCTTGATGCTCCCTCTAATGTAGACTGATTGGAGGAAGCATGCTGGCTGTGTTAAGATGTATATAGCTATAAAAAAAATAAAGGGAACACTTAAAAACACCACAACATAACTCCAAGTCACACTTCTGTGAACTCAAACTGTCCACTTAGGAAGCAACACTGATTGACAATAAATGTCACATGCTGTTGTGCAAATGGAATAGACAGGTAGAAATTATAGGCAATTAGCAAGACACCCCCAATAAAGGAGTGGTTCTGCAGGTGGTAACCACAGACCACTTCTCAGTTCCTATGCTTCCTGGCTGATGTTTTGGTCACTTTTGAATGCTGACGGTGCTTTCACTCTAGTGGTAGCATGAGACTGAGTTCACAACCCACACAAGTGGCTCAGGTAGTGCAGCTCATCCAGGATGGCACATCAATGCGAGCTGTGGCAAGAAGGTTTGCTGTGTCTGTCAGCGTAGTGTCCAGAGCATGGAGGCGCTACTAGGAGACAGGCCAGTACATCAGGAGACGTGGAGGAGGCCGTAGGAGGGCAACAACCCAACAGCAGGACCGCTACCTCCGCCTTTGTGCAAGGAGGAGCACTGCCAGAGCCCTGCAAAATGACCTCCAGCAGGCCACAAATGTGCATGTGTCTGCTCAAACAGTCAGAAACAGACTCCATGAGGGTGGTATGAGGGCCCGACGTCCACAGGTGGGGGTTGTGCTTACAGCCCAACACCGTGCAGGACATTTGGCATTTGCCAGAGAACACCAAGATTGGCAAATTCGCCACTGGCGCCCTGTGCTCTTCACAGATGAAAGCAGGTTCACACTGAGCACATGTGACAGACGTGACAAGAGTCTGGAGACGCCGTGGAGAACGTTCTGCTGCCTGCAACATCCTCCAGCATGACCGGTTTGGCGGTGGGTCAGTCATGGTGTGGGGTGGCATTTCTTTGGGGGGCCGCACAGCCCTCCATGTGCTCGCCAGAGGTAGCCTGACTGCCATTAGGTACTAAGATGAGATCCTCAGACCTCTTGTGAGACCATATGCTGGTGCGGTTGGCCCTGGGTTCCTCCTAATGCAAGACAATGCTAGACCTCATGTGGCTGGAGTGTCAGCAGTTCCTGCAAAAGGAAGGCATTAATGCTATGGACTGGCCCGCCCGTTCCCCAGACCGGAATCCAATTGAGCACATCTGGGACATCATGTCTCGCTCCATCCACCAACTCCACATTGCACCACAGACTGTCCAGGAGTTGGCGGATGCTTTAGTCCAGGTCTGGGAGGAGATCCCTCAGGAGACCATCCGCCACCTCATAAGTAGCATGCCCAGGCTTTGTAGGGAGGTCATACAGGCACGTGGAGGCCACACACACTACCGAGCCTTATTTTGACTTGTTGTAAGGACATTACATCAAAGTTGTATCAGCCTGTGGTGTGGTTTTCCACTTTAATTTTGATTGTGACTCCAAATCCAGACCTCCATGGGTTGATACATTTGATTTCCATTGATAATTTGTGTGATTTTGTTGTCAGCACATTCAACTATGTAAAGAAAAAAGTATTTAAGAATATTTCATTCATTCAGAGCTAGGATGTGTTATTTTAGTGTTCCCTTTATTTTTTTGAGCAGTGATATATATATATATATACACATACATACATACACACACAGACATAGGCTATGGTCGTTCTCATACAAACAGACCCTCACTCACAATGGCTAGCTAACTTGTACTTTACCCATTTCATTACATCTGTATATATTACAAATAAAATGTAAAAACAATAACAAATAATATTTTATATTAATTTCAAACAACGGCATTAGCATGAGAGCAACTTACCAGTCAAACAATGTCCTCTCCGTTCAAAAAAATATGCTTCAGTTTCAGAATCAAAGCAATGAGAGCTAATGGAGTCTTCAAAAAGCAGATCTGTCTCACATTCACTATCAATTTCCTCTAAAACTGTTTCTCCATTCGTATATCTAGTCTTATAATTAGCTTTCCTTGACTTATTCGCCATGATGTTGGATAAATAAACAGCTGAAGATACAAGTCACCGAAATACTGCTGTGTCGTAATAAGCGTCGCTCCTTCACGGTTGAATTGGCAATGGAGAAATAACGGTCCTTACGCCAGCATTCAATGGAAAGGTTTTTCTTACAAAGAACCATGGGATATTGCAGTTTACCTCTGCTCATTGGCTATCTACCCAGCTAGATTTCAAGACGATCAGTGGTCATTGGGTTAAAATACAGTCAATCAACGAGACAGTGGTCATATAATTGGTGCACAATGGGCTCGTCACTTGTCTTCCAATCGGTTTTTCCAGGTCAATACGTCCCGCAAAATGACCCATCAAGTTTTGTAACACAACCAACAAACAGTTGATTGCAAGGAAACCAAACATGACTGGATAAAGTCAGGGAAAGTCTGTCTATTTTACGTTGGATGTTACGTCAAATTGAATGACACGAAATTCAACGAGATAAGCGGTCACAAAATGTTTCGTGTTAGGCTATAAAAAATTTGATTTAACCGAACAAAAGACCATTCATTGTGTAACAATGAGCCTTGGGATTGCAACCAGAGCAAGATCTTCAAAGGTAAACTATTTATTTCAATGCAATATGTGATTTTGTTACGCAAGTATTGGTTGAATAAGTAGTTTGATATGGGGGTCTGTGCTCAGATAATTGCAGCGTATTCTTTCGCAATTTTTTTTTTTTTTTTTTTTTTTAATATGACAACGCAGTTGGATTAGCAAGATTATAGGCTTTTGAAGCATGTGAGACACTTGTATTTTAATTAAAAGACAAAAAATGAAATTAAACACTACATTACTTCTTATTAGCAATACATTTATTGTTTTAGATACATGAGCATGCTCATCGATTTCTGTTTTGTTGGTGTAATTTTACCAGGAAACTAATATTTTGGCTGATAAATTTTCCATCTAACTGCCAGTGGCTGTTGGACCAAAAATACAATTTTAGGCCCTGGTTACGACATGAATTTGTCCGGGATGCTGGCCTTCTAGGCAGAGTTCCTCTGTTCAATGTCTGTTCTTTTGCCCATCTTAATCTTTTATTGGCCAGTCTAAGATAAGGCTTTTTCTTTGCAACTCTGCCTAGAAGGCCACCATCCCGGAGTCGCCTCTTCACTGTCGATGTTGAGACTGGTGTTCTGCAGGTACTATTTAATGAAGCTGCCAGTTGAGGACTTGTGAGGCGTCCGTTTCTCAAACTAATGTACTTATCCTCTTGCTCAGTTGTGTACCAGGGCCTCCCACTCCTCTTTCTATTCTGGTTAGAGCCTGTTTGCGTTTTTCAAAGGGAGTAGTACACAGCGTTGTACAAGAGCTTCAGTCTCTTGGCAATTTCTCACATGGAATAGTCTTCATTTCTCAGAACAAGTATAGACTGACGAGTTTGAAAATAAAGTCTTAATCGAACCCACAAATGCTGATGCTCTAGATACTCAACTAGTCTAAAGCTGGCCAGTTCTATTGCTCCTTTAAAATCAACACAACAGTTTACAGCTGTGCTAACAATTGCAAAAGGGTTTTCTAATGATCAATTAGCCATTTAAATTATAAACTTGGATTAGCTAACACAACGTGCCATTGGAACACATGGGCCTCTGTACACCTATGTAGATATTCCATAAAATTAGATTTTAGTATCTCCTTATTTCAAAACAGGCAGAGGGAGGAAAAGTGAGCTCAGCTTATCTTACTGATGATGGCTGCTGCTATGAGTTTCACAGCATCGTAGGGGGCTGAGCACGTGGGGTAGAAGGGCTGCACCAGGTAGTTGGAGAAGGTGAGGGCTATGACAGCCTGGCCTGCTGGCTCCACGATCATCAGGGACGACCACAGCCTGATAATTCAAAATAAGAAATTCATGAGGATATAAATAGAGAGCTTTTCTAGATACTCGAAGCACTTTACATAAAGGTCTCTTTTGCAATATAGTTTCTCAATGAGACCAACCTGTAAAAAAACAATGTTTTTAAGTGGAATCTCACCTAATGAAAGCCGCAAAGCCACCAAAGGACTCCAGGATGTAGGCATAGCTGGCCCCAGACTTGCGGATGGTGGTTCCCAGCTCGGCGTAGCACAGGGCCCCGAAAACAGAGAAGACCCCGCCGATGGCCCACACCACCAGGGACAGGCCGAAGGAGCCTGTGTAGAAGAGCACCCCTTTGGGGGAGATGAAGATGCCTGAGCCGATCATGCTTCCCACAATGAGGCAGACCCCATGGAGCAGGGAGATTTCCTGCTTCATACGCATGGAGCCAGTCAAAATGGTGTCTGTGTCTTTCTCAGCCCCCATGGTGATGGTTCGGGGAGGGTAGGAATAAGGTGGAGGGTTGAGGCAGAGACCAGGGTGGAGGGATTGAGGACAGAAAGATGAAGTGGAGACAAGAACAAAGTAGAGGGTGAAGGACTGGAGACCGGTGCAGGACTGGAGACCGGGGTAGAAGGATGGAGACGGGTGGAAGCAGCACGTCACTAAACAAGGCCACTGTCAGAGGCTCTCAGCAGATGGTCATCAATGTTCTTGATCAGCTGTACTCTCGACAAGAAGTCTGTAGGGAAATAAGGACAACTGTTAGCACAGGATGAAAGAGAACATAACTTGCTGTGTGAGACCATTAGGCTTCAGGCAATGACTCCTTGTATTAGGTAACTGTGAACTTCAGCATTTGAGGGATAGAATACAAAATAAACTGGAAAAACTAGCTAGTCCTACAAGCTGGAATTCTCAAAGACGCAGCTGATTACAAACCTACTTACAGGTACAATGTGGTAGCAAGTCTAGAGTTTCTCTACAGCGTCTCTGAGCCACAAGCCGTAGTGGAGGAGGAGTTGAAGAAGGATGTGTTTCTGGGTAGCGTGGAAAAGTGCTAATGAATGCTACAGCAAGGTCTTGTGACCAACTGTTTTTCCACTAACAGGCACGGTGCCTTGCTACTGGGTCTGGGAACAAAGTAGTGGGGGCCTTAGAAGTCAGAACAAGGTCTTTGTTATAGGAACACACACATCTGTAGTGCGCACGAACATAATGCACACAGTGACACACACTACCCATGTAACATACAGTATTCACATAACTGTTTCCGATCACATATTTTCCTCCCTCTAGAGTTGAAATAAACTTGTCTGGGATTCAAGTCGCTGTTTACTCAAGCGCAACCTTTGTAACAAAGAACAAAAAAACAAGGACAAGGAGTGAATCAGAGTTCAAATGCCTCCTGTTACCATGGGAGAATTTCCCATGGCTGTTTGTTCACCAACTACAAAATCGTAAAAGTGAACGTAGAACAGCCCACACACTTTGCATTTCATAACAGTAATAAGGCTAGATAGATGCTCATTAAAATTCACTAATGTTGTACTGGAGCTTGATATAGCCTAGCTGAATATCTAAGGCAACAATGCTGTCAGTAGGAGAGATGAATCTTTCAAATTATCTGCCCCGATATATAAAGTGCGCCGCACGTAACAGTTGGCAATACATAGAGAAGTTAAATGAGAAGATGAAATGCAAACTTTGAGGTGGAACATTGGCAGTAAATGTGCAATGCTGAAAGGGAGGCAGCGGGAGAATCAACACTTTACTCGGAGTAAATAGCTCTCCTCCCGGGCAGTGTTGCTGTGTGAGGTGAGATACAGGATTCGTATTTCTTTGTGCGCACAAAGAAATACAAATCCTATATCCCACCTCACGCAGCAACACAGTAAAGTGCGGATATATTCATTTTTGGAGGCGCTGCGCACAGGCATAAACTTGGGTCTAATTTACTATAAAGTCTACAAAGTGAGACTATGTCCTCGTGTTTGACTTTTCATATAGTATTGTTCACAAGCTCAGATGTTTTTCAACGTTAGTTTGGAGTCTGCTGCTTTAAATGATAGTGAAGCGACGCCCGAGTCAGATCACTCACCTCACGGCTCGTTACCACGGTAACCTCCAGCCTTTATATTTTGGTAAAAAGACAAGTAAAAAAATGTTTTATTAGATTTACAGATATACCACATTACTTAATACATGTTTTGTTGTTGAAACATTAAAAAGCATGAGCATGTTTTTTTAATGCAATTATGACGAAAAATACCCCCCCCCCCCCACCTGCCACAGTGGCTGGTGGAACAAAAAGTACATTTTAGGCACTGGTATTGCGATTAAATACTGCGATTGTATTGCAGTTTGACGTTCTGAACATATTGCTCACGATATGTCTGCTGCAGAGAGACAAGAGCATAAAAATGTGTTTTGATCAGTCATGGAAATAAAAAGTGCTGAAAACATAAGCTACAGGATGAAAAATACTGGTGTTTTAGAGCAGGTACAATTTCTCGAGGCAAGCCGACGTCTACGGGCTATCGTCAGTATTGGTCAACAGTAGGGGACTCTTCAATTAAGTATTTGTCATTCAACGACATACGATTAAGTTTAAGCACATTTCTTCACTTGAGAAATACGGCACCAAACATATTTGATAGATGTGAAATTGCGCGACTCCGACCTCCTCTGCAAAAACTTCAAAATTAACGAGAGATTAATTGATTTTATCTTAGTTTGATTCTTGCTATTTTGTGTAAATGTTACTGTATGTTACTACAG
The DNA here is from genome assembly GCF_023373465.1 of Oncorhynchus keta. Taxonomy (NCBI): domain Eukaryota; kingdom Metazoa; phylum Chordata; class Actinopteri; order Salmoniformes; family Salmonidae; genus Oncorhynchus; species Oncorhynchus keta. Next base: position 24,346,951 of record NC_068440.1, on the reverse strand, counting down.
TGGGACAAACGGTCATATCTTTTTAAGGTAATGTCTTTTTACGTGAGTAGGTGAGGCACAGACGTTCGCGTCGCTTAGCTGAGTTCTGCTAAGAGCAAACCAAACCTAGTATACGGTCGCCTTAATGCTGCGTCTGTTTGTAATGCCCCTCTCTGCGTTTGTAATGATTCTATTTGTAAAGATACTTGTGTGTTTAATGCAGTCTCTCAGTTTCTAATGCCCATCTCTGGCAGAAGCGTCCTCTACTTTACTAGCTCGTTCCTCTCATATCCATGAACAGGAATATAATAGAGAGTCAGAGGGACCACAGCCATGCAGACAAGTCTATTTGATTCCAGTGGTACCTGGTCTGGTGGTCTGTGTGTGTTCTGGGAAATACACTGTCTTCAACTAAATGTATTCGGGATTCCTGATAATAACAGCCTAGAGGCTCATAACATAATCACAGCTTTAACTAATAGATATCAGGGTGCCATGTGAGAATTAGTTTTCCACTCATGCGTGTGTGTCAACATCAGCTTGTAGCAAGTGATGCAACATCTAGATCACATGAAGTTATTCTACCTGCTTGAAAGTCAAATGTCACAACCCATATCATGTTCGGATTAATTTCATCTACATTACAGTGTCCAACATTTTGCTAGTCTGATTAATCAGGCTGTAATACAAACTGTATTGCGTGTAAATCAGCTAGAAAGATGTGTCGGCATCGAGTAACTGTCTCTGGCCCCCTCCCAGTTAGGGGGAGTGATGATCTCTACAGCAGAGTCTCACAACTCAATCGCTGGTTGAAAACTGTTTTCTGCCCCTCCCAAAAGATAGAATTTGTAGATAATTGGCCCTCTTTCTGGGACTCACCCACAAACAGGACCAAGACTGACCTGCTGAGGAGTGACGGACTCCATCCTAGCTGGAGGGGTGCTCTCATCTTATCTACCATATACAGCGTTCCTCATTGAGTTCCCTGAATTCCTATCGGACCTTGTAGTCATAGCAGATAATATTCTAATCTTTGGTGACTTTAATATTCACATGGAAAAGTCCACAGACCCACTCCAAAAGGCTTTTGGAGCCATCATCGACTCAATGGGTTTTGTCCAACATGTCTCTGGAACCACTCACTGTCACACTCTGGACCTAGTTTTGTCCCATGGAATAAATGTTGTGGATCTTAATGTTTTTCCTCATAATCCTTGGACTATCGGACCACCATTTTATTATGTTTGCAATTGCAACAAATAAACTGCTCAGACCCCAACCAAGGAACATCAAAAGTCGTGCTATAAATTCACAGACAACCCAAAGATTCCTTGATGTCCTTCCAGACTCCCTCTGTCTACCCAAGGACGCCAGAGAACAAAAATCAGTTAACATCCTAACTGAGGAACTCAATTTAACCTTGCACAATACCCTAGATGTAGTTGCACCCCTAAAAACTAAAAACATTTCTCATAAGAAACTAGCTCCCTTAAGCTTCTTTGAAAATTGGAAATGGCGCCACACCAAACTATAGTTCTTCCTGGTTTAGATCTTATCTTGGAAAACTTCAGTACACAGCAAAACCAAACTCTAAAAAAACCCCCAAACCTCCTGTCTCAGCCTCCAGTATTTATGCTGCAGTAGTTTATGTGTTGGGGGGCTAGGGTCAGTTTTTTATATCTGGAGTACCTCTCCTGTCCTATTTGGTGTCCTGTGTGAATTTAAGTGTGCTCTTTCTAATTCTCTCTTTCGGAGGACCTGAGCCCTCGGACCATGCCTCAGGACTACCTGACATGATGACTCCTTGCTGTCCCCAGTCCACCTGGCTGTGCTGCTGCTCCAGTTTCAACTGTTCTGCCTTATTATTATTCGACCATGCTGGTCATTTATGAACATTTTAACATCTTGGCCATGTTCTGTTATAATCTCCACCCGGCACAGCCAGAAGAGAACTGGCCACCCCACATAGCCTGGTTCCTCTAGGTTTCTTCCTAGGTTTTGGCCTTTCTAGGGAGTTTTTCCTAGCCACCGTGCTTCTACACCTGCATTGCTTGCTATTTGGGGTTTTAGGCTGGGTTTCTGTACAGCACTTTGAGATATCAGCTGATGTACGAAGGGCTATATAAATACATTTGATTTGATTTGATTTATTGGTATAAACAACATGAAATAAATGCCTGATCAAATTACATTTAAGGTTAATCGAGCATGCTTTTGCGGTACAGTCGCTAGCGCGCCGGACCTCGGGCTCGAAGTTCAAGGCTTCGAGACCTGTCTCCCTGCCTGTTATATATGAATAGCTTGCTAAACTAGCTAGCAAATATAACTACTGGCACCTAAAGAACTCCCAACAATGATCAACTTAGACAATAACAAATATTTACCAGGTAGTTTGAGTAAATACAAAACAAGCATGAGTGTTTACCTATCTTGAACCCTTTCCAACAGACGCAGTTCAATCCAGTGACGTTTAGCTCGCTCTCTACTGTAGCTAACAAGTTTGAACCAGCTGGCTAGTTTAACATCTTAACTAGATCAATTTAGTTAAGAAGTTAAATCAAATTCTCTTAAAAAAAATACCTTACCTTGAAATATTCAATGAGACTAGAACCCCATGTGCAAAATTACTCAACAATGGCTGTTTGACTGTCGTTGATTGTATCTTCTACCGCGTTCAACTACTAGATTGAACTAGGAAATTCATTTAGAAGTTTCGGACTTGCGAACTGGTTGTAATTATACACGTGCCGCGTTCAACGAATCAGCAAATCGAAAAGGATTTTCCTTGTTCTAAATAGTACATAAAGGCTGCATCATCACTTGCTCGTGAAGCTTGTCGCATGTTCCCGCCCTCCTTCTCTTAGGTGAGGTACTAATAATGATGCTAATGCCCTATGATGGTTAGGATGAGTTTGAAGCATCTATTTAAAGTCAGGTTGAAGATGGTTGTTGAGGTGAGTTAGGATTAAATACGATTGTATTTAAACCTTTATGATTAAAAACTAACCAGGAGACTGAGGGGTGCTTATCGAACTGAGCACCTTGATCTCCTGTTCTGTGAGCTGGGAAACCTGTGTGCCTGACAGTGATCTGAACACTCCTGATAATTGCAATTGCAAAAGATTAGTTCACAATCTCACTGGATGAAAGTGTGTGAGCCAGGTGTGTGTGAAGTGCATCTATTTCAATTTCCCTAAATGACCATCTCATACTCATTCACCCATTCCTAAAGAGATACATTATAGTCAATCAGTTACTCTGGGGTGTCAGGTGGTTGGATCCTCATGATTATTTTGTTGATTATTTACCCCAAATAGTAGTGCCTTAGCCCCTGTTATCTATGGAAACACCATACCTTTTCCATAAATAGTCCCCACAAGTACTTGTCCAGTGGTGTCTGTGCTATTGATCTCAGTGATCAGTATCCTATATTCCATATATGTAGTAGCGATACCAAGCAGATTAACACTGATCCTCATATAATTATAAAGAGACATTTAAATCTATTTTCCCCACAAACCTTTGTTCATGATATGTACAACATTACTCTGACGTCTCTATCAGCAGCATGCCTGACCCTGAATTAGAGCTAGAATTGTTCTCATCTATTTTAATCTCTATGGCAGACAAACACACTCCCTTTAAATGCATTAGAGTAATAAACAGAAAAAACTAAAAACACAAGTCCTTGGTTCTGTATAGAACTACAGATATTTTAACACATAAGAAATCAGGTCTGGGCCAAGGCTAGAAAAACTGGCTCTGTAGCTGATTGGCGGATTTTCAGTCAATTGAGAAATTTATGCTCTTCCTCAATCAAGAAAGCTAAATCTACTAGCTAGTTTCTAAGTTATATCAAATCAAGTGTGTGTGTGTGTGTGTGTGTGTGTGTGTGTGTGTGTGTGTGTGTGTGTGTGTGTGTGTGTGTGTGTGTGTGTGTGTGTGTGTGTGTGTGTGTGTGTGTGTGTGTGTGTGTGTGTGTGGGGGGTAAGTAAAAGAAATAAAACAACAGTAAAAAGACATTTGAAAATAACAGGAGCAAGGCTATATACAGACGCCGGTTAGTCAGGCTTATTGAGGTAGTATGTACATGTAGGTATCTTTTAAAGTGACTATGCATTTATGATGAACAGAGAGTAGCAGTAGCGTAAAAAGAGAGGTTGGCGGGTGGTGGGACACAATGCAGATAGCCCGGTTAGCCAATGTGCGGGAGCACTGGTTGGTCGGCCCAATTGAGGTAGTATGTACATGAATGTATAGTTAAAGTGACAATGCATATATGATAAACAAAGAGAAGCAGCAGCGTAAAAGAGGGGTTGGGACACACACACACAATGCAAATAGTCCAGGTAAACATTTGGTTACCTGTTGTCAGGAGTCTTATGGCTTGTGGGTAAAAACTGTTGAGAAGCCTTTTTGTCCTAGACTTGGCACTCCGGTACCGCTTGCCATGCGGTAGTAGAGAGAACAGTCTATGGCTGGGGTCTTTGACAATTTTTAGTTCCTTCCTCTGACACCGCCTGGTGTAGAGGTCCTGAATGGCAGGCAGCTTTGCCCCAGTGATGTACTGGGCGGTATGCACTACCCTCTGAAGTGCCTTGCGGTCGGAGGCCGAGCAATTGCCGTACCAGGCAGTGATGCAACTGGTCAGGATGGTCAGCATGACTCCCTGCTTAAATAAAGGTTTAAAATTAAATTTAAAACACTTAAATAGCAGAAAGAGTCACATGAATTTCACATGTGAAATTAACGTAATCACATGTGACTTTTCCTAAGAGTATACTACAAAAAGAGCATATCCATTTATTATAAAGTTTGCTTTTGTTTTCCTAATTCATAGCCCACTCTGGTTGATGGCTGAAGTGAAGGTCTTGTTGTGAACTAGTAAAGTAATAGTCTGCTGACATCAAGCGATTGAAGAGGGAACATTGTGGAGAGGTCATTCACAATACGATTTTGTCAGATAGGCCTACTATAATATTACGGAAAGGGTAAAGGACAGGGGGATACCTATTCAGTTGTACAACTGAATGCATTCAACTGAAATGTGTCTTCAGTATTTAACCCAACCCCTATGAATCATTACAGGTCTCAATTCTGGATAGGATACTTTATCATGCAATCACAAAGGCATAGGAAGAAGACGTGTTACCATGAAGCAGAAGGCCATTTAGCCACTACACTTATAGCCTAGATATCATTTTATTCCAATAAATACGCTAGGGAGTGGCATTAAAACATCAATGTCAACATTTCACAGATCGGCCTATGTGTTACCTTGTAATTATGTCACACACGAAACATTAAGCCTATATATTGTGGTCAAGTTACGTTTCATTTACCTTCAACGTCTATTTCCATTAAGTTAAGCTATTAGTAGGCTGCCTCGCTCTGATACCGTTTCAGCACCATGGACAAGAGCCATTAGGACCGGTTCCATCTCTGACAATACTTCAATTTACGGGCGGCACCATTAGAGAAAACAAAGAGGGATAACACCCACCCCGTCACCTTTCATAGGGGCAACTTGAGCTATCCTACACACAGGAACATTAGAGGAAAATGCGACCGTCTCTTGCCTAGGAAATGCGCGTCAGGGGACCGCGGTAGCCAATCTGCTTGAGCACGTATAGACGCTTGTAATTCACCAGCCCCCTTGCTGTCTCGCGCAGTGCTCTCTTTCCCCACACAGCAGTGTTCTTGCTGACTCAGTGCCTTGCTCGCTTTTTTCGCCAAGCACCGATCAGTAACTGCGACGCACGCTCCCTCCATAGCCCACTTCAGCAGCACCAACGCCGCACAAACCGAAAGACATGGCTAAAACAGCAATTGGTAAGCTAACGATGTACCGTTATTTATCTGTGTTTTGGGGACGAGTTGACAGTCACAGAGCGTTGGGTGGTGATTCTGCATGAGGCTGGAAGGATGCTGTGTGAGCATGCAGCGGCGACACCCTTGGCACAAAAGACTGCCAAGCATTTATTAAAGGGAGCGGTCAAAGTCTGTCGCACGTCAACAAATATTGTAGTTTTAAACTTGTGAATGGACGCAATCATGTTGCTTGTGTTTACAATTGAACCTGAACTGTACGCATTTGTTTTTTCTTTCATTCTATATCAACAGGGTCGGTTGATAATAGTGGGCTACAGTGTAGGATTAAGTAGCCAAATAACATTTTATTATAGGGATATTCAATCTCCCTTTTTACATTGTGCGTAAAGCGAATACATAGCCTAGATTGAAGAAATCCTATGGACACATTTGCTGTAGATTATTCGAGCAGGATAGACGCTCTTGTGGATGCCGCTGCCGCATCTGCCGCTGTAGACCAACACATGCTCATACAACAGCATAATGCAGAACGACCGCACCCAACATCACGGTCTCTCTCTCTCCTCACCAGCCCAGAGCAGAATTAGGCTAAACCTTTACACATATGATTATAGGGACTGGGCTACTATTTATTATAATCTTATGCTCAATCAAGTTGAATGATGAGAGGAATGCATGAGAAGAAATGAATCTCTAGCCGCACACTTTACATCTGAGCTAAAGCTGTCAGGTGAAGAATTACGACTTGCAATGAAAATGAATGGTCGTTTGCAGAATTAGATTTTTTTCTCTCGAATCTATATGGATACTAATCATATGGTCACATTTATTCCCAGTGGCCGATGATTGCAATGAAAATGAATGGTCGTTTGCAGAATTAGATTTTTTTCTCTCGAATCTATATGGATAATAATCATATGGTCACATTTATTCCTAGTGGCCGATGGTTGCCCTGTCATTTATTTATGATCTAAACATGTCTATTTGGTTATATGGAGGAATGGATGGAAGTGAAATGTGTCATCATATTCCGGGAATTTCATGCCTGGTCTTGATATCATTTTAATGCATGGCTAGGCCTGATTTGCTTACAACCAGTCATGATAAATGTTTTAAGATATTTGGGAGTATAAACAGTATAGACCTATCCAAGATTGTCTAATGCTTGATGGAGCACTTTCATGCGGATTTGGGGCCCTTTTGAGTGAGTTGAGACCCGTCTCTATGGCGACAACGGTCAAGGGACTACTTGTATTCCGGATGACTAGGTCGGTGATGGATGGGTGGAGGAGGGTGCAGACAGAGAGCAATACATTTAACTGTGTCAGGTCCTGGCGTCTGCCTGCACCTGCAGCGGGCTGTTTCATTATGTCTCGGCTGGCCGCATAGCTGTTAGTTATGTATTTGTATTTATTTTATTTTATTATTGAGTTGCAGACAGACACTAGGCGAGTGGGATGGGCCAGACACCCGGGGCACATGATCATCATAGACGTCGTCAGTGGTCGCAAGGCAGGCAGGGCCGTAGGCCGGATCAGTTGAGGTTTGATTATGTACCATACTGTCAATGACAGTGATTGTAATAGAACTAGAAATGTGTCCTTGCTGTTTATAGAATATTCAATGAGAATATGTTGCCTACAGCCTTGGATCAACGCATTTTTAGCAGATAGACAGGCAGAAAAGCAGACAGACAGACAGACAGGACTGTGGCGGGACAATGGCATTTAGTGGTAGGCCTATTAAATGACAAGCCAAAATTCAAATGTATGCTCTCTGCCCACTTGGCTACTGATTTGGCTAGGGACATCAAAAATGCTTACGTTAATGTACATTAAGATCCTTGTTAATTTATAATATATACAGTGCCTACTGTGTGACCTCTCAGATAAGCCCATGAGTTAGGTGTGGCTATCAGATATCTATTCCCCATTATTTGTGTTAAGGGGCCAAAGCTTTCTGGGACAATGGCGCCCCCCAGAGGTCATAGCCTCCGCAGTGTCACTGAGTGCATCCCTGAACCCAGTTCTGCCTGAGTCACTCCTGTGAGTCTTGTTGCCATAGAGCTGTATTCATCACTTCCCAAGACCTATCAACAGTTGTAGAATAAAATGTATACGGGTTAAGCAAAAGCTGAAATCAAATATCTTAGCCAGAGAGGGGAGGCTATCATCAGCAATGTCTCTCAGTTAAAATAATCATTGTATCCTAATTAAATCAAATCAAATATCTCAGCCAGAGAGGGGAGGCTATCATCAGCAATGTCTCTCAGTTAAAATAATCATTGTATCCTAATCAAATCAAATCAAATATCTCAGCCAGAGAGGGGAGGCTATCATCAGCAATGTCTCTCAGTTAAAATAATCATTGTATCCTAATCAAATCAAATCAAATATCTTAGCCAGAGAGGGGAGGCTATCATCAGCAATGTCTCTCAGTTAAAATAATCATTGTATCCTAATCAAATCAAATCAAATTTTATTAGCCATATGCGCCGAATACAGTGAAATTCTTACTTGCGAGCCCCTAACCAACAATGCAGTTTTAAAAAATACAGATAAGAATAAGAAATATAAGTAACAAGTCATTAAAGAGCAGCAGTATAATAACAATAGCAAGACAATATACAGGGGGATACCGGTACAGAGTCAGTGTGCGGGGGGAACCGGTTAGTTGAGGTAATATGTACATGTAGGTAGAGTTATTAAAGTGACTATGCATAGATGATAACAACAGAGAGTAGAAGCGGTGTAAAGGAGGGGGAAGGGGGGGGCAATGCAAATAGTCTGGGTAGCCATTTGATTCGGTGTTCAGGAGTCCTATGGCTTGGGGGTAGAAGCTGTTCAGAAGCCTCTTGGACCTAGACTTGGCTCTCCGGTACCGCTTGCCGTGCGGTAGCAGAGTGAACAGTCTATGATTAGGGTGGCTGTAGTCTTTGACAATTTTCAGGGCCTTTTTCTGACACCGTCTTGTATAGAGGTCCTGGATGGCAGGAAGCTACCATCTGTAATGCCTTGTGGTCGTAGGCCGAGCAGTCGCCATACCAGGCAGCGATGCAACCAGTGTGCTCTCGATGGTGCAGCTGTAGAACCTTTTGAGGATATGAGGACCCATGACAAATCTTTTCAGTCTCCTGAGGGAGAATAAGTTTTGTCGTGCCCTCTTCACGACTGTCTTGGTGTGCTTGGACCTAGATGACATTAGGTCTAGATGACATTAGGTCTAGATGACATTAGGTCGAGATGACATTAGGTCTAGATGACATTACACTAAATAGGGAACATGACTCCTTGGGTTTGGTTATTAAAAACGTGTTTAGGCTCAGGCTTATTGGTCTGTTGTTTGCATTTCAATGTTCAACAATGCATACTAATGTCTGAAACCTCCCTCGCTGATAATATCCTCCATCTACCATCCCACACAATAGCCCATTTCCACTGTAGTTCTCCATTAATGCTGTAATTACACAACTGATTATATTGTCGTCTAGAGGCTAGGTTGTAAACTAAATGATGAGCTTTATCACACACACACACACACACACACACACACACACACACACACACACACACACACACACACACACACACACACACACACACACACACACACACACACACACACACACACACACACACACACACACACACACACACACACACACACACACACACACAGTCAGTCAGTCAGTCAGTCAGTCAGTCAGTCAGTCAGTCAGTCAGTCAGTCAGTCTGCTGTTTTAGCTTATTGGGCCCTCGAGACCTGTAAGGCCCCAGTATTGGGTTAGGTAGGAGGGATGCTTACGGACAGAACAGGACAGTATTGGGTTGGGGTGGAGGGATGGGCAGAACAGGACAGTAGAACAGGACAGTATTGGGTTGGGGTGGAGGGATGGGCAGAACAGGACAGTATTGGGTTGGGGTGGAGGGATGGGCAGAACAGGACAGTATTGGGTTGGGGTGGAGGGACTGGCAGAACAGGACAGTATTGGGTTGGGGTTGAGAGACGGACAGAACAGAACAGTATTGGGTTGGGGTTGAGAGACGGGCAGAACAGGACAGTAGAACAGGACAGTATTGGGTTGGGGTTGAGAGACGGGCAGAACAGAACAGTATTGAGTTGTGGTGGAGGGATGGGCAGAACAGGACAGTAGAACAGGACAGTAGAACAGGACAGTATTGGGTTGTGGTGGAGGGATGGGCAGAACAGGACAGTATTGGGTTGGGGTGGAGGGATGGGCAGAACAGGACAGTATTGGGTTGGGGTGGAGGGATGGGCAGAACAGGACAGTATTGGGTTGGGGTGGAGGGATGGGCAGAACAGGACAGTAGAACAGGACAGTATTGGGTTGGGGTGGAGGGATGGGCAGAACAGGACAGTATTGGGTTGTGGTGGAGGGATGGGCAGAACAGGACAGTAGAACAGGACAGTATTGGGTTGGGGTGGAGGGATGGGCAGAACAGGACAGTATTGGGTTGTGGTGGAGGGATGGGCAGAACAGGACAGTATTGGGTTGGGGTGGAGGGATGGGCAGAACAGGACAGTAGAACAGACAGTATTGGGTTGGGGGTTGAGAGACGGACAGAACAGAACAGTATTGGGTTGGGGTTGAGGATGGGCAGAACAGAACAGTATTGGGTTGGGGTGGAGGGATGGGCAGAACAGGACAGTATTGGGTTGTGGTGGAGGGATGGGCAGAACAGGACAGTATTGGGTTGGGGTGGAGGGATGGGCAGAACAGGACAGTAGAACAGGACAGTATTGGGTTGGGGTGGAGGGATGGGCAGAACAGGACAGTATTGGGTTGTGGTGGAGGGATGGGCAGAACAGGACAGTATTGGGTTGGGGTGGAGGGATGGGCAGAACAGGACAGTAGAACAGGACAGTATTGGGTTGGGGTGGAGGGATGGGCAGAACAGGACAGTATTGGGTTGGGGTGGAGGGATGCTTACAGACAGAGCAGGACAGTATTGGGTTGGGGTGGAGGGATGGGCAGAACAGGACAGTAGAACAGGACAGTATTGGGTTGTGGTGGAGGGATGGGCAGAACAGGACAGTAGAACAGGACAGTATTGGGTTGGGGTGGAGGGATGGGCAGAACAGGACAGTATTGGGTTGGGGTGGAGGGATGGGCAGAACAGGACAGTAGAACAGGACAGTATTGGGTTGTGGTGGAGGGATGGGCAGAACAGGACAGTATTGGGTTGGGGTGGAGGGATGGACAGAACAGGACAGTATTGGGTTGGGGTGGAGGGATGGGCAGAACAGGACAGTAGAACAGGACAGTATTGGGTTGGGGTGGAGGGATGGGAAGAACAGGACAGTATTGGGTTGTGGTGGAGGGATGGACAGAACAGGACAGTATTGGGTTGGGGTGGAGGGATGGGCAGAACAGGACAGTAGAACAGGACAGTATTGGGTTGTGGTGGAGGGATGGGCAGAACAGGACAGTATTGGGTTGTGGTGGAGGGATGGGCAGAACAGGACAGTAGAACAGGACAGTATTGGGTTGTGGTGGAGGGATGGGCAGAACAGGACAGTATTGGGTTGTGGTGGAGGGATGGGCAGAACAGGACAGTAGAACAGGACAGTATTGGGTTGTGGTGGAGGGATTGGACAGTATTGTGGTGGAGGGATGGGCAGAACAGGACAGTAGAACAGGACAGTATTGGGTTGTGGTGGAGGGATGGGCAGAACAGGACAGTATTGGGTTGGGGTGGAGGGATGGGCAGAACAGGACAGTATTGGGTTGGGGTGGAGGGATGCTTACAGACAGAGCAGGACAGTATTGGGTTGGGGTGGAGGGATGGGCAGAACAGGACAGTATTGGGTTGGGGTTGAGAGACGGGCTGAACAGGACAGTATTGGGTTGGGGTGGAGGGACTGGCAGAACAGGACAGTATTGGGTTGGGGTTGAGAGACGGGCTGAACAGGACAGTATTGGGTTGGGGTGGAGGGATGGGCAGAACAGGACAGTAGAACAGGACAGTATTGAGTTGTGGTGGAGGGATGGGCAGAACAGGACAGTATTGGGTTGGGGTGGAGGGATGGGCAGAACAGGACAGTAGAACAGGACAGTATTGGGTTGGGGTGGAGGGATGGGCAGAACAGGACAGTATTGGGTTGTGGTGGAGGGATGGGCAGAACAGGACAGTATTGGGTTGGGGTGGAGGGATGGGCAGAACAGGACAGTATTGGGTTGGGGTGGAGGGATGGGCAGAACAGGACAGTATTGGGTTGGGGTGGAGGGATGGGCAGAACAGGACAGTAGAACAGGACAGTATTGGGTTGGGGTGGAGGGATGGGCAGAACAGGACAGTAGAACAGGACAGTATTGGGTTGTGGTGGAGGGATGGGCAGAACAGGACAGTAGAACAGGACAGTATTGGGTTGGGGTGGAGGGATGGGCAGAACAGAACAGTATTGGGTTGGGGTGGAGGGATGGGCAGAACAGGACAGTATTGGGTTGTGGTGGAGGGATGGGCAGAACAGAACAGTATTGGGTTGGGGTGGAGGGATGGGCAGAACAGGACAGTATTGGGTTGTGGTGGAGGGATGGGCAGAACAGGACAGTATTGGGTTGGGGTGGAGGGATGGGCAGAACAGGACAGTAGAACAGGACAGTATTGGGTTGTGGTGGAGGGATGGGCAGAACAGGACAGTATTGGGTTGTGGTGGAGGGATGGGCAGAACAGGACAGTATTGGGTTGTGGTGGAGGGATGGGCAGAACAGGACAGTAGAACAGGACAGTATTGGGTTGTGGTGGAGGGATGGGCAGAACAGGACAGTATTGGGTTGTGGTGGAGGGATGGGCAGAACAGGACAGTAGAACAGGACAGTATTGGGTTGTGGTGGAGGGATGGGCAGAACAGGACAGTAGAACAGGACAGTATTGGGTTGTGGTGGAGGGATGGGCAGAACAGGACAGTATTGGGTGGAGGGGGGTGGAGGGATGGGGTGGAGGGATGGGCAGAACAGAACAGGACAGTATTGGGTTGGGGTGGAGGGATGGGCAGAACAGGGACAGGGATGGACAGAACAGGACAGTATTGGGTTGGGGTGGAGGGATGGGCAGGGACAGAACAGGACAGTGGAGGGAACAGACAGTATTGGGTTGTGGTGGAGGGATGGACAGCAGAACAGGACAGTATTGGGTTGTGGTGGAGGGATGGGCAGAACAGGACAGTATTGGGTTGTGGTGGAGGGATGGGCAGAACAGGACAGTAGAACAGGACAGTATTGGGTTGTGGTGGAGGGATGGGCAGAACAGGACAGTATTGGGTTGGGGTGGAGGGTGGGCAGAACAGGACAGTAGAACAGGACAGTATTGGGTTGGGAGGGTGGAGGGATGGGCAGAACAGGACAGTAGAACAGGACAGTATTGGGTTGGGGTGGAGGGATGGGCAGAACAGGACAGTATTGGGTTGGGGTGGAGGGATGGGCAGAACAGGACAGTATTGGGTTGTGGTGGAGGGATGGGAAGAACAGGACAGTAGAACAGGACAGTATTGGGGTGGAGGGATGGGAAGAACAGGAGGACAGTATTGGGTTGGGGTGGGCAGAGGGATGGGCAGAACAGGACAGAACAGGACAGTATTGGGTTTGTGGAGGGATGGGAAGAACAGGACAGCAGAACAGGACAGGGTTGTGGTGGAGGGATGGGCAGAACAGGACAGTATTGGGTTGGGGTGAGGGAGTAGAACAGGACAGTATTGGGTTGGGGTGGAGGGATGGGCAGAACAGGACAGTATTGGGTTGGGGTGGAGGGATGGGCAGAACAGGTGGAGGGATGGGAAGAACAGGACAGTAGAATTGGGTTGGGGTGGAGGGATGGGCAGAACAGGACAGTATTGGGTTGTGGTGGAGGGATGGGCAGAACAGAACAGTATTGGGTTGGGGTGGAGGGATGGGACAGAGAACAGGACAGTATTGGGTTGTGGTGGAGGGATGGGAAGAACAGGACAGTAGAACAGGACAGTATTGGGTGGTGGAGGGATGGGGTGGAGGGATGGGCAGAACAGGACAGTAGAACAGGACAGTATTGGGTTGTGGTGGAGGGATGGGCAGAACAGGACAGTATTGGGTTTGGATGCTTACAGACAGAGCAGGACAGTATTGGGTTGGGGGTTGAGGGATGGGAAGAACAGGACAGAACAGGACAGTATTGGGTTGGGGTGGAGGGATGGGCAGAACAGGACAGTATTGGGTTGTGGTGGAGGGATGGGAAGAACAGGACAGTAGAACAGGACAGTATTGGGTTGGGGTGGAGGGATAGGCAGAACAGGACAGTATTGGGTTGTGGTGGAGGGATGGGCAGAACAGAACAGTATTGGGTTGGGGTGGAGGGATGGGAAGAACAGGACAGTAGAACAGGACAGTATTGGGTTGTGGTGGAGGGATGGGAAGAACAGGACAGTAGAACAGGACAGTATTGGGTTGTGGTGGAGGGATGGGCAGAACAGGACAGTATTGGGTTGGGGTTGAGGGATGGGAAGAACAGGACAGTAGGTATTGGGTTGTGGTGGAGGGATTGGCAGAACAGGACAGTATTGGGTTGGGGTGGAGGGATGGGGTTGAGGGATGGGAAGAACAGGACAGTAGAACAGGACAGTAGAACAGGACAGTATTGGGTTGGGGTGGAGGGATGGGCAGAACAGGACAGTAGAACAGGACAGTATTGGGTTGGGGTGGAGGGATGCAGAACAGGACAGTATTGGGTTGGGGGTGGAGGGAGCAGAACAGGACAGTAGAACAGGACAGTATTGGGTTGTGGTGGAGGGATGGGCAGAACAGAACAGTATTGGGTTGGGGTTGAGAGATGGGCAGAACAGGACAGTATTGGGTTCAGGTGGAGGGAGCAGAACAGGACAGTATTGGGTTGGGAGGGATGGGCAGAACAGGACAGTAGAACAGGACAGTATTGGGCAGAACAGGACAGTATTGGGTTGTGGTGGAGGGATGGGCAGAACAGGACAGTATTGGGTTGTGGTGGAGGGATGGACAGAACAGGACAGTATTGGGTTGTGGTGGAGGGATGGGCAGAACAGGACAGTATTGGGTTGTGGTGGAGGGATGGGCAGAACAGGACAGTATTGGGTTGTGGTGGAGGGATGGACAGAACAGGACAGTATTGGGTTGTGGTGGAGGGATGGGCAGAACAGGACAGTAGAACAGGACAGTATTGGGTTGGGGTGGAGGATGAGAGACAGAGCAGGACAGTATTGGGTTGGGGTGGAGGGATGGACAGAACAGGACAGTATTGGGTTGTGGTGGAGGGATGGACAGAACAGGACAGTATTGGGTTGTGGTGGAGGGATGGGCAGAACAGGACAGTATTGGGTTGTGGTGGAGGGATGGGCAGAACAGGACAGTACAGACAGAGCAGGACAGTATTGGGTTGGGGTGGAGGGATGGGCAGAACAGGACAGTATTGGGTTGGGGTGGAGGGATGGGCAGAACAGGACAGAAGGGATGCTTACAGACAGAGCAGGACAGTATTGGGTTGGGGTGGAGGGATGAGGGATGGCAGAACAGGACAGTAGAGGAGGGATGGACAGAACAGGACAGTATTGGGTTGGGGTGGAGGGATGGGCAGAACAGGACAGTATTGGGTTGGGGTGGAGGGATGGGCAGAACAGGGCAGTGGAGGGAACAGGACAGTATTGGGTTGGGGTGGAGGGATGGGCAGAACAGGACAGTATTGGGTTGTGGTGGAGGGATGGGCAGAACAGGACAGTATTGGGTTGGGGTGGAGGGAGAACAGGACAGTATTGGGTTGGGGTTGAGGGAGAACAGGACAGTATTGGGTTGGGGTGGAGGATGGGCAGAGACAGGACAGTATTGGGTTGGGGTGGAGGGATGGGCAGAACAGGACAGTATTGGGTTGGGGTGGAGGGATGGGCAGAACAGGACAGTATTGGGTTGGGGTTGAGGGATGGGCAGAACAGGACAGTATTGGGGGTGGAGGGATGGGCAGAACAGGACAGTATTGGGTTGGGGTGGAGGGATGGGCAGAACAGGACAGTAGAACAGGACAGTATTGGGTTGTGGTGGAGGGATGGGCAGAACAGGACAGTATTGGGTTGGGGTGGAGGGATGGGCAGAACAGGACAGTAGAACAGGACAGTATTGGGTTGTGGTGGAGGGATGGGCAGAACAGGACAGTATTGGGTTGTGGTGGAGGGATGGGCAGAACAGGACAGTATTGGGTTGGGGTGGAGGGATGGGCAGAACAGGACAGTATTGGGTTGGGGTGGAGGGATGGGCAGAACAGGACAGTATTGGGTTGTGGTGGAGGGATGGGCAGAACAGGACAGTATTGGGTTGTGGTGGAGGGATGGGCAGAACAGGACAGTATTGGGTTGGGGTGGAGGGATGGGCAGAACAGGACAGTATTGGGTTGGGGTGGAGGGATGGGCAGAACAGGACAGTAGAACAGGACAGTATTGGGTTGGGGTGGAGGGATGGGCAGTAGAACAGGACAGTATTGAGTTGTGGTGGAGGGATGGGCAGAACAGGACAGAACAGGACAGTATTGGGTTGGGGTGGAGGGATGGGCAGAACAGGACAGTAGAACAGGACAGTATTGGGTTGTGGTGGAGGGATGGGCAGGGTTGTGGTGGAGAACAGGACAGTATTGGGTTGGGGTGGAGGGATGGGCAGAACAGGACAGTAGAACAGGACAGTATTGGGTTGTGGTGGAGGGATGGGCAGAACAGGACAGTATTGGGTTGTGGTGGAGGGATGGGCAGAACAGGACAGTATTGGGTTGTGGTGGAGGGACAGGACAGTATTGGGTTGGGGTGGAGGGATGGGCAGAACAGGACAGTATTGGGTTGGGGTGGAGGGATGGGCAGAACAGGACAGTAGAACAGGACAGTATTGGGTTGTGGTGGAGGGATGGGCAGAACAGGACATTGGGTTGGGGTGGAGGGATGGGCAGAACAGGACAGGACAGGACAGTATTGGGTTGTGGTGGAGGGATGGGCAGAACAGGACAGTAGAACAGGACAGTATTGGGTTGTGGTGGAGGGATGGGCAGAACAGGACAGTATTGGGTCAGGTGGAGGGATGGGCAGAACAGGACAGTGTGGTGGAGGGATGGACAGTTGTGGTGGAGGGACAGGACAGGATTATTGGGTTGGGGTGGAGGGATGGGCAGAACAGGACAGTAGAACAGGACAGTATTGGGTTGTGGTGGAGGGATGGGCAGAACAGGACAGTGGAGGGAGAACAGAACAGGACAGTATTGGGTTGTGGTGGAGGGATGGACAGAACAGGACAGTAGAACAGGACAGTATTGGGTTGGGGTGGAGGGATGGCAGAACAGAGTAGAACAGGACAGTATTGGGTTGGGGGTGGAGGGATGGGGTGGAGGGATGGGCAGAACAGAACAGGACAGTATTGGGTTGTGGTGGAGGGATGGGCAGAACAGGACAGGGATAGAACAGGACAGTATTGGGTTGACAGTATTGGGGTGGAGGGATGGGAAGAACAGGACAGTAGAACAGGACAGTATTGGGTTGGGGTGGAGGGATGGGCAGAACAGGACAGAACAGGACAGTATTGGGTTGTGGTGGAGGGATGGGCAGAACAGGACAGTATTGGGTTGGGGTGGAGGGATGGGCAGAACAGGACAGTAGAACAGGACAGTATTGGGTTGTGGTGGAGGGATGGGCAGAACAGGACAGTATTGGGTTGGGGTGGAGGGATGGCAGAACAGGACAGTAGAACAGGACAGTATTCAGTTGTGGTGGAGGGATGGGCAGAACAGGACAGTATTGGGTTGGGGTGGAGGGATGGGCAGAACAGGACAGTAGAACAGGAGGGAGTAGAACAGGACAGTATTGGGTTGTGGTGGAGGGATGCAGGCAGTAGAACAGGACAGTATTGGGTTGGGGTAGAGGGACAGAACAGGACAGTATTGGGTTGGGGTGGAGGGATGGGCAGAACAGGACAGTATTGGGTTGTGGTGGAGGGATGGGCAGAACAGGACAGTAGAACAGGACAGTATTGGGTGGGGTGGAGGGATGGGCAGAACAGGACAGTATTGGGTTGGGGGTGGAGGGACAGGACAGTAGAACAGGACAGTAGAACAGGACAGTATTGGGTTGTTGGGGGATGGGCAGAGGGATGGGCAGAACAGGACAGTATTGGGTTGGGGTGGAGGGATGGGCAGAACAGGACAGTATTGGGTTGGGTGGAGGGATGGGCAGAACAGGACAGTATTGGGTTGTGGTGGAGGGAGAACAGGACAGTAGAACAGGACAGTATTGGGTTGTGGTGGAGGGATGGGCAGAACAGGACAGTATTGGGTTGTGGTGGAGGGACAGAACAGGACAGTATTGGGTTGGGGTGGAGGGATGGGCAGAACAGGACAGTAGAACAGGACAGTATTGGGTTGTGGTGGAGGGATGGGCAGAACAGGACAGTATTGGGTTGGGGTGGAGGGATGGGCAGAACAGGACAGTATTGGGTTGTGGTGGAGGGATGGGCAGAACAGGACAGTATTGGGTTGGGGTGGAGGGATGGGCAGAACAGGACAGTATTGGGTTGGGGTGGAGGGATGGGAAGAACAGGACAGTAGAACAGGACAGTATTGGGTTGGGGTGGAGGGATGGGCAGAACAGGACAGTAGAACAGGACAGTATTGGGTTGTGGTGGAGGGATGGGCAGAACAGGACAGTATTGGGTTGGGGTGGAGGGATGGGCAGAACAGGACAGTAGAACAGGACAGTATTGGGTTGTGGTGGAGGGATGGGCAGAACAGGACAGTATTGAGTTGTGGTGGAGGGATGGGCAGAACAGGACAGTATTGGGTTGTGGTGGAGGGATGGGCAGAACAGGACAGTATTGGGTTGTGGTGGAGGGATGGGCAGAACAGGACAGTAGAACAGGACAGTATTGGGTTGTGGTGGAGGGATGGGCAGAACAGGACAGTATTGGGTTGGGGTGGAGGGATGGGCAGAACAGGACAGTATTGGGTTGTGGTGGAGGGATGGGCAGAACAGGAACAGGACAGTATTGGGTTGTGGTGGAGGGATGGACAGAACAGGACAGTATTGGGTTGGGGTGGAGGGATGGGCAGAACAGGACAGTAGAACAGGACAGTATTGGTTGTGGTGGGGATGGGCAGAACAGGACAGATTGGGTTGGGGTGGAGGGATGGGCAGAACAGGACAGTAGAACAGGACAGTATTGGGTTGTGGTGGAGGGATGGGCAGAACAGGACAGTATTGGGTTGGGGTGGAGGGATGGGCAGAACAGGACAGTATTGGGTTGTGGTGGAGGGATGGGCAGAACAGGACAGTATTGGGTTGGGGTGGAGGGACAGGACTAGAACAGGACAGTATTGGGTTGGGGTGGAGGGACTGGGCAGAACAGGACAGTATTGGGTTGGGGTGAGGGACAGGGCAGAACAGGACAGTATTGGGTTGTGGTGGAGGGATGGGCAGAACAGGACAGTAGAACAGGACAGTATTGAGTTGTGGTGGAGGGATGGGCAGAACAGGACAGTATTGGGTTGGGGTGGAGAGACAGACAGAACAGGACAGGACAGTATTGGGTTGGGGTGGAGAGACAGGCAGAACAGGACAGGACAGTATTGGGTTGGGGTGGAGAGACAGGCAGAACAGGACAGGACAGTATTGGGTTGGGGTGGAGAGACAGGTAGAACAGAACAGGACAGGACAGTATTGGGTTGGGGTGGAGAGACAGGCAGAACAGGACAGGACAGTATTGGGTTGGGGTGGAGAGACAGGCAGAACAGGACAGGACAGTATTGGGTTGGGGTGGAGGGATGGGCAGAACAGGACAGTATTGGGTTGGGGTGGAGGGACGGGCAGAACAGGACAGTATTGGGTTGGGGTGGAGGGACGGGCAGAACAGGACAGGACAGTATTGGGTTGGGGTGGAGAGACAGGCAGAACAGGACAGGACAGTATTGGGTTGGGGTGGAGAGACAGGCAGAACAGGACAGGACAGTATTGGGTTGGGGTTGAGAGACAGGCAGAACAGGACAGGACAGTATTGGGTTGGGGTGGAGAGACAGGCAGAACAGGACAGGACAGTATTGGGTTGGGGTGGAGAGACAGACAGAACAGGACAGGACAGTACTGGGTTGGGGTTGAGAGACAGGCAGAACAGGACAGGACAGTATTGGGTTGGGGTTGAGAGACAGGCAGAACAGGACAGTATTGGGTTGGGGTGGAGAGACAGGCAGAACAGGACAGGACAGTATTGGGTTGGGGTTGAGAGGAAGGCAGAACAGGACAGGACAGTTTTGGGTTGGGGTTGAGAGACAGGCAGAACAGGACAGGACAGTATTGGGTTGGGGTGGAGAGACAGGCAGAACAGGACAGGACAGTATTGGGTTGGGGTGGAGAGACAGGCAGAACAGGACAGGACAGTATTGGGTTGGGGTGGAGAGACAGGCAGAACAGGACAGGACAGTATTGGGTTGGGGTTGAGAGACAGGCAGAACAGGACAGGACAGTTTTGGGTTGGGGTTGAGAGACAGGCAGAACAGGACAGGACAGTATTGGGTTGGGGTTGAGAGACAGGAAGAACAGGACAGGACAGTATTGGGTTGGGGTTGAGAGACAGGCAGAACAGGACAGGACAGTATTGGGTTGGGGTGGAGAGACAGGCAGAACAGGACAGGACAGTATTGGGTTGGGGTTGAGAGACAGGCAGAACAGGACAGGACAGTATTGGGTTGGGGTTGAGAGACAGGCAGAACAGGACAGGACAGTTTTGGGTTGGGGTTGAGAGACAGGCAGAACAGGACAGTATTGGGTTGGGGTTGAGAGACAGGACAGGACAGTATTGGGTTGGGGTGGAGGGATGGGCAGAACAGAACAGGACAGTATTGGGTTGGGGTGGAGAGACAGGCAGAACAGGACAGCACCAGTGCAAGAGGAGGAAGAAGAAGAGAAGAGGGGGAGGAAGAGGGGGTAGGTTATTGATGATCTGTGGTCTCATGCTGATGGATTTTTAAAAAAATGTTTCCTTTATTTTACTAGGCAAGTCAGTTAAGAACAAATTCTTATTTTCAATGACTGCCTAGGAACAGTCGGTTAACTGCCTGTTCAGGGGCAGAACGACAGTGTACCTTGTCAGCTCGGTGATTTGAACTTGCAACCTTTCGGTTACTAGTCCAACGCTCTAACCACTAGGCTACCCTGCCGCCCGATTACAACAGGAAACGTAACAACTGGCTCTGTTTCCGTGGTGAGGAGGAGATCTCCATGGGGATAAGAGAAGATGTTCCGTGTAGATCTTGCGGTAGAAATGAGAAAATAATTTTCCTTTGAGTCATATACATAAAAAGGAATGTATTTGTTTACTGTAGAATTGTGTGGTTTTAGTTCACCATAATAGAATAGCAATGTTTAGTTTAGAAATGTATTTCATATAAAGCTATATTACATCACATAAGGACAAGGCCCATATTGAATCACTTCAACTAAATGTGTTGACAACGTTCACTAAACAACAAAACACATAACAGGCCAGCGTAAGACCAGGAGAAAGTAAGAGAAAGTTGACACAACTACCTGCTCATTAAAACTTAACCTACAAAATCTGCTCCACTAAACCACCATTTGTTCACATCACTGACAAGATGTTATGAAGGGAAAATGGCTGCTGCCTGTGTTTCCCGGCACACACACTGCCCTCTTAATGACGACGTGACAGCCAACACACACGCCCACACACACACTGCCCTCTTAATGACGACGTGACAGCCAACACACACGCCCACACACACACATGCACACCTACACCCACACACGTACACTCACAACTGCACCCGCACAGACCCACTCACACACACACACACACACACACACACACACACACACACACACACACACACACACACACACACACACACACACACACACACACACACACACACACACACACACACACACACACACACACACACACACACACACACACACACACACACACACACACACACACACACACAGACACCCGTCCAGCGGGCCACCAGTAGAGATGGTCTGGTCCAGTAATAACAAATGAAAATCCCCTCCACTACCTCAGCGAAGTCAGTAGCATCCATTTGCCTGCCCTGAGGTCCCTCCATCCCTGTGGGAGTCAGCCAGCTCAAACCAGCCCTCCTTTCATCCTCTTCACCCCCCCTTTAATTTTCTCTTCTTCTCTATGGGAGGGGTTAACCGAGTCCTCCTTTTCTCCTTCTCTTCTGGGAAGGAGGGGTTAACAAGAGAGTTAACACAGTCCTCCTCTTCTCATCCCCTCTTTTATCTTATTTTCTTTTTCTTCTGGGAGGGGTTAACAAGCCCATCGGAGAGTCAGAGAGCTATTGCAACATGTGAGAGTTGATCTGATTTCCCATGGCGTCTGCTAGGCTGAGAGCTGTCTGGTTGTGCAGTACCACTGCTGTGGGCACTAGCAACACTTCACTCAAACAGACAGAAAGACAGGGAGAGGGTTTGGCTGGTTGAGCAACAGCAGAGCGGCAGTAGGCACTAGCTACACTTCTCTCCTCCATGGAGAAGCTGTCTGAATGTAAATCTCAGCCTTATTTTGCTCAGTTTTGACTCCCAGCCAGGGAAATCAGTCAGTGATCGATGTAGCAATTTTCAGCCCTGCAGCCCACAGCGTGTGGTGGATGATAGATCATAGAGGCTTGGGTGCTGTTTGGCACGTTGAGGTGCCCGGTTGGACTCTGATTGTGCCTCCAATAGACACTGTACTGACCACTACAGCACAGCAGTCAGGAGGACGAGAGCCAGAGTGTTTGCTGCAGTATGATACAGTAGTTTCACATCTTTGCTGCCTGCCTCATGGGGATGCTACAGTAGGTTCTAGTCCGAATTTGGGTGCCAAAGCTCAGGAATTTTGTAGCCTGTTATCCTAAAGTGAAATAATATTGAAATAGAGCAATACAGTTTGGATTCCAGGCTAGGATATTTTGGCAACATCAGCCATAATCATTCAGCCTCTAGGTGCTACCCCTGCTGTTAAATTACTGTTGGATGTTACCAGTGCTAGCTACAGACAAGGAGGGTAGCTTGTCTGCTAGCTAAGTAAATCAATTATATGCTGAAATGAAATGCATAGCTAATGATGAATGGAGAATGAATGCTGTGGGGAGGTGGTCAACCGTTCAGGCCATATGAGGACACAGCAGACACCCTCTCACGCAAGTATGCACACACACAAACATACACACACACAGCCATCCCACTTCCCTTCAGTCTGCACAAACAAAGCTCCACAAAATGGGGCTTAGAAACCTCAGGCTGATTCATCTCACTAGACCGCCTTTGATTATCATGTTTTTCTTTTCTATTTAAGGATTTGCTGAATATTTATTTTCCTAAACATCTAAAGATGGTTGATGCCATGTGGGATGATCATTTATGAGGAGGAGAAAGTGGGTTAACGATGTGTGTGTGTGTGCGCGCATGTGTGTGTGTGCGTGTGTGTGTGTGTGTGTGTGTGTGTGTGTGTGTGTTCCCCACAGCATACAAAGAGAAGATGAAGGAGATTTCTGTCCTATCTCTCCTCTGCTCCTGCCTGTACCCTGAGGCACGCAAGAACCTGATGGGAGAGTTCCAAGGTATGCAGAAGAGTCACCTGACTTTTTTAGTGTTTCAAATCACTTTCAACTTACTGTAAAGGCAACGAAGAGGCAATTTTTTGTCTAAGTGAAAGTTTGATTGGGGTAATATTAATACTACTAAGGCAGCATTTTGAGTTTCCTTCTGTGGTTTTCCTCCGTCTGTCCCCCTCTACCAAACACACACACACACACACACACACACACACACACACACACACACACACACACACACACACACACACACACACACACACACACACACACACACACACACACACACACACACACACACACACACACTTCTCACCTTGCAGTAGCAGGCATGGAGGTGAAGCCCATCAACAAGCGTGCCTCTGGCCAGGCCTTCGAGGTGATCCTGAAGCCCCCCTCCCCGATGTCAGACGCAGCCCACTGTGTCACCTCGCCCCCTAAGAGGGAGGTCTCTCTGGAGGACATCCAGAAGAAGCTGGAGGCCGCTGAGGACCGGAGGAGAGTGAGTCACCATCTATCAGTTTACCGTAGCATAAGCCGACAACTTAATTCCAAAACTGAATCACACTAAATCACGCTAGTAAATTACACTTGGGACAAACTTTGTCCTAGCTTACTTGTCTTAGCCAATACCTTAGCTTGTCTTAGCCTATACCTCAGCTTGTCTTAGTCTATTCCTTAGCTTGTCCTAGCCAATACCGTAGCTTGTCCTAGCCTATACCTTAGCTTGTCTTAGCCTATACCTTAGCTTGTCTTAGACTATACCTTAGCTTGTCTTAGCCTATACCTTAGCTTGTCTTAGTCTATTCCTTAGCTTGTCCTAGCCTATACCTTAGCTTGTCTTACCCTACACCTTAGCTTGTCTTAGACTATACCTTAGCCTGTCTTAGCCTATACCTTAGCTTGTCTTAGCCTATTCCTTAGTCTGTCTTAGCCTATACCTTAGTCTGTCTTAGCCTATACCTTAGTCTGTCTTAGCCTATACCTTAGTCTGTCTTAGCCTATACCTTAGTCTGTCTTAGCCTATACATTAGCCTGTCTTAGCCTATACCTTAGCCTGTCTTAGCCTATACCTTAGCTTGGCTTAGACTTGGAATCCTACACTTACTTTATTATTACTAAGCAATGAGTACCTTCATCAGGCAAAGGAACAATAATAAAACTAACTCTTCTCCTCTTCTTCCAACCTTGTGTCTTGGCCTCCACCTGCATTCTATTCTGTTATATTCTACTTTATTCTATTCTATTTGGATTCCTTATTCTATTCTACTTCATATTATTCTACTCTTTTCTACACTACTGTACCCTACTCTGCTTTACTCTACTCTATCACGTCCCCTCCTCAGTCCCAGGAGGCCCAGGTTCTCAGGGCCCTTTCAGAGAAGCGGGAGCACGAAAGGGACGTGCTGCTCAAGGCCATGGAGGAGAACAGCAACTTCAGCAAGATGGCAGAGGAGAAGCTTACCATGAAGATGGAGCAGATCAAGGAGAACCGCCAGGCCTACCTAGCCTCCATCATGGAGCGCCTGCAGGAGAAGGTGAGAGGAGAACTTGGTGGGAAAAATTGTAGGTGGAGACAGCAAGACCAGGTGAATGGAAGGGGTGGACAAGATAGAAGGGTACGATGTGATAGGTAGGGGCTGGTGGCATCATTCAAGGATGGAACACTGGCAATTGTAGTTAAACATGTCAGCTGAAAGGGGGAGGACAGTAAGTTGACAGACTTGAATCAGAGAGTCTCAGGGCAGGGTCAGTATTAAGAGGTTTCTGGTATGTCCAACATGGCAGCATCTCTCTCTGTGTTGTCCTCAGGAGAGGCATGCCCAGGTGGTGCGCAGGAACAAAGAGCTGAGGGAAGAGCTGACAGCGTGAGCAGATGAGGGGCGCCACCGACCATCATACCCCCCTACAGCCACCCTTCCCCCGACAGCCCCCCTCCCCCAGATCCACCTACTACTACAGCCCCCACAGCATCAGACAACCCCCCCCCCCCCAGATCCACCTACTACTACAGCCCCCACACCATCAGACAACCCCCCTCCCTTGGGGGAGGAGGATGACCAACCCACCCACCGCCAGCCCACACCAACAGCGTTAGCAAATGGGGGGGATCACAAACAAATATGAAAATGTCTCCCACTCCTCCCTATAAAAGAATGTGTTTGCTCAATTTCAAATGATGAAAAAGAAAGAAAAAGAGAAGCCAACCAAGTGAAAGTGGGTATTGTTTTTTGTAAATACTTCCTTTTTTGTTATATACAGTATGATAATACAGCTAAAGTATTGCAGTTTGCGATTGGATCATTTTCTCTATCTATGGATGTACTTTGTTGTTTAGTTTTTCTCGGAACAAAAAACGTTTGCAGTTTCTCTTGTACTATCAGGCTTCTGTGATGTTGTGAGTTTGCCAGCTAGCTGACGTGTGTTTGCGGTGGTTATTTTCTGACCATGTCTGTGTCTGTGTCTGTGTCTGTGTCTGTGTCTGTGTCTGTGTCTGTGTCTGTGTCTGTGTCTGTGTCTGTGTCTGTGTCGGTCAGTCAGTCAGTATGGGGATGATTAGAATGCAAGCTGCACATTGACTCCTGGAAGAGAGACTAGCTAGACTTCAGGAGACTTATTATAGCATTTATGAGCCGATTTTCTCCTGTCTGTCTGTCTGATCCCCCCACTCTCTTACATACAGTTGTACATTCACACACACACATGCACGCACACACACACACATACTCTCAAACACACTTACACACACACAGAGACATTTTGAGAAATTTGGCAAACATGACACGTCGCTCAAGAGGAGCTTGCTAAATTCTGTCAGTTGGGCATTGCAGAGGTCACATGACATCCCTGGCTCATACCATGATGTCACAGAGGGGTTTTATGATCCTTCCTGGTTCCCAAGACCCCTGCGTCCCCTGTCAATCACTCTCTCAGCATGTATGTACCATCTTAGACATGTAGATAATGTAATCGTGCCTAGAATGCTACAAACTCATATAGCGGCTAACATAGAGGCAATGGTAGATCCATAAGTTACATCCATGTCCTACAAGCTTATGGGCCCTCTCATTTCTTTCACGTTGTACCAGAGAGGAACCAATGCCAAATGCTACTAGGAAGGTTTCACACTATATATGGAGAATCGTAGAATAACTCTCGCACTATGGAGAATGAATCATTGTACCTTTTCTTAGTATTTAAACAGCTTTTAACTGGGTACAGCAGACTATGGCATACGAAGGGCATAAACAGCTAAGGTGGGCAACATGTAAGCCAATCAACACATAGACTTCAAATAACAGCGAGATGATGTTAGATGTGTTAACATGACAAAGGAAGACAGTGGCCATCTGCAAAGGGTGCATGCAAGTGTATACAGGTCGTGTGTGTGTGTGTGTGTGTGTGTGTGTGTGTGTGTGTGTGTGTGTGTGTGTGTGTGTGTGTGTGTGTGTGTGTGTGTGTGTGTGTGTGTGTGTGTGTGTGTGTGTGTTTCAGGAGGGGTGGGTGGATTGTGTGTGTGTGTGTGTGTGATGGGGAGCACAGGGAGCACAGCCAGGAATTTGGAGCTGTATAGCTGACCATCGGTCACATACTGATGACATCACAGCGTCCTGTCCATGGTGATGAATCTGCCTGCCTCTCTCTCTTCCTGTTTGTGTGTCTCCCCCCTCTGCATATATCTTTGTGAGCAACCTGTGGTTAATAAAGGTTTGGGGTTCTGTGAATGATATTGGCTGTGTGTGTGCTTATTCTATTTCTGATCTATTGTCTTTTTAGCTTGGAAGAAGACAAAAATAATTCAAATTGCTTTTGAGCATGTCCAATTACAAATGCAGATTAATCTGTCACATTAATCTTTGTTTGTATGTATTATTGTATTATTTCTATAATATAACTATATTTATTACTCAGTCTCTGAATGAGCCTGAATATGGACATGGCCAAGGAAAGTAAGTGATCAGCATCCACAGTTATAGAATCGCATATGACCAGCAGGTGGTGACAAAAGATTGCAATTGGCAGTGTTGTAACACCTTGACCCTTCACGATGAAGTAAATCCAGAATTGCCTGTAGGATTTACATGAGACTATACTAGACTCTGTAGTGTAGACTCTTCCCCCATAGTTACCGATGAGAATCACCTTACGAGTCTGGCAAACAAACGACAGGAAGAACGATAATGAGGATGGATGGAGACAGAGGGAGAGAAAGAAGGAGGGAAAGGGTGTGGGAGAGATACAGGAGAGGAGCATATTTTGGCAGAGCGTTGATAAAAGGAGGAGGAGGATGGATGGAGACCGAGTGAAAGAGAGAGGGATAGGAGGGTGGGTGAGATAGAGGAGGATGATTTGGCAGAGAGTTGATGAAAGGCGGAGGAGGAGGAGGAGGAGGAGGAGGCTCTGTTTTATCACTCCTCTGACGGGCGTCCCAGCAGCAGCAACAACAGTAACTTGGGGGAGCGTGGGAGCCAAGCACACCGGGAGGAGAGTGGGCTGCAACCATAGCTCTGGGACAAAGCAGCACTGTGCTCTCTCTTCTCTCTCCCTCCTACCTCTCCCCTCTATCCCACACTGCTCTCTTTCCCTCTCTATTCCCTCTCTTTCTCTCTCCCCTCTCTCCCACACCCCTATGTCTATCACACTCTCTCTTTCCCACTCTTTCGCTCTCTCTCTTTTCCCACTTTCCCACACTGCCCTTTCTCTCCCTCTCCTCTCCCTCTCTTCCCTCTCTGCCTCCCACACTACCCTCTGTTTCCCCTCTCTCTCCTCTAGCCTCCTCTCTCCTTTCCTCCCTCTCTCCCTCCTCCCTCTCTTCCCACGCGGTAGGGCCAGCCAAGCTGCCATTGTCCAGGACATCCCCTCGTTGTTAATCGCTTCCTGTACACACAGAGAGGCAATCAAGAGACCCAGAGGCTGTGGCTGAGACCGGGCGTCGACTGTCTCACAGCACAGCGTAGGGACAGTTAGGGACATGGACAGACAGGGACTGGAGCAGGGACTATTACCACTGTTACCTATGGAGAGCAGTGTGGAGTCAAAGTCGATATTACTACTGTTAATCACAACGATATCTTCCTTTATCTAAACAGACTTCGGAAATGTTGGATAATGTTGGTGAAAGATTGATCTAACAATTAAAATAAATAAGGAAGAGAATCTCAACAGTTCCAGGCAGTCATATTAACCAAAGATGGATATAAATAGGGAGGGTTGAGTTTTGAATATCAGAAATCGTTATTGTCTTTCTCCACACGATCTCAATCACACCATAGTTTGGGACACAGAAGGAGCAAACAATGGATTTCATTTTCTCATTGCTTTTTATTGCAGATAAGTCACACAGATAGATAAGTGAAGGACGGAATAGAGTACCTCACATGACATCCCAGCACTCTCACTTTACATACATCCCATCTCTAGTGTACATGTATACACACAGTATATCATTATTAGATATCTGAGAAATCAGATTTATCAGCTCTTTTTTATACAAAACACTTATGACAAAATCACTTTTGAGGTTTGGTAAAAATACACATCTTACAAGAGGGGATGCTATTACTGTCACAGACTCGCCATAGAATCCACAGAGATATGGTCGGAAACAATCTAGAATTGGACCGTATAGGGGATATATGTAGTCTAGATATCTCTGAGCAATGACTATATAGAGGTACAGGGATACTGCAGTGTTTGAGTGATTGTTCCTATTGGCATCTATGTTTGAAAATGATATCATATGATAATTTGCCTATTAATTCATGAAAAAAATATATGTTTTAATTGAGAAGAGTGTCACGCCTCCAGCACTTTTTATGGATCATATAATATAATTGAATGCAAAGGAGTGTAAAGAATTTTTGTTGCAAGTCTCAGACCAACTAGTATTGTAATTCTTTGAAAAAGCATTGCATTTTTTTATTACACCGATTCCAATTGGTTCCATACATCTCAATAGCTGCCTGCTCAGCTCGCTTTGACAGTATGTTGTTTAATGTTAAACAATTGTACAGCTACCACTTTTTGACTGCAATCTGCTAACAATCAGAAATATAGGGTCTTGTGACCTCTGTAAACATCACATCTAAGGACATTAACTCTTTGTTGTCCTCACCCTTGACTCATGACCGTAAATACATAACTTCAGAGAGATTTTGCTGCGATAGAAACTCACACAGAGAATGCAAACCAAACGAATGGAAAACAAGAGGGTTCCGGATCAATTCTAACAGTCAAACAAACACCTGGTTTTAGTTCTTCCAGTCAATAAAATGTCATAAAAAGGGCACCACCAAGACCTCCCTCTCCATGCCTCTCTCTCTCCCTCTCTCTCGCTCGCTCCCTCTCTCTGGGAGATACAAGTACAGTCCAGGGCTCAATAGGAAAACAAAGGGGACAATTTGGCTGAGAACATGATGGGCGACTGATTGACAGCCTGACCATCTGTGAAATGTTCCCCTTACAGGCTGAACACACTATGGGAGGAGAAGCAAAGCCCATTAACAGACAACACATAGATAACTCAATATTGTTAATTAAACAATCACTTTGTTTGCTCTCTTGTAATTGTTTCCCTCTTTCGTCAACATCATAGAAAAACACAATTTCTAGGAAAATAAAAAATGGTATTCCTATAACTATCTCCTTTATAGAATGTTGATATGGTATGATAGAAAAACAACATCTTCTTGGCCATTGAAAGGTCCAGCTCAGCTGGTGAGTTCTGTTCAGTTCGTAGTGATGGTGCACTCTCTAGCCATCTACTTGGTCAGTTTAGTCAGTCTGGAGGGGGGTTAAAGATTGTTCAGAAAGCCCCTATCTCCATGCCCCAGGGCCGGTAAGGCTGCTTCCCCAGGCTGGCTTGGCTGGAAGGGGTGTGGACGGGGGGGCTGAGGGTGCCGGGGGACAGCAGGGGAAAGGCACTGAAGGGGAAGGGGAACGCCGATAGGGTGGAGAGGGAGGACAGGGAGAGGGGAGGGGAGAGCTTGGAGGCTGCAGCGGCTGCAGCGGCGGCTGTGGAGGTCACGGTGAGGTTCAGCCCTGGGGGGAGGGGGGCAGCACTGGGGGGGACCCGGAGAGGACCACCCTGGGCGTGACTGTGCTCAGAGAGGGGGGTGGCACCGCTAAGCCTGCTGGGAGCATGGCCATGGGGCGAGGAGCGAGTCTCTCTCTCTATCGGCGAGGAGGAGGAAGAAGAGGATGAAGAAGAAGTAGAAGATGAGGATGACGGAGAGCTGTTGGAGGCGCTGCGTGGTAACGGTAATGTCGCACCCTGCTGGTGTTGATGGTGCTGCTGCTGGAGGAGGAGGTGGTGGGCCAGGTGGGCGGAGGGGGGAGACCCAAAGGCCGAGCCCCATGCCAGGTGGCCCAGTCCAGACACAGAGACGGAGTGGGCCTCTCTCTGGGAGGCGTAGCTGTTCAGGTGGGAAACCAGGCGGATCCGCAGGGGGTCAGTGCTGTCCAGGCCTTCCATAATGCTCAGGTAGCGGGCCGTCTCAGCCAGACATTCCCTGAAACCCAGACCCCGGTAGTCCGAGGCCAGGGAATGGGCATCAAAGTAACCTGGAAGGGAGAGGGGAGAAGCAGGGTTAATTAAGTGTTTTCAGACAATACCACCAAACAAGTAGAGCAGGAATAAAGGAAGTCTACTGAAGTCTACTAATAACAATGAGTGTGACAGGTCAGGAAGATAGTTAAAGTTAGCAAAGAAACTAAAGCAGGTGTCTTGTGCTATGCCTGCCGGACTTATTAAAATATTTAATGAGATGCACATAGCTTGAGTTTACAGAACAACTCAGTGAAGAGAAAGATATTATACAAATCAATAACTTTACAGTCAATCAATATTATGTCAGTTCAAAAATATTGTTTCCTTTCATGATACAGTAATTATTGTATTATTGTAATTTATTGTAGTACAAACGACTCCACCACACCTTTTCCTCCAGCAGCATGAAGCATCTTCAGATGATCCACCGTCATCTGCAGAATCTCTGCTTTCTCCAGTTTAGCTGAACCCTGGAGGATTTCGGGACAGAAGACACATTAATTAAACGAATAAAAAGGTATTGAATATCGTTTAAATCATTAAAGATATATACTGGAAATTATTATTCGTTATTTTCTTAAAACATGTGGAAGGTTTATAAACTTTAACTGTTCTCTACCAGTTCAAAGCACATTGACGTATCCTGTCAAACTTTTTGATAGGGCGATTGTTTTACGCATGACACAGGGATCGGATTTTACCTGCTTCTCGAACGCGCTAGGGACCAGTCTGCGCAGCTCGGTGAGGCTGTTGTTGATTCTGTCACGGCGACGTTTTTCAATGATCTGTAGGAGAGATGAGCGATTGGAACATTCAGTCACTGAAAAAAATTGAGAATTTAGTTGGTGTAAAAACGTGCGCATTACACACTTTTACGCACGACCATTCTAACAAGAAATGTACTCACTCCTCGACGGCGCTTCCTCGCATTCACTTGAGTTTTTGTTGCTGG